>NC_142010.1:164478234-164800317 GCF_049901735.1 Notechis scutatus | reverse complement strand
ACTTTAGCTCTCATTTTTTCCTTACCTGTATATTTAGATATACAGGAAGTCCTCGACTTACAAACACTTACTTAGCAACCATTCAAAGTTACAATAGCACTGAAAAAAGATGAGTTGCAACCAGTCATTACCCTTAATAACCCTTGTGGCATCTCCACAGTCACATGATTCAGGAACTTGGCAACAAGGACATATTTATAAAGATTGCAGCATCCCATGGCTGTGCAATTGCCATCTGTTACTTTCCCAGCCAGCTTCCAACAAGTAAAGTAAATGAAGAAGCCAAATTCACTTAACAACCACATATTTGCACTTAACTACAGAGATTTGCTTAACAACTGCAGCAAAGCATGTTGTGAAATTGAGCTGCGATACAATTAATGTCTTGCTTACCAATAGAATTTCTGGTCCCAGTTGTGATTATAAGTCAAAATTTACTTGTATTTTTTTTTGGCCATTATTTAATGGTACATCCATTGTTAAGGTTTCAATTCAAGCTTTGTTTTCATTGCTACTTAAGAAAACATTAGGGGGAGCAATGGCTCAGTGGTTAAAGACCACTGGAAAGCTGACAACCCAGGTTTGGGGTGCAAGTTCTGCATGATGGGGTGAGTACCTGTTACTCGCTCCAAGATCCTGCCAACCTAGCAGTTTGAAAGTATGCAAGTAGATAAATAGGCACCACTTTGGTGGGAAGGCAACAGCATTCCATGTGTCTTGGCACACAGTCATGCTGGCCACATAACCACAGAAGCGTCTTTGGACAATGCCGGCTCCTTTGGATAAGAAATGGAGATGGACACTATTCCCTAGAGTCAGACACAACTGGATAGGGGGAAAAGTTTACCTTACCTTTTATTTAAGAAAATAAGCCTACTCAGTTGTTATGAGTCCCACCAAGCATAAACAAAGCTGAAAGATACCCTTTTGTCACTTCATATATTTTAAGTATATGCAACTTGTAAACCTGTCAGAGTTTCTTATGTTGAAGACAAAGTGAAGCATCCAGAGAAGGGTAAGCCAGAATACAGAAGGAAGAGGAAAATACAGAGAAAGCCCCAGAGAATAACAATGATTGAGAACAAAATTTGGAAAAAAAGAGGTAATGGAAAAATTATGAATCTTTCCTGTCCTTTCATATGCAATCTACCTGGACATCAGATTCCTCAAACAAACAAACAAACAAACAAGGTTATGCACGTGTATCAGAAGTAGTTTTGGAAGAGCCAGAGGGTTTTATTTTTTAGTTGTTAAACCTTATTTGATACAGCATTAATTTTTTATAAACCATTCAGAGTTATAAGTGGAAACATAATTTTCTCAATAAATATATTTCTTTCTCTCCTTTTGTTTTGCTGACTGCAGGTCAATTATAGACTTGGAGGGGAAAAATTGACCCTTGTCTTTGGTGGAATATTCAGGGGCAATGCCATATATATATTGCCATTTTGGAAATTTGTTTTGTATTAAAATTAATGTGGCTGTCAGTATGTAGATATGCTTTAATTTAAACCCTTTCTAATAATAGAGACTGTGCTAAATCATTTCTTTGTTTACTACTATAGTGACAAGGAAATTGTGTCATCACCCATAAAAATGGCATGGTGCTCTACTAGATATTGTAGCAATTTTTCCTCATTGAGAAAGTCAAATTGATTCTAGGTGGAAAGCACATTTTTCAGGATTGAGAGTGCCTCTGCTAAATATCTGTTTCTCCACCATAGGCATCTAGTAAATATGCAAATCAGATCAATCTACTGTACTTCAGACAAATATTTTTGATTGTAAAAGGCAAAATAAGATAAATCCCATCCAAATCTATAAGTAATTGAGTGCTTTGGATGTGCAAATGTTTTCAGTTCTCTGTATAATTCTATAGTAGGGAAAGGGGGATGAAGAAGAGTGACATTAAAATGATTCAATTTTGGTACAATTTAATACTGTCTTACAATATCACAGAACCTACAGGTGACTCTGCCCTGGGCAGGGTTTGATCTAGGAGACCTCCAAGGGACCTTTCAGCTGTATTATTTTATGCTTCTATGAATTAGTAGTTGGCTGTATGACCAAAAGGTGCTCCTTAATGACTGGGGCTTGAACAGAAATATCAAATGGAACACCACAGGCCTTTCTTTGGCTCTGGAGCCATCTTCTTCCCCAATTTTGTAAATGAACTGAAGAAGGTGAAAAATTCTGCAGATGATGTAAAACTGCTGAGTCTGCAGATGCCATAAAATTAGATGATAGCTAATACATTAGATGAGAAAGAGGATATTTTAAAAAGATCTAGATAGGTTTAATTAACAGGTTTACATAAATGTAATGGAATTTAAGTTCTACATCTGGGCAGAAAAAATGCAAGGCAGAAGAATAGGATGGGAGACACCTGGTCTGGAAGTAGTAAATGTGAAAGGGATCCAGGTGCCCTTATTAAAGTTAGATATGAGCCAGCAGTTTGACGCAGTTGCTAAAAGGGCAAATTCTCTTTTGGGGTTAACAAGACCACAGAGTCCAGTTCATGGGAAAGAGTTGCTTCATTCTATTCTGCCTTGATCAAATCCAATCTGGAGTTCCAGTTTTAACTGTGATAAATGGGTGCAAGTTTGGAGATAGCCTAACAACATCTGTGGTGAACAGATGTGCAATAAAGCTCCATGAGGAATGGTGAAAGGATCTAGGTGTTTTATCCAACAGTCTCCAGATGTCGACTTGCTGTCACACAAAGGCTTATTCTCTGTTGCCCAGGAGGGCAAGATTAGAATCAGTGGATTAAAACTACAACAAAGAAGGTGCATGCTTATCATCAGGAAGAACTACTTGACCATACAACTTGTCAGCCAATTGAGCAGGCTGTTACCAGAGCCCTCAAATGAAGGCTCGAGAGAGATGCTACAGCACATCCTGCATCAAGCATGGGATTGGGCTAGATGACCTCAAACATCCAAGTTCCATGGACATGGGTTGGTGGGCGTGCTGTGGCTTGGTGGGCATGGCAGGGGAAGGATACTGCAAAATCCCCATTCCCACCCCACTCCTGGGGGAAGGTTACTTGAAAATCCCATTTCCTCCCCACCCCACTAACCTGCTTTCCAGCTCTGTTCTCCTGTGCAGGGCAACAAAAGAAGACCCAGCCGATCAGCTGGGACTTGGGAGGCAGAGAATTGATGGGGGCTGGGCCAGTCATAGGTGGCATTTGCCGGTTCTCTGAACTACTCAAAATTTCCGCTACTGGTTCTCCAGAACTGGTCAGAGCCTGATGGATACCATCTCTGGCCTCAATGTTTTAAATTTTGATTTTGGACAAAAAGTCTGTTTTGTTTAACTTTCGATAAGCTTTTTATTCACCAGAGGAAAAGTCTGTTTCCAAACTGTTATATCGAGACCATTACATCCCTTTTTTCTTTAGAAAGAAAAATAGAATTAAGACAATTAATTACTTTGAAATTTCTGAAATTGGGCATATTTCTTGGTAGATTACTTTAGAAAATTAATCTTCTCCTCTTTCCCCAAATTTTTAGGTGTTTCATTCAAATGGTTTACTGTGCTTGTATAACTTGTCTGTTGAAAAGTTACTATTATTGTTGGGTTTCCTATGCTAGCGAGTGGAATTCATAAATCAGTTCAATCTCTGTTAAACCAATGCATTTTCGGAAGGATCAATTACTACTGCAGGGTTGGGCTGTTCAGAGACCACGTATAGCTTCCAAACTTTTGTTGTTGTTGTTAAGCTCCAAGAGAATGCATTATGAACAATGGCAAACCACAAAGCTGTAGAGACAGAGTTGTAAATTGCCTGACTGGCTTAATGCACAGTCTCTTCAAAATAAAACAGTCACAAAGGTCTCAAAATAAGCCCATCTTTACTAATTTGTGTGACATCATTAATTAATTAATTAATCAGATGTATATAGCTGCCCATCTCACAAAAAGTGATTTTGGATGGCACTTTCAACAACAGTTGAAAAAAACCCAACAGATACAAAAATATAAAATGTAAAGATCTACATTAATAGATAAGTATTATAAAAACAAACCATAGGCAAAGAGAGGATAAGAATGGAGACTTCAGCAATGGAGCCACATAAGTATATATAGACCATAGAATACGGTTGGAAGGGAACTTGGAAGTTTTCTAGTCCAAACCACTGCTCAAGCAGGAGACCCTATAGTCAGGGGTGGGATTCAAATTTTTTAACAACCGGTTCTGTGGGCATGGCTTAGGTGGTGGGCGTGGCTTGGTGGTCATGTGACTGGATGGACATGATCATGTTATTGGCTGGGTGTGGCCAACTCAATATCACTCACATCGAGGCACACATCTTCTTTCCTGGCCTCTCATGATTGTGGGGATGCTGCAACAGTCGTAAGTGTGAAAAATGGTCATAAGTCACTTTTTTCAGTGCCATTGTAACTTTAAATGGTCACTCCACACAAGCAAAGTACCAGCAAAGGAGGGGGGAAAACTCCAGAGAAGTTCCTGAGACAGGAAATCTAGTCCTGCCAAGAATATAATAAGGGTTAACGGAGGGGCAGTTTCTGTAAGCAATACCAGAATGTTTCCTTCCTGCCTTCCTTACAGGAGTAGGCCAGTAATTACTTCTAACAAACTGCTTCTCCAAACTGCTTAGAATGTTAACAACCAGTTCTAGCAAATAGGTGCGAACTGGTAGAACCCCACCCCTGCTTATAGTGTTGTCTATCCCTTCCAGCTTCATGTTGTCTGCAAATTTGATGGTTCCCCTTCTATCCTCTCATCTAAATCATTTATAAAGATGTTGAAGAATATTGGGCCTAAGGCAGAATCCCGAGGACCTCACTGCATGCTTCCCTCCATGTAGATGTTCCATTGAGAACTATATGCTCAGGGTGGTTGGTTGGCCAGTTTCAAATTCAATTGGAGGTGGTACTGTCTATTCCACATTGTTCCATCTTACCAAGAAGTAGGCTGTGGTCTTACTTAGGTCTAAATAAACTATGTCCACAGCATTTCCCTTATCCACCAATTTAGTCACTTTTTTCAAAGGCAATAAGGTTTGTCTGGCATAACTTCTTTTTGACAAACTCATGTTGGCTTCTAATAATTTCACTGTTCATTTCTAGGTGCTCAAAAATACACTGCTTGATTATCTTTTCCAGGGATCAATGTCTGGCTGAATGGTCTTTAGTTTCCTGGATCCATTTTTTCTCTTTTTTGTACTGAGTTCCCTGGGAGCCCCAGACCAGATAACATAATCAGGTCTTGGGAGACTTTTAGAATGTCAAAGAGATGGAGCTAATCTAATGGGGGTAAGAGTGGTCAATAGAGCAAGTGTCATGGCAGAGAGGCACATCTCCTGGGACCTACCAAATGCAGCTCTCTGTGTTAAATCTAATGGGGTAAGCTGATGTAACCGGGGATAGGTGGTCTCTCAGATAGTTCACCTTTAGATCTTAAAACTAACATCTTGAATTGGATCTGAAGAAAAACTGTCAGCCAATGGACCTAATGAAGCAGAGCTGTAACATGAAACATGCACCATTTGAGGAATACACATAATTGCCTATATTGCTGCATTTTCTACCAGCTGAAGCTTCTAGATATTCTTCAAGGGCAGTCCCATGTAGACCACATTGTGCAACTGATTGTAAGCAGGGCCTGATTGTAAGCAGGGCCTGCTGATCCAGAAACAGGTGCAACTAGCACACAAGACAAAGCTGTGCAAAGCCCCTCCTAGCCATGACTGCCACCTGCTGATCAAGCAGGAGTCATGAATCTAGGAGGACACACTGGGTCTCTCTAGGGCAGCACCACCCCATCCAGCACGAAAAATGGCAAAATTCTGGAACAAGTAGGCCCCAAAATCCAGAGCCACTCATTCTTGCCTGGGTTCATCTGAAGCCTGGTATTCTCCATCCAGACCCTCACAGCCTACAGGCACTGAGATAAGATATTCATGCCCTTGCTTAATTCACTGGGGTGTGTGTGTGTGTTCAAATGGATTTCATCAGCATACCAATGATACCTCAACCCATGGAAATTGGATGGACTTATCCAGTCTCATATGGATATTAAAGAGGAAATGATACAATACCAAAACCTTGGCATCCCACATAGTAGGGACTGAAGGTGGGACCTCTCCTCCCCAATCACCACTGACTGGAATTGATTGACTGAAGAAAGGAAGCGAACAAGCACAATACCGGCCCACCCATTGCCTATTTTAATTCCTGCCTGATCATTGCAACCTTCTGCCACTGAATTTGATAAACAACTACCATCAAATATCATCTCATCTCTGCAAAAAGGTATATATTATGTAGATTATACAGAATGCACAAGTCACATGTTTTAGTTTAGGTTCTTTGCCATGATGGATGCTAATGAATATAATGAGCAGCTAAGTAACCATCTTCTCTTTCCTAATCAGCTTACGAGGATTTCCTGTATGATGCTTTCCTCAGTAGGATTCAGGTAAAGTGTATCCAGATGTCTTAAACAGGAATAGGGTGGTTTTTGTTTTGCTTTATTTTGTTTACCAAAACTCCAGGGAGCTGCATAATTTGCAACATATACAGGCAGGTCAAATACAAGATCAGAGATTTGGTTATATTTATAGGTGCCCTGATTGTTTTCATATACAAATTAGGTAATGTCCATTATCACAGTCTGGAATGTTTAAGGTACCTGGCAGTATTTACAATTATGAAGGCTATTTAATGGGCAAGTTGCTACTGGTGATATCTTAGGAATAATAGTTGAGTTTCCTACTGTCTTAGCCACAATTTCCTCTTTCTGTACCCGAACAAGAACAATCTTTAGTTGGACAGTAAATCAGTTTCAATATGAAAAGTGCTCAGTTTGTTTCTGCTGCTTATTCTGAACATTTCTCAAAATAGGTTGAGAAAATGTAACCTTGAATATAAATAATGACCTAAGAACAATATTAGTGGTGTTGGATTTGCTGTTGCAGAAACTGTGTTACAATATACCAATTTGGAAATTTGGAAATTTGGAAACTGTTGATTTCACTATGTTGTATTCTCCAATAATTGCTTGAAAAGCATCGTTAAAATTCTGAACAAACCTTTCAATCAATGTATTTGTAGTTGGTGACAAGAGTGCTGGCATTCCATTCTTTTTCAGGAATTTCTAAAACTGTTGTTCCTGTTTCCACATGGAGTTCTGTCAATACATCTATGATATGTGTGTGACTGTTATTGAAGTTGCTCACCTGAGGACACCGAATATCCATGTGTAGGCATCTGAGCAAGTTGTGCTCCTAAGTGGTCCTGAAGAGTCTATTTGAATTTTTATCTATTTATTTAATTAGTTTCAGTAGACACCTACCTCAGCAAACAACTCTGCGTGGCTCACAATTCAAAAGCATATATCACAATTAAAATCCTAAAAACAGTTTAAAACAATGAAAACAATAAAAAAATTAAAATACTAAAAAAAACATTATTTGCCCTTGTATGGCAGGGTATTCCCATGACTGAACTGGATGACTTTTGAACATGTCTGAAATCTGAGCAATTCATTGCAGGTTGTTCAATTTGTTACTGTATTCCCAGCCAAAAGAAAAACTACAAGCTAGCACCTTCAATTACTCCATGATGTTCAACATGATGTTCAACTCTTTGATTCTCAACATCTCAACACAGGCGCTACAATGACCCTCTCAATCCTCATGTGAAGTGACCACTGTCAAACATGAGTTAATCATGGCACTGATAAAACCCTATAAGCCAATGTTTTTGTTTTGCATTCCAGTTTACTGTGGCTTCCTGTGCAGTCTTGATCTATGTGAGAAAAAAATATATCACAGGTTATGTTTTATTACATTGAAAATTCTGCAGGGGTACTAGCTCTGCTTATGTGAACATTACCAAGAAGGCCAGAAAATCTTTATGTGAACCATCTTCTAGAAGATTCAAAACTCTTTATCACTTCTGCTGTATCTAAATTCTGCATCGCCACACTCAAAATAAGGCGTAACTGATGACAGGAATATCCACTTTTGTTTTATTCATTGCTTCAGTTTTATTACGTGTTAGCTATCTTGTTTTAGGTGACAACACATTTTTACCTTCTAGATTGTATTATTATTTTAGATTGTATTGTTATTTTTGCACAGGTAATTAATCTACCATTATAATAGCGTGTGTTACATTTTAAAATTCCTGTTATGCTAGCATTTTATCTCACCCATTTGATTTTACTTTAGTCTTGTATTTTTTCAATTTTTGCTGGTCACTGACTGATTAAAGACTATTTCATTATATATCAAAAGAATATCCATCCAATGTGGACATTTTGGACTGTCTTATTTACCATTATTGAGTTAACAATTTATCCCTATTTGCACAATTGTCTGGATTACTGAATTCTATTTTATATAGATTCCTCCAAGAAGCAATGCCTGATGCTACGTTGGAGCCCTTGTTGTAAATTAAAACTCTTTTTTCTGGACCAAAACTTGACAGTAATGACTGATAAGCAGTAAAGAGGATGACCCACCCTTTCCAAACAATTACTGGGAGAAACATTTAATTCTTCACTAAATTCTGCATTTCCCTTTTTTTTTTTTTGTGCCTAATTCTTCTCTGCAACTAAATGTGTGATGTAAAAGCTATTGAGTATTCACTGCCACTTTTCATAATATGAGCATAACTGCACTGATCCTATTTTGTGAAGCATCATAAACCAATTTCACCAGCAAGTGCAGGTTGTGATAGATGAACACTGCATCCAATGTCACCATTTTCTTTGCTTCTGTGAAAGCTTTTTCAAATGGTTTTGTCCACTGCTGTACATGTGTATAATTGTCTGCATACCTGCATGGATATTAGACCTTAATGGAAGTTGTAAAGTAAAACTGTTATTTTCATAATTGGAGCTTTATATTCTTCCTACTAGATCCATGAAGGGGTGGGTGATACACCTCTCAGTGTTCCCTTGCTAACTAAAGAATTGGCAACTGGTTTGTTTATAATGAAATGGATCAGTTGAAGGAATCCTGCTGGAAGATCCCCTTGGAAATTGCTTCTGAAACTCAGGTCCAGCCCCTGCATTAAAGCAAGAGCTATATATAAATAAGTAAATAAGTAAATTACAAGTAAATAAGTCTTCTAGGGCTAATGCTGAAGGTTATTATGTACAGTAAGTAGGTAGATATCCACTAGCTAGATATCCACTAGAAACAGAGATCCAAAAACAGCTGGATTGTGTGTGTGTGGGGGAGGGATTCAGCTATACAATAAATCAGGGGGTCAAACTCAATGTCACTGTGGGCCGCATCAAGGTTGTGTTTGACCTCGGGGGCCAGGAAGGGGCATAGCCAGGGTGGGCATGGCCAGCTTGACATCACTCATCGAATATCCATTTTCAGCCATGACGGCCTCCTGCAGGCCTCTGCCATTGAAAACAGAGCTCAAAGAGGCCATGCATGGCCCTCCGGGGCTTCATTTTTGGCCACGCACAGCCACACACGGCCCTCTCTAGCTCTTTTTTCACTGGTAGAGGCATCATGGGCTGGTCCTTTGCCATTTCCAGAGTGGACATGTGGTCCAGATCTAAGCACCCCAGGGGCCAGATCTGTGTTTAAATTCAAGTCATTATTGCAACTAAACCCATTTCTAAAGTAGCTCTCTCATTGGAAGGCACCTGGACATTGCAATTTATTTATTTATTTTATTTTATTTGTCAATCACTTACAAGATAATAGAGATAAGAATAAACATAATTATAAATACAGGAAATAGATACAAATAATTGAGGACAATAGGACAGGGATGGTAGGCACGACTGTGCGCTTATGCACAATAAATAAATAAATTATTCCTGTAATTTATAATTTATATCATATCATATATCATATCATATCATATTATATTACTTCCCATGTTCTTATTCCTTTAGGGATAAATATTTGCATCCCATAAAATATTTGAGATGTAATATTTGCTTCATAAACCTTTAATGCTGCTGGAAATTTTTTTAAAAAAGCTACTTGTGCTACACAATTTAAGAATTATTGTTCCCAACCAAATAGTTCGTGTGTGCCTACCAACATAATATTTCTTAAAAGACTACACCATTGTTCTAATAAAGTTACATTCCCATCAATTGGCTTTACCTTTTCTTCTTTTGCAAAGACTAGGATCTTTTTTAAAAAATAATTAATGGCCAGCTGCTCTGCTATGTACTTAGTGTTTTTTTTATTTTGATGAGAGAGAATAATAAACAAACATCCTCATCTGCACATAATGTAGTAAGTCTTATAAAGGTGTGCAAATCTAGGGGATAGAAAAACATTTAATAACTTAACTTATATAGAAATTCGACAAGGCAAAATATATTCTTGTCTTATATCTTCGAGTCCCTGATGATCCACATTCGCATGTAGATATTTTCATATAATGAGTTAATAATCAGAACAAAAATGGCAGTTTCTTTCTAACCCTTTCTTCTAAAAATTCAGTCAAATGCAGAGCTGAAATCCACAAAGTTGCATATAAGACAGAATTTATCTGTTTATTGGCCAAATGGTTGAAATCAAGCCTGGATTTATTGTCCTTTGTTTTGCATTAAATCCCACCTACATGAACCATCTTACTACGCAACTAATCTAGAAATTTGCAATATAAATATCTAATGCACAATTTATTTATGACATGTAACAAGCTGATCCATAACCAGCAGGGCTAGTTGTATCTCATTTTATAAAATGGATAAAGATCACAAGCCCTCGGCCTTTGGGCATATTCTCTATATACTCTAAGAAGTGTTGCAAGTATGAGAATCCACCATTCAAATGTTCTGCGGTCATAAATCCAGGAGCTTTCCCAGACTTCAGCTGTGAAATAAACTGACAGAAGTCAAAAGATGTAACATGAGGCCATTCCAGTAATAGATAGATTCAATTAAGATTCATTTCTGGAATCTATTGTGAAGATAGAACTAAAATATTCATGCCAGACATCAGCTGAGATCCCATGGTCGGTACAGAGTCCATTATCCAATGTATCCCCACTAATCAATGCCAAAAATGGCAGAACTTTTTAGCTTAGCAGCTGAAATATTGGTTGCCAGTTGCCTCCAAGGCATTCATCTTTTGCTATCTGATTAAAGCTTTGTATTGTGATTTCTGCAAATGCAGTGTTTGTGGATGACTAGGCCAATTTTTTTCCTACAAATTCCTTGGCAGGGAATCATGTTGAGTTCGAATTCATCTTTGACATTGCTCAAAAACTATTACTAATTTCAGTTAATATATAGTGAGATACTTTATGTTATCATTCTGGTATCACGACTTAAGACCAGACACATTGAGGAGTAATGTGCAGATCCTCAGTGGGGCAAAGTACAAAAAGTACAAAGTACTCTAATATATAGTAGCTGCTGACTTTCAATTTCTAATCTATTTCTAATCAACATCCTAGTGCAAGTTGCTCCAAATGAGAATTTCCAACTATTGGTGCTGCTGTTCTTGTTGGTTTTGCCAATTTTTTGTTAAGTATAAACTAATTTAATGGAATTTGATGCATTGACAGCTATTCATAATTTTTTATAAAAGAAAGATGGGATATATACAGTATATAACAGCCAGGACATCTTGTGGATATCACTGTAGGGGGTTTAAGAGGGTCCTAATCTTCTCCATCTCATCTAGTTCTGGAAGATATTGTTTGGTCTTTGGAATACTTTCAGTACTGTGTATAATCTATTTCATGTTAGTAAACTGTCATTTTTGCAGTAACTTTTCATACTTGCTTTAATTTCAGCTATTGAGATAGTTAGATCCCATCCTTCACCAATGTGGAGTGCTCTCCAAGTAACAGAGACTGCCAGAGTTCCCAGTCACCATGCCCATTACCAAGAATTCTGAGAACTGAAATCCACTTCTGGAATTTCAGTCCGCTTAACAGGGGTGTCAAACTGGTGTCCCACGGGTTGGATGCATCACGTGCAAGCCACACCCACCCTAGCTCTGCAAAGGCAAAAAATGTCATGATACATCATGTGGCATCACATGGCATGATTGAGTTTGACACCCATGACTTTGCTGGAGTTGCAGAGGTCCGAATTTGACAGAAATATAGAAGTATGCCATTATCTACAGTGTCATAATACAAGTAATATAAAACAGTTGTAATCCAAGGGGGATAATAAATAGCTATGGTTTTTAAATTAATATTCTGCATAAATATAATGTTCAGGGCAACCTTCAAATCACAGAAATCGTGCCCAACCCCATCAAGCATAGCTACCAGGCCAAATGTTTCTGGATTGCTGAAATGTTTATTAATGAACTTGTAGGATTTAATCTGATTTTTGTTTCACCCTATCCAGATTCCAAATACTAGTTCAGGAATTTTTCCTCTTTATTTAGGGTGGCAATGTGTAACTGAATGTCAACAATATACTGATGGCACCAGATTTTAAACCAACTGACTTCTCTCAATAACTTCTCATTCTACATTTATAGAAAATGTGTGAAACGACAATAGGTGAGTTTCATAGGTGAGCAAATTTCAAATCTTTATTGTCAATGCACAACATGTATACAATGAGATTGGCTGAGCCACCCTTAGTACACTCCCTCAACACAATACATCTCAATAACTCACAGTGAAAGAAAGAAAATCCCTAACCCAGTAAATCATACTAACAAACACACAATCCTCTATACATATATGAGCATAACATTACATTATGTACAGATACAGATAATCAGAGTTGGAAGGGACCTTATAGGTCCCTTCCAGCATGTGCTGGAAGTGGCATGCAGAGCCATCTCTCTGGGCATGCCAGCTATTGCCTGTTGTTCTTCCAGGTTCCAGTGTGCACATGCGCGCCAGCCAGCTGGTCTTTGCAAGTACATGCACATTATAAACTACGGGGAGGGGGGAGGGGGGGGGGGGGGGGGGGGGGGGGGTGGGAGGGGGGGGGGGGGGGGGGGGGGGGGGGGGGGGGGGGGGGGGGGGGGGGGGGGGGGGCCAATGGCCAGCACGGGAGACCAATGGCCATGTGCGCACCAGGAAGCTGACCTTCTGGCTTTTGGCACTCCTGTGTGCACCAGGGAGCTGCTCTTCTGGTTTCCATGTGCGCATGCATGAGTGCGCTCCCGTTTCAGCACTTGGTGCTGAAAAGGTTCGCCATCAGTGCCCTACACCATTTCTGACAAATGGCAGTCCAATCTCTTCTTGAAAGTCTCAAATGATGAAGCTCCCACAACTTCCGAGGGCAAGCTGTTCCATTGGTTGATTTTTCTCACTGTCAGAAAGTTTCTCCTTATTTCCAGGTTAAATCTCTCCTTGTTCAGTTTCCATCCATTCTTCCTTGTCTGGTCTTCAGGTGCTTTAGAACAGGGGTCGCCAACCTTTTGGATCTCAGGGACCACCAAACTCATAATTTTAGATCCCAGGGACCACTAATCAGTTCTGTGGGTGTGGCCTAATTTGTGGGTGTGGCTTGGTGGTCATGTGACTGGCTGGCATGGCTTGCATGTAAATATTATAAATATTTATATAAATATTGAATTTTTTTACAAAAAAGAGCAACTTTTACCCAAAATCAGGCAAAGCAGATAGATTGAGTTGCTCACAGAATAACAAATTCATTCACAGATCTATCTGCCATTGGCTAGCTCAGTATGTCACATAAAATTTGCTTGCAAGCAAACTCATAAAATTTGCTAGCAAGCAAACTTACAAAATTAATTCACAATACACCATGCATGTAAATATTGAATTTTTTATTTAAAAAAAGAGCAACTTTTACCCAAAATCAGGCAAAGCAGGCAGGCAGATTGAGTTGCTCACAGAATCACAGATTCATTCAGAGATCTATCTATCTGCCATTGGCTAGCTCAGTCTGTCACATAAAATTTGCTAGCAAGCAAACTCACAAAATTAACTCACAACACACCATGCATGTAAATATTGAATTTTTTATAAAAAAGGGCAACTTTTACCCAAAATCAGGCAAATCAGGCAGATTGAGTTGCTCACAGAATCATTCAGTTATCTATCTGCCATTGGCTAGCTCAGTCTCTCAAATTTGCTTGCCGTGAGTCTGCACTGAATTTGCTTGCAAGCAAACCTTCTAAGGGAGGTTCGGCTGTGCTGAGCCAAAGATCTAAAGACTAGCTAGAAAGCAAGAAATCCAACCACTTTCTGCTTCCTACCTAATCTAAATCTCCTAGTACAGCAGAACAGATGATGGTTGGAAAAAGGAAAAATAGCAATTTAGCAGCCAAGTTTACCGGGTAAGGAGTGAGTGGGCGGGGAGAGTTCCCGCGGGCCATGTGGGTGGCGCAGCCTTGTGTTTCTGCGCAGCCTGGATTAATTGCTTTGTGGGGGTGCTCTGGGGGCGAGATTTCTCTGCGCCCCACCAAAATTTTCTCATAGCCCACCAGTGGGCCGCGGCCCACCGGTTGGCAACTGCTGCTTTAGAAAATAGCTTTACCCCTTCCTCTCTGTGGCAGCCCCTCAAATATTAGAAGGCTGCTATCATGTCTCCCCTGGTTCTTCTCTTCACTAGACAAGCCATGCCCAGTTCCTGTAACCGTTCTTCATATGTTTTAATGTCCAGTCCCCTAATCGTCCTGGTTGCTGTTCTCTGCACTTTTTCTAGAGCCTCAACATCCTTTTTATATTGTGGTGACCAAAACTGGATGCAGTACTCTAGGTATGGTCTTACTAAGGCTTTATAGGGTGGCATTAGTACCTCGCTTGATCTTGATTGTATCCCTGTGTTAATGCAACTTAGGATTGCATTAGCTTTTTTGGTGGCTGCTGCACACAGCTGGCTCATATTTAACTGGTTGTTCACTAAGACTCCAAGATGCCTCTCACAGTTACTGCTATTAAGCCTGGTTTCACCCAGCCTATATGTGTACTTATTATATTGCACCAGTGTGAACATGTTGCACGTTGCACTGGCCCTGCAAGTCTATCATACTACATGGTTATAATATTATGTTGCATTCAGGAGTCTGACAGCCCACGGATAAAAGCTGTTCTTCAGCCTGTTCATATGACTGGCTATGCTTCTATATCTCCTACTTGATGATGTACATACAATTTTTAAAATCTCTAAAATGTAGACTTGACGAACATTCATCCACAACATAACACAGTTGCTTGAGTTTGAACATTAACTGCACACAGAGTGTTTTCATACCACAAATCCCTATCCAGAAGAATGGATGGAGCTTCAAAATAGAATTCATTTCTGGATTATTATCTCAGTAAACTAATGCACGGCTTTAGGTCTGTCAGCTCAGCTCACATTGTCCCATAGGGGCTGTTTTTGCAATAGGAACTGATGTAGTAAATGTTCACCAGATATATTTCCTGTATGGCAATAGATTGCTGAACTCCTCAGGAGAAAACATTTCTTCCATAGTCATGTAAGTCATGGGCAATATGAGTAAATAAAGAAGCAAAAAACTCAGAACATCATTAAAAATTCAATAGTCCAGTTTCCAAAAATGCACTGAAAGTGTTGTTCTTACACTGCAAATTTTATCTTTAGAAGTACAAGAATATTACATTTCTTCCTGCTGTTCCTGTTTAAGAAATAAATCCAAGAAGCCAAACCCATAGTTCCGTGTCAGAAAATATGTCAGGATTAGTAAGTACCATTTAATTCTGTCATTAATTAAGTTATAGTGTATTTAAAATCTTAAAAGGCTGTGTCAAAAAGAATCCATGACATAGACTAAAATATTTTATCAAGAACAATTGTGATATTGAGAAAAATATTTAGACTTGTTTAGGCTGTTAGAATATTAGAAAAAATAAGAAGTATTCTGTCCTGAAAATAATTCTGCACACCAACTTGCGTAGCGAAGAGTAAATGAACTCTTTCTGAAAAATGCTTTGAAAGTATTGTTAGCATTGATGCTATATGTGCTGGTTTGACATTAATTCAAGCTCTATTTGTCCCCTCCAATCTGTGAATGGAGGGAATGTCAGTTCAGATTTGCTGAGAATATAGTAACGGAGAAAGAAGTTGCCAAAAATGAATGGATGAATGGGTTAGATATACAAATTGTAATGAAAGCAAGTGACTAAAATGGAAAAAGTGAGTGAGAAGCTGCTGCCTTCAAGGACTTGAGATGGGATGGTAACCCTGCTACCTTTCTTGCTGTCATTACAGCAATAGAAGAAACTATGAAAAGGAAATGGTTGAAACTATCGGAGGACAAAGAGGACAAGCTGCTTTTGTTCTTTATGGAGAGCCTTTCTTGTATCTCTTTATGTGCACATGGTGAGTGGCTATCTGTGAAAGCTTTCTCTATTGAAAAGCCTCTTCCTCCAGATGAGGATTCTGGAAAACTAGGATCTCACTCAATGGAAATTCCATTGATAGAGAAGGACTCCAAGCCTGACATTCATCCTCTACAAATGCAGAGGAACTGAGCTAGAAGTTCTAACCATATTTACTTGAGGAATAAGAACTGCCATTTCAAATCACAATCATGCCCCAAATGTGCAAAATCACAATGTAAATTCCATCTTTCCGTGCTTTTGTGTTGCAACATCACAAGGGCATCTTAAAGAATGGAGTTTGTTTTAGAGCATTGTGACTTAGTGTGGGATACTTACTGTACAGCAACTGAATTTAATGAGAGTTATCGAAGTAAAAACTATTCATGAGTCATCTTGTTTACCTGGTTGTAATCAGGGAGAAGACAACTCAATATTCCAAGGATCCTACTTAAGTTTTCATCTTAATTTATAAGGAGTAAGCCAGACTAAATAAATCCTGCTTACAAATAACCTGGGGATAAGAGACATTTAATTCATAGAATTTACTATAGATTAAGCATACATAGTTAATGCTTCCTGGACCCAACTTTCCATAGTCTGAGGAAGAACTGGAGAAATCTGTAAGATATGTTTATGTATGTGCATACAGACAGGGAATCAATTAATTTTACAAAGGGTGTACATTATTCCACAGGCAATTAATTTGAATCAATAGCCATTTATTTATTGAGCTGCATTTTTTTTCCTGGTTGTGACCTTGATCTGGTTATGTAGCTTCTGCCTACTTATACAAGAAAGCACGCAGATACCTCCCCCCCACAAACAATGTAGATCAGTCACCTGCATGGACATAGTTGGTTTCAGTGGGAATTTGGAACCCTAAAAGATCCCCTTCAGCACGTTAACTTTTCCTTGGTGTATAGAACTTTCTCCTTCAAATCTTCAAGAGGAGGAACATTGTCTGATATTCAAATGGGGGGGGAGAGATAGGTTAGCTAGGTGGTTGAGTTTGCCTTTTGTCAAGTACAAGGATAAATGCCAACTTGGCCTATCTGCAGCAATAATCGGCTATGTTTAAATAGAGATATACTTTATTACCTATATATAAATATATGTTTAGGTTTCCATTATATACCAGATTTGGCTGCCTACGTTAAATATACCATTGTTTAAAAATCTTTTGGTTCTTTCGAAGTATTTCATAACCTTCACTTTATAAGATGATTGTAAAAGCATATGAAATAATTGGTCTATAAAGTCTCTTAATATCCATGCAGAAGTAAAAGTTTATGACATGGCAAACATGCAAACAGGATCTACATGACCAGTTTTAATAAATAACTTGCATGCTGCGAAGAGGTGTCTATTGTAATGGGTCCCATGCTGTGGGGATACAGAATAAAAGGCTTTTACTTGGAAGGGATAATGCAGCATGTTATTGTTGAAGATTTCTGTCCTTTTGCATCTATGCCCACTACTTAGGATTGACTGGTGAGTTTAGTTGATTTGACTAGAGAGCTGACAGTTTCCTTAAATGTGCTTGTATCCAAAATGTGTGTGCCCGCACATGGATGCAAAATGTAGCTTACTATTATTTGTTTATTCATTCATTTTACTTTTTTATATCATCACACATCAAAGCGGTTTACAGTTAAAAAAACCACAAACCCGACTCTATAATAAAATGCAACATAATAAAACATTGCCTTCAACTGGTGTCTAAAATATATAACAAAAGAATTAAATTTCAACCAGGAAAACATTCCAAAGTGCAGGCACCAAAAGAAAATCAACCCCCTTGTCTCTTGCAGCATACATATCATGGTTTTGTTTGATTTAACTTAGTTAACCAAGACATAGTTTTGCCATTGAGCCTGGAGACCCCCGTGTGATGCTTCAAGTAGCTTGTTTGATTATGGTTATCAGAAGAGTGGGGTTCATTGGGTTTTGTACTGGGGTTTTACATCTGTAAGTTGCTTGGAGTCACAGTGAGTGAGTTGGGTGGTCATATATATTTTCTTAATAAATAATATAAACTAGGCCAGCAATGGCCAAGGGAGTTCTTGTCAGATGTCCTGGTCTTAATATTTTTAGGGTTATAAATCTTAAAACCAGAACCTTTGTGCTGGATTGATAGCTATGTAGTAACCACTCAATGGATGAATTCATACAAAACCAAGTTAGATAAATTATCTACAACTCAGTATGTTGTGTGAGCCAGGCCATATACTCTTCCTCAGGTGTCTGCTAGATTTCAGCATTCCATCATCTTGGAATCAAAGGAGAAATAAAAGTTTATAGGAGCAAGTAGAATCTTCTGTGCCTTGGCAGAAAAATACTTCAGTTCACACATTGTGCTAAATAGTTTTCTTTTAAAACTGTTCCTCTAGCTTTTCAAATCTAATCCTGTTTCCCTGGGTTTCCATGACTTGTTAAGTGATTAAAAATCCCCCCCCCCAGCTATTCCTCTTCCACAAACACACCTGCATTTAAATGGAGAACACCTGTTGAAGAAACTCAGTAAGAGTTGAGATTAAACTCTAAAAGCAATACTTCATATAAAAGCACCATCCCCAGAAATAGTTCCATCCACTTCATACTCTGCTTGAATTTCCAACCCAAAACATTTCAAGGCAGAGAACACAAAAGCAGCACTTGATTTCTGCCAAATCCCCAATGTAACGCCAGCACGTTCAATAACATAAAAGCAGGGGTCCCCAAACTTGGCAACTTTAAGACTTGTGGACTTCAATTCCCAGAATTCTCCAGCCAGCTCCCAGGGGTCCCCAAACTTGGCAACTTCAACTCCCAGGGGTCCCCAAACTTGGCAACTTTAAGACTTGTGGACTTCAATTCCCAGAATTCTCCAGCCAGCATAGCTTCAACTCCCAGGGGTCCCCAAACTTGGCAACTTTAAGACTTGTGGACTTCAATTCCCAGAATTCTCCAGCCAGCTGGCTGGAGAATTCTGGGAGTTGAAGTCCACAAGTCTTAAAGTTGCCAAATTTGGAGGCCTCTGGCATAAGGAATCGGATTCCGCCCTACCCTACTCCGCTCCCAATTCCAGCGTTTGAAAAGGGAGCTTGAGGTGCACGGGCATCCTCCGACTAGTACTCGGACCTCTTTCCCCAGCAGAAAGACCATGGGACTTTCCCCGCCCCCTTTTCCTACCCGGTCGCACAGCCGGGCGTGCCTGTCTCATTCGCCCACCCACTCAGGGGTTTGTGGGTAACTCCTTCCCCTCTTCCACTTCGGCGGGTGTACGCGTCGGGAAAAATAGACTTCTCTCTCCCCGATATCGCGACTCACCGGAGAAAGAGGCGCGCCGGAAAGAAAGTCAAAAAAGGCAGCAGCAGCACAGAGAGGCGCCGAGTTTCCTAGCTGCTCGGGAGCTACCGCGGCTGCTTCCAGCCAGGCTACACCGCTGCCCTGTCCCTGACCCAATTCTGCTTGCTTGGCAAGCGCCGCGCAGACCGGTCCCTTTTCTTCTCCCACCGAAGAAGAAAACGCGCCGGGGATTCGAGCGATCTCTTCCCAGAAGCGCTCCGCCATCGGCTCGGTTTCGCAGAGAGGAAAAATAACCGAACGGCCGACTGGACCCGCACGAACTTCTCCGCGTCTCTGGAGCCAGCGAGGCGCCAACGGGCCTTCTTTCACCTCTTCGTCGGCGACCCGCTAGCGGTCCTTGAGTGGCGCAAATGAGACGGACGGCCGCTGTCGCGTCTCCTACCTTGCCTTCAGAACTGGCGCGCAGGTATATGAAGGAACTAGTTGCAGTGGAGGTGGACGGCCGCCGTTTAGAGTAGATCCCATCCCCGCCTCCTAAGCACACACCCCCTGCACTGGTTCTACCTAAGCAGCCACGGGTACAATCAACTTAAATAGCATCTGTGACTTCCAGTAGCTTAGCACCCCAGAGGTTAAAAGATTTTAATGTTACCTGCTGCAAAAGGTAAAATGCCGAAAGTATGGAGCTAGGGGAACTGATCCAAGGTACAAAGTGCAATCAGCTTCTGTTTGGACAGAAAAAGGTGAATTAGAAGGAGTAGACTAGAGAGAGGTACATGCGTTTCTTTCCATTCTCAGAGGATGAAACCCTGAAACAATTTTGGTGATTCCCAATTTGCAGTAAGCTTGATATGGTGATAATTTTGGTCTTCACAGATGCATCACAATTAACACATTTGTATCAATGGTTATGCCAACCCTTAAATTGCTTCAGTATATTATGGAGCATCTGGATTGTGAATTCTAATGTTTATGAATTCTTGGAACTACATTATTAGGAAATTCAGTCATACTGAAAAGTTGCTATACTGTAGGGTAACCAAGCGTAAACTATTGGGTTCAACTGCAGCAGAAGAAAAGTAATACAAAGAATTATAATCCTATTCCATTTAGCGTAGTGCATTAATGGACTAGCATTGCAACTCAGGTTTGGTGCTGGTACCATGCACGATTCTTTTGCAGTACATCATTAATCAGAAGCTGTGCTGTTGGGCATTTTACAACGTGAAGTGCTGCAATAGAGATGATTCACTCAGAACAGTTTAGTCCTGAAGCCAAACTGCAGAAAGAAAGAAAAATAGCTGTGATAAATGAGGGGTTAGTTAAACTGATCAAATACTATTCTGTTTTTTGAGGATTATGTTTACTACTTGCCTTATGCTTAACTGATTGACTGTCAGTTAATTTTATGGAACCAGGATTCATTTTAAAATGTTGAATTCTTTGGGAAAATTTTGCTCCTTTCATACTCTTTTCTACCCATTGAATCTTTGCAGCCTGTAAAGTTCCATTGTTATTTGCTCTTATTCCTCTGTTGTAATTCTTGCAAGAATGGTAAGACCAAGCACAATCTATTAAAGGCGGGGTAGAATAAGCACAGAAGTAATTAGTGAGCAAATGAAGCACCCTACATAATTTCTCAGTTCATTAGAAATACTGCACTAATTCTACATCAACTCAATTAAAAATGTGCTTATATTAAAAAATATATAAATATAAACCACTGATTACTGAGTAGAGAGTATGAACATGCACAAAAACAGTATGAACAGTGGATAATTACAGAGGAAGCAACTAGGGGACATGTTATTACTTCCAAGATTAGATTTCATTCTTTCACACATTTTGTTTTCAAACTGCAAGGATGACATTTTCTTCTAAAGCAAGCATTTGTAATGACAGTCAGTAAAAGTCAAGGATTCAGCATATATTATTGAGCTATTGTTTTGTTTTCATATTTATTGTTATATATTTTCAATCCTATTGCTATGCTGCTTCAAGTTCCTCATAATTAGGGAATTTTACAAACTGAATAAACTGATACTGGAAAAAGAAACATTCATATATAGATAAATATATAGGTACATTCAGGATTCAATCATTTTGAAATCTAAAAACACAAGTTTTGCTAAGAGACAGAAGAAACTATGAAAAAGAACATGTGTATTTCATGAGGAGAATAGCTAGAGTGGTGAACAGGGGGAGAAAAAACTGGGAGCAGGACTTGGATCCACATATACTTTCACCTAACTTCTTGAAATGAAGGGCTGAGTCTGCTTTTAGGAAACTGAATTTCCAAACAGGCTCAAGGAAATAATGATGAAAGCCACCTTTCTTTTCTCTTTGCTGGTAAAACCAGTAGATGTCAAACTAGGAAATGGGAACGCAAACTCATTAAGAAACCATGCCTGACTTTGCTTCTTTTTCACCCATCCATTTGTCTTTTGTGTCAGATCTTACAGAGTATAAATCTGCCAGCAGGAAATTTTTAAGTTGTAATTGTTCATTTGCTACATATATGCCGTATATTAAAATGGTATATAGTTTAAGAAGCCAATACAATGTATTTTCAATATTCATATTCATCCCTTCCTACTGCCCTTCCTTGTTAATTGTCTTCCAGTTTATTCAGTTATAAATTAATTGGATTTAAAAATATGTCAAGGAAGACAAGGAAGAAGTCCATTCCATTTTTAAATTTTTGAAAAAGATACACTTCTGACCCTTAATTGATAACAGGGTTAGATCTTCCAAGGGGCACTTTGTGTCAATTGAAGTTTACCAAAGTATTTCTGAAACAATGCCATGAAATGATGCAGGATCTTGTTGCTAAAGATTGGCACAAAAGGAACTGCCACACTTTGTTTTGAGCTGGTAGGAATAGCTTCTTTACATGATCAAGTCAGTCTTGATGCTGACTTGATCATGAAGCAAAGGTCTTCAACAAGGCACGGCACTTTTCCTTTGCATGGTGAAGACTCTCTTCAAAAGGCTCACATCAAACAATCTATCAGAATAGAGCTAGAAGGGACCTTGAAGGCCTTGTAATCCAACTCTCTGCTCAAGCAGGAGACCCTATACCCCTGATGGCATGCAGAACCATCTCTCTGGGCTTGCCAGCCTTTCCCTGCTGTTCTTCCGGGTTCCAGTGTGCGCAAGTGCACCAGCTAGCTGGTCTTTGCACACACATGTACATTATAAACCAGAAGACCAGATGGCCAGCACGCATGTGCGCACCAAGAAGCTGACCCTCTGTTTTTCGGTGTTCCCGTGTGCGCTGAGGAGCTGCTTTTCCAGTTTCCATGCACGCAAGTATGCGTGCGCTCCCGTTTCGGCACTTGGTGCTGAAAAGTTTCGCCACCACTGCACTACACCATTTCAGGTAGGTGGCTGTCCAGTCTTTTCTTAAAAAGATCCAGTGATGAAGCATTTACAACATCTAAAGGCAAGCTGTTCCACTGGGTAGTTGCCCTTGCTGTTTGGCAGTTTCTCATTAATTCCAGGTTGCTTCTCGCCTTGATTAGTTTCTATCCATTGTTTCTTGTGTTCTGGTGTTTTGGAAAATAAGTGACCCCCCCTCTTCTTTGTGACAGCCCCTCAAATATTGGAATACTGCTATCATGTCACCCCTAGTCCTTCTTTTCTCTAGACTGGTCATACCCAATTCCTGCAACTGTTCTTCATATGTTTTTGTCTCCGAGCCTTTAATCATCTTAACTGCTCTTCTTTGCACTTTTTCCAAATGTCAACATCTTTTTTACAATGTGGTGATCAAAACTAGATGCAGTATTCCAGGTGTGATCTTACTAAAGATTTATAAAGGATGCTAATACTTCACATGATTTTGATTCTATGCGTCTGTTTATACAACCAAGGATTGTATTAGCTTTCTTGGCCGCTGCCACACACTGCTGAC
Source organism: Notechis scutatus (assembly GCF_049901735.1). Taxonomy (NCBI): domain Eukaryota; kingdom Metazoa; phylum Chordata; class Lepidosauria; order Squamata; family Elapidae; genus Notechis; species Notechis scutatus. Next base: position 164,776,850 of record NC_142010.1, on the reverse strand, counting down.
CCATGTTTAAGTAATCATCCACTAGGACTCCAAGGTCCCTCTCACAGTTAATGTTTTTGAACCAGATTTCGCCTAATCTGTACTTGTATCTTGATTTGGTGGTGATGCTATCCCACATTTTTCTAGCTTACCAAGAAGTAGATCATGGTCTACTTTGTCGAATGCCTTGCTGAAATCTAAGTATACTAAATCTACAGCATTTTGCTGCTCTATTAATTTAGTCACTTTATCAAAGAATGAAACAAGATTGGTTTGACATCTGTTTTTAATAAACCCGTGTTGGCTTCTAGTTATAGCTTTATTTATTTCTAGATTTTTGCATATTATTTTTCCAGTATCTTTCCAGTATTGGGTTAGACTGATTGGTCTGTAGTTTTCTGGGTCTGTTTTTTATTTTTTTTGTTCCCCCTTTTTTGAAGACAGGAACCGCATCAGCTCTCTTCCAGTCCTAAGGTAGTTAGTTCCCCAGTGCTCTAAGATTTTTGAAAGATATGGTACAATGGTTCTGAGATAACATCTGCCAGCTCCATCAGAACTCTGGGATGTAATCCATCGAGTCCTGGTGATTTATATTCATCAGGATCAGACAGTTCTTCTCTTACCATTTACTTCCTTATTTTAATTTTTATTTCTAATCTTTTACAATTATGTTTTTCGTAGGTTGGACTATTGTTTCTTTATGCGTGAAGACTGATGCAAAGAATGAGTTAAAGCTGCTCTGCTTTCCCTCTACTGCCTGTTACTTCCTTGCCATCTCCTCTGTTTAGTGGACTGTTACCTTTTTCTTGTTATATATTGAAAGAAACTTCTTTTACATTATCTTTGTTCATTCTGAGCTTTTGCTTTCCTGACTTCATCTTTGCAGATTCAGGCTATCTGCTGACATTCTGTCTTAGTTATGTGTTCCTCTTTCCATTTTTTTGTATTTATCCTTTTTTGTCTTTCAGTTTATCAGAGAAATCTTTCTGCAACCATCCTGGTTTCTTATTGGATTTATTATTTTTCTTTTTCAGTGATATTGTGTTGGACTAGGCTTTTATGATCATATTTTTCAGAGTTTCCCATGCTTCTTGAGTTGCTTTAGGATTTTCATCCATGGGATTTTTCTTAAGCTCTCTCTGAGTTTGTTAAAAATCAGCTCATTTAAATTTTAAGACAGTGGTTGGATTATATTGTACTGCTTGTGTTTCATTATATTGAATTCCAATATGACATGATCACTCATTTGTGACCACGTCACAAGGAATCATTTGTGATCCACACAGACTTATTAAAGTGATTTCCCCCTAAATGCAACTGTGCTATCACAGGAACAGAAACATGGAACAGATGAACCTGGGAAAGCTCTTTTTGTAGTTTTATGTTATTTCAGTCTCTCCACTCCAACTGATCATTATATCAGATGAGAAAGATTTTTAATGTTCTGCAGTTATTTTCAGAAAATTCCATTACTGCTAATAAAATCCAAATTATGCATTCCAGCATTCATTTACTACAAACAAATCAAGCAGTAAACCTTTCAAATGTGGAAAAAGTATATAAAAATTGCTGAGATGTATTAGGTTGGCCATTTCTGTATCTTTGGATTCTTTAGATGGTTTGGAGTCGTCTTCTATTTTGACAAAACTGGTTTTACAAATTCTGGGCCATTTTCAAGGTGATGTTGTTGCACATTTATTGTTTTAAAAAGCACATGTAACTATAAAGCTGGTAAAGAACACAAAGATACGGGCCAGCTGTCACAAACTCTATAATTGACATGCTTTTCAAAGTCCTGCCTGCAGTGAATCCTTACCCTGGTAAATTCCAGATTTTCTTTGCTGAAAGGAGATAATTAGCTGTAAACCTTTCCTTCAGTGCAAACTTTTGCACTTCTTTTCTTCTTTTTTGTTTCAATTGATTTTTTTTTCTCCCTAGGGGGCTACTGGTAGAGCAACGTGAAGAGGAAAGAAGGGGAGAGAAGATACATAAGAAGCTAAGGAGACAAATTAAAGCTGCCCTGAGACTTAACATGCAGAGCAGAAAATAACAGGTCTGAGGGATGGAATCACTAATGGATAGCAGGTAATTCTTGCCACTGCTATGGGAATAAACTTTTCTTTCAGTTCTCACTTCCTTTCTTAGAATTCCAGGAAGTCAACCACTACAGCATTCATAACAGATAGCTATCTAACACTTAGTTAAATATACAAAGCTAAGGAGATTCTGTCCTCTCCTCAGACAACCTCTTCCATGTTTTAACAACTCTTATCATTGGATCATTTTTCTTGAAGTTCAACAAAAAGTGCAACCTTATAATTTGAATTCCTTATTTGGTCTTCTACATGACAGCCCTTCAGGTTGTTGAATACAGGCATCATATTTCTCTGCAGTTTTGTCTTCAAGCATACCCCATGCCTCTACTTCTTCCTTAAAGTATTTTCCTTTGCATCCCTCATCATTCTTGTTGTTCTCTTCCATTTCTTAATATGCTGCTCTTAGAACTGGATGCAATATTCTAGGTGCAGCTTGACCAATGTAGAATAAGGAATGATGATTTCTCTTGATCTTGACGCTGTATCGCTATAGGTGCAGTAGAGGATTGTGGGTTTTTTGTCCTTGATCACAATATTGGCTCACATTCAGCATGTAATCCACCAAGACACTCAGATCCTTTTCACATGTACTGCTGCCAGTATAATTTCCTGCCATGATATACTATTGCCTTTGTTTTTCCTACCAAATTGCATTTTTTTTTCTGTTGAAATTTATTCTTCTGGATTTTGTCCAGTGTTTCTGCTTGTAAAAATCCTCTGAATTTTAATACCGTCCTCCAAAGTGTATGTTATTTCCCCTATCATTCTGTCATTTGCAAATTTGATCATCCTTATTTTTGCATGCCTTATCCAAGTCATTTTTAGCAATAGCACTTAGACTTATATACCACTTTAGAGAGCTTTTACAGCCCTCTCTAAGCTATTTACAGAGTCAGCATTTTGCCCCCCCCCCCCAAACAATCTGGGTCCTCATTTTATCCAACTCGGAAGGATGGAAGGCTGAGTCAGTCTTGAGCCTGGTGAGATTTGAACTGCCAAATTGCAAGCAGCTGGCAGTCAGCAGAAGTAGCCTGCAGTACTGCATTCTAATCCCTGCGCCACCATGGCTCTTTAGATTTTAGATACCTTAAGGAGTACAGAGCCCCATGGCAGAACTTTACATCTGCTCTTTATACAATGTTAACGTGTTTCCAAAATGAAGGAAAAGGACTGTAACTATAAGGCTCCCCCTCTTCTTCTTTTTTTGAACAAATTTTATTTAATTAAAAACATACAAAACATAAATACACAAAAACACAAAACATAAAAACATAAAAAAATCTCTTTTCTGAAAGTTGCTTGGTCCCGGGTTAAAACTCTTGGTACAGACAAATTCAAATTCATATTCATTTTACATACCATTTCATATCTTATTAACATTTTCAATTTTCTATATAGCTTCTCCTCTCTTTTAAATTTTCTCAATTTTATTTATCTCCTCTCAATTCAAATCATAATATTTATTATTCTTTGTCTGTTCTATTTCCAGCTATCCATTTATCTTTCTTCTTTGAAAAAAAACTTCTCCTATACACTAAATGGAGTATGATGCCTTTATCTCTTTCCCCTATCTTTATAATACTTAATATAAAACACATAACTTTCATTGGGATTCTGTCTGGTACATTCTAAAATTATACTATATTATCAAAACCAATACAAATCTATTCATTAATATTGATATTCATTTATATCTTTAACATTTAACACATTACTTTTCAGTTAAATCACATACTTTTATGGGAGCACCTATTTTCCATAGTTATTCCCCCACATCACATATTATAGCTCATTATTTCATTACAATGTTCCTCCTTCTTCTACTTCAAATCTCTCATTTCACAAAAGTTTCACTAGGATAACATAGTCTAATCATTAATATTAACAATCATTTATATCTTAAACATTTTACTCATTTCAATTAAATATCATGCCTTTGTGGGAACACTTATGCTTTCCAAAATTATTTCCCCCCCCACATCACATACTTAAATCATATTTCATTACAGTACTCCCTTTTTCTTAACAAAAATTTCACTAGATTATACAAATATTTTATCACATTTTAAATTACATATTATTTCCAATTTCTATGGTTATTTCTAAATACAAATATAAAAATGCAATCTTATGTACCTTTCTAGAATCCCTTTTTCAATAAAATTTATCCATTATCTCTAAAAAACTTTTGCTTCTTCACATCTTGCTCCCCACCATTAAGGCTTCTCATCCCTTCCTTTCTCCCTTGCTTCTTCTTCTTCTTGTCCTCTTTACCCCCTTGTCTCTCCACCTCCCTTTTATTCTGCTTTCCCCCTTTCTGTTGTTTCCTAACATAATGTCCCCTTTTCACCTTATTCTTCTCTTTTTGGGTTGTTTTTCCAGATCTTAAAGTCTTATTTTCCTTTTTCTCTTTCTTTTTCCCTTCCCCGACCAAAGTTATTTGTTCATCAAAGATGGCTTCTTCTTTGTCCCCACCATCCTGTTGCTCATTCAGCTTTACATAAGTATAAACCGCCATTTCTAAAAATTGAAAAAGAGTGCCAAGGACATCTTTCCCTTCTTGCTTTTCCTTTTCATATTTTTGATATACAAGTTTCAGTCCATCCACAAGTGATGCCATTGTGTAGAGAAAAAGTTTTTCCAAACAGCCACCCAAGTGCTTTTAATCAGAAATAATTCTCAAAAGTTCCAAAATCACCAAACAATCCAAACAAGCTATTTCTTTTAAATACCTTCTCCTTCTTCACTTTCTCTTTCTGGGATTAAAGTTTAATCACAAAGTTCCCTTTAAAATATATCTTTTAGAAGCCTTATTGATGTTTAGTAACTCTTTAAAGTTCTAGGCAATCTTCTCCTTATTTTCAAATTTTGCTCCAATTTTTTTTTCTCCCTTCCCACTCACAGCCAAAAGATTTTTCCCATCCGCTGTCACGTTAGGAAGGAGAATGAAATGAAAAAAAAACTTTCCCTTTTAGGGTATTTGCAGCTTGTAACTCTCACTAGAAACAATATATACTTAGCAGCCTTCAAGATTCCAGGTCACATTCTCTTGCCTTGTCCCGGTTGAAAGCAGCTTTCATATTTCTTCCAGCTTTCTCCCTCCTGCACCTGCTTGTTCGGCTGCAGATTTCTTCGTGGCGGCCATTGCTGACCGCCGTTCCTCCGCTTTGGGAGAAGGGGGTTTTGCCGGCTGGGGAGGGGGTCTGCGACACCCCCAAACCCCTGTCCGGATCCCCCCTGTCTTCAGCTGCCTCTACGGGGCAGCTATATCCCCCAGATCCAAACGGATCGGGGGAACCTTGGCGGCGAACGCAGCAGGGATCGCGCAGTATCGCAAATCCCTGCCGCCGCCGAAACCTTGCAAACCGGAAGAAGGCTCCCCCTCTTCTTGTTATAAAAGATTGCCAAGGGAAAATCTGGGCCTTCGAGTAAGGCTAGGAAAGGAACAAATCCGAAGAAAACCTGGAGAAGTGCTAGTGTTCAGCACAGACAATATGAAACCAAGACAGCTTTTTCTGTCCTATTTTCTTTTTTCAAGAAAAATAAACAAATGTGCATAACACAGATTATTATCATTACTGTAACTGTTCCCTGCCTTCTCCCCTAGCAACCTCAAGAAATTATTGCAACTTCCCATTCTTTTCTTATATGCAAGTATGGCATTAATTGAAATTTCAAATATGACTGTGAAAGTTGGATCATCAGAAAAGCTGCATGCAGTAAAGTGGATGTTTTTGAATATTGGGCCTGGAGAAAATGGTTAGAATAGCTTGTCCACGAAAAGGACAAATAATTCCAAAATGAAGTAAAACCTGAGGATTCACCAGAAACACTAATAATGAAGCTACGGTTTAAGATATTTTGAACACATCACATATAGACAGGGGTGGGCTTCAAAAATTTTAGCAATGGGTTCTCTGCTGGGTGGGCGTGGCCACAGTGGGCATGGCCTAGTTGGCCTCCTGTACCATGGTGGGGAAGCCTCCCTGAGCTCTGGAGGCTTCCCTCAAGCCTGTGGGAGGGCGAAAACAGCCTCTCCAGGCTCCGGAGGCTCTCTGGAGGCTGGGAAGGCCATTTCTGGCCTTCCTTAACTTTTTGGGGGGGTTGTTTTTCGCCCTCCCCGAGCCTCCGTGTACACCCTGCGCTTACCTACATCCAAAATGGGCTGCATGGGGACTCCTGGGAAGGGCAGAGCAGCGTGGGCAGGGCCAGCCAGGAGTGGGATTTGGGGGTTCTCCAAACTGTGCAGAAGCTTAGCTAGAGGATCTACCGAACCCCTGTGAACCCCCAGCAACCCACTCCTGCATATAGGTAAAAGTCACTAGGAAAAATCTTGATGCTTGGAAAATTGAAGACAATAAAAAAGAGGTTGAGAAAAGGTAAGGTGAATAGATGCTATCACTAAAGACACAGCCTGTGCTTGCAGGAACTCAAAGAAGCAACTTTTGCAAACTGGCAAACTGGTGTCCATTGGATTACAAAGAATTTGAAGTGATGAACAATAGCAAAGGGTTGTAGCATTAACCAAGTTTGTAAGGATTGGCTCCAGAGACTGAGGGTTAACAAGACAATTAGAGAATTAGAAGAACTTGTAAATATCTAATCAAGTTGGAGAGAGAACATTATTTGACAGTTCTACTAAAATCATTTTGAACTAAGGTCTAAATGATTTTAATATTAAGGATTGTATAATCTATGAAGAAGGAGGGAGAATTTTGCAATGCTGATCTATAATTGGCAAGATTTCAGGAATGAACAGAATACAATGATTTTGCAACTCATGAAGTAATGTTTTTTCATGAAGGGTCAATTAATTGCAAAATATAGTATGGCTATTAAAATGTTTGATAAGATTGATAGTAACAATTGAAATTTATTAAAGTATAATTGAGATGTTTTTGATGTGTTAAGGAATAATGACAAGTTTAAACATTTGTTTATGTGCTCGTAATTATTAATATAACAAGATGAATGTTACGTATGTAATATCATTTTCTAATATATTTGTTATTTGTTCGTAATTATTAATATAACAAGATGAATGTTACGTATATAATACCATTTTCTAATATATCTGTTATTTGATTAATGCCCAATTATTATAACATCATTCTTCAAGCTTGTGCCCTCCAGATGTTTTGGAATTAAATACAGCTGAGAACTTGAAGCTAAAGTGCAATACATTTGGAGGGCGCTGGATTGGAAACAGCTGCACTGCAAGAAGAGCAAAGAATTATTACCGTATTTGCCGGCGTATAAGACGACCCGGCGTATAAGACGACCCCCACCACCACTGGAAACGCCTCCAGAAATCCCGGGGCTGCAGCGGCAGGGCAGAGTGCCAGGGGCCGTGGGAAGAGCAGTAAGGCTGCAGCCTCGGGCGGAGCGAGGCGAGCGGGATGAAGCGGAAGCGACGCAGGGATCCAGGAAGCCAGAGCGCCTTCGCTGCGTCCAACAAGCCTCCGCCGGCAGTGGATATACCGGCGTATAAGGCGACCCCCACTTGGAGGCATGTTTTTCGGGCAAAAAGTCGTCTTATACGCCCGGCAAATACGGTAATATTTTATTTGGACTGGAGAGAAAGCAAAATTAAATAAAAAAGTAGCATGTAATTCCTGGGAGAGCAACTGGGGAAGGAAGCAGCTGGCTTAAGTGACTGAGCCAGACACTGCTTAACATTTGGAGCATATTCATTTTGGGGTCTAAATCCATTTTCAAATCTTGAAGCAGCTTCAATAAAATTAGTTTGTCCTCAAATGTTGAGTTGCAATTTTTAATCTCGAATCCTCATCAAAATTGAATCAGTTCATATTACAGGTGTAATATGATCCCTGTGTTTTGCATAACTTAGCAGCTTAGGTGCTGATTTTGTGCCAAATGAAACTTCTGGACACCTGTTTTTTTCTGGGTGATTGCAGCCTCATCCTGTACAAACTGAATCATATAATCCAAGGTTGATTTTGTATTGAGAAATGGCACTTATATTTGCCTGGAGTTATTTTATTAAAATACAGAGATGTGAACCTACTAAGGATGACTCCATAAGTTAATAGATTAATATATCTTGCAAATAGAATAGAAGAGTGAGCATTGGTATTAGATAGCCAATATTTAGAGCCATGGTGGTGCAGTGGTTAGAATGCAGTACTGCAGGCTACTTCTGCTGACTGATGGCTGTCTGCAATTTGACAGTTCAAATCTCACCAGACTCAAGGTTGCCTCAGCCTTCCATCCTTCCAAAGTCGGTAAAAGGAGGACCCGGATTGTTGTGGGGGATCAAAATGCTGACTCTGTAAAACCACTTAAGAGAGGGCTGTAAAGCACTGTGAAGCAGTATATAAGTTTAAGTGCTATTGTTATTTAGTGATGATGGATACCTTGGATATACTTCAAGGGCCTTTGACAAGATCATTGAGGATACATTCCTCATAATTCTATGTATTTATTTTTGCTAGAGATCTATAGCAGCTGATGTATATGCTAGAGAGCATTAAATATGTTTTTTTTATTTGCCATTTTGGGGGGCTTCCCAGGGATGTTTATTAAGCTCTGTTGGAACAGAAGTTAGAATGCTATGGTTTCTTTTGATCCAGGCTGCCTTTTCTTATGTTCTTAAGCAATTCATTTGATAGCTAGGCTCTATGAGCAAGTTGTCTGGATGACAGATTGCTTGTATTAGATGGATGGTACCTAACAGGGACTGACAAAAATGTATTTGGTTTAAGATAGTAAACTTTACCAGAAGGGCTTACAATGAATGCTGTGACAGATGGAGATAAAATCTCAGAAATAAAGATCTTAGATAAAGACTCATGCTTCATAGAAGAAGATAGAAGTTTTGTGTTAATAGCCTATGAAATAATCAATTTAAAAATCAGAAAGGACACTTTCATAAAACACATCGCCTTTGTTATTGGTATGGTACATTAAAGCTGAACTTACTTTCGTTAGAGACTTAGAGCAATCCCTGAGAATTCAGATGAAGAAATTAGAAAAAGGATGATTAAAGTTTAGAAGGTAAGGGAGTTTCTAGAAGATTTAAAGGAGAATTGGAAGAGATCCAAATGGAATTGTCAGAAGAAATTACACAAAGATTACAACAGATGCAACAAGAATCTGAAAGGGATGGTACTGAATTAGGCACTGTATGCATTGACTTTTCTAAATTTTTGGCCAGATCATAGATTACAAATGGAACATGGAATATAATGGAGTAAATGCTCCTCAAAAATCATTTTTCTAATGGAAACTGGTGCTTGATGCAGGATTGGAATGGAGTGACACCCTGCCAACTGGACAGACCTTCTGAGAAAATATTAAAATCACTCAAGGCAAATTATCTTGAAGGTTTCTAGTTCTTTTAGATGGCTATTAAATGAAATGGTACAGAAACAATAATGGAAGGCTGCAAAAAGAAATTTAAATATTTTTGAAACTAATTGAAATAAAGTCACTGATTTAAGAATGATTTAGGATGCAAGTAATGCTTTTATTAGAGGTTATTTAATATAACATAGTACTGAACTTAAGAAGAAGAAGCAAGAGAAAGGATGAAATACTCTGGATAAGACAAAAAGAAAAGAATAAGTATAAAAATTTCCTGAGAAGTTAAGTATATCTCTCAACAAATTAAGTTTTTACAGCAACAGCTATCTATGTTAACAATAAGAGACATAGAAATAAAATTTAACTGTGTAAAGCAAAAAAAAAAACAACCTTTGAATATGTGAGTAAATCAGGGAACTGACTGATATTTAAACTAAGAAAAGAAAGAAAAACAAAACTATTGAAACAGCAAGAGGGAGATACTGTTATGAATAGATACTGTGGCAATGCAAAAAGCCTTTCATCAATATTATTCCAGTTTATATAAAGAATCTGATATTTCTTTGGAGAAAATAGATGAATTTATTGGAAAATAAAATTTACCAAGGATTACCGAAAAATAAAGACGAATTATGAATGGGCCTATAACAATAAGGAAAATTTTGGAAGCTATAAAAAAGAATAAACCAAGAAAGGTATCTGGATGGATTATCAGCTTTGTATTATAAATGTTTTGGGGATGAACTTTTACAACCTCTATAAAACACAGTAAATATTAACCCGTAAAGAGAGAAGATGTCAGAAATTTGGAAAGAGGCCAGTATAACATTAATACCCAAAGAGGGATAAGATCTGGTTCTAATAAGAAATGTAGACCAATATTACTCTTAAACAATAGCTAAAAGTTGTTCACAATTATTTTAGCTGAAAGACTGAAAATACTTTTGCAAACATTTATTCATAAAGATCAATACAAGTTTTACCTAAAAGACGGTTAAAAGACAACGTTAGGACTCTTTGGATATTTTGGAACATTAGGAACAACTTAATGAAAAACAAGCTGCATTGGTTTCTTTTATATGAAGAGAAGATTTTGACAATTTGAACTTGACTTTCCTGCTTAAAGTTTTGGAAGATGTGAATGTTAAGATGAAATTTATAAACTAGGTAAAATCAGTTTATATTTCGCAGAAAGCATAAACAATTGTTAATGCAGATCTAACAAAACCATGTGAAAACGGGCAAGACAAGTCTACTCTTTGTCCCTCTCCTGTTTATTTTATTTCTTAAAATACTACATAGAGACATAATTTAGGATGAGGGGATTGATGGAGTAAATATTAAACAAAAGACTTATAAATTAAGAGCTTTTGCATATGATTTGGTGCTTGTTCCTTAAAGAGAACTGAAATATTAATGGATATCTTAAAAGAATTTGATGTATTTGCAGATTCTAAGATTAGTAAACAGAAGATGAAGATGTTAACAAACATGAAAATCCAAGATCAAACAGAATTGATGGATAAAACAGGTTTTTGAGAAATTGAGAAGAAGGTAAAATACTTGGGTATCGCTATGACAAATATGAATTGTTATTTCAAAATAATTATGTTAAGACAATGGAATGAAAAAGATATATTAATTGCTGGAGAGAATTTCTGAGGTTAAGAAGAATATTTTACCTAGCATGTTATTTTTGTTTCAGACAATATCTATTTTGACATTGACATCTTGACAATGGCAAAAGGATATAAAAGGATATTAAAAAAGGATATAAAACGGATGATTCCGAGAAATAGAAAGCATTCGGAATTAGAGTGAAATAGAAGGCATTTGGAGTGAGATTTGGGTGGCATAGATATTTGTGGTGTGACAAAATTGAGGTTAGTTTTAAAAATCATGATGTCACATATCCCATATTGAGAATTTGGAATATAGGTAGTCCTCAACTTACAACTATAATTGAGCCCAAAATCTCTGTTGCTAAGCAAGACAGTTGTTATGTGAATTTTATGTCATTTTACAACCTTTCTTACCAGTTGTTAAGTGAATCACTGCAATTGTTAAGTTACTAACATGGTTTTTAAATGAATCTGGCTTGATTTTGCTTGTCAGAAGGTTGCAAAAGGTGATCACATGACCCCAGGACACTGCATCCATCATAAATACATGTCAGTTGCCAAGTGTCCAAATTTTAATTACGTGATTGTAATGGTCATAAATGTGAAAAATGATCATAACTTACTTTTTTCAGTACCATTAAACTTTGAATGGTCACTAAATGAATAATTATAAGTCAAGGACTGCCTATAGATACCAATTAGGTTGTGTCAGAAGAAACACCTTATGACTCTCAACACAAGCATTGTAAAAATGAGAAATGGTAAGTAAATACAAATAGCTAACTTATTGTAAGATATTAGGATTCTTTCAAAGGGGGCTTATAGGATAAAATCGAGAGAAGTGTTGGGAGTAGAGGCATATATTTTTGTCAACCATTTTCTTAATTATTAGAAAGGTTTAAAGTAAATAAAAGTATTTATGGTTTTGAACATTAATATTAAATTTGAAATAGAACACTGTACAAATGATGAACATTGCCAATTGTCAAAATGTAAACTTTATTGAAATTTGAAACAGAAGAACAAGTGAAAGCATGTATGATAAAAAAAATGGTTACAATATATAAATGGAAAATAGGAAAATATATGGCTGGTAATTTTGTGTTGGTACTTGTAATTACTATAAAAAAGAGGAAACTACTTCTTTCTGTTTCTTTTTATTCTTTTTTCTTTTGCACTCTTGGCTTTTTCTTTCTCCCTCGAGCCGCTCGGATCATCCAGAGAGTGGGAGGTGCTTCAGTCTGCATCGTTGAAGGCTGAGCTTAATTACTGAGGAACGCTCCGCCCTCCATCACGTGGCTCCCTTGCGTTCCCCAGTTTACGCTCAGCCTTCGTGAGGATAGGCTGTGTGAATCGTTTCTCCTTGGCCGATTCAAGACTTTAATAAATTCTCAGGTTTGCCCTTTTAGTATTGTCCTTCCTTAGCCTCTGCGCACTTGGGGGTGGTTTCTTCGGTAGCAGGGGAGCGCGTTCTTCGCCCCCAGGGGGGGATTAAGAGCGGGCGGTTTTTCGCGCTCCGGCTCCAACCCCCCCCCAATTTGGTTCCTTTCCTGCCGCTTCTCCGCGCCGCCATCGCAGCGGCTTATCTGATCGCGCTGTTAAAGCGCAGCTGGTGATCCCCCCCACCGAGAACGCCGATCGCCCCAGGAAGGGGCGAATTGTTTCTTGCTGCTTCGCTCGGCTCCTAAACTGCCGGGGAAGCCTACTCGCTCGAAGCGAGCGTTGAAAAGGAGATCGTGGGCGGCTGCCATTTTGGGCGCCGCCACGTGCCCGGGCGCCTTTTCCTTTCCTGGCCTTATTGCGACTGCGAAGGGGATAGCTCTCTTTACAGACCTTCCAGTCAGTGAGAGCATTTTATTATTCAACATTTGTTGGCTTTCCGCAGCAGCGCTCAGGGCAAAGACTAGCAGCCTATCCCTCCCGGTTATTGTCTGGGAGCTCCAACTGCTAAAGGCCTCATTTCAGTTTTTTTCAGGCATTCATTTGGAAAATTTGGATTTGGATTAACTCCATTCTCTGGAGTCACTCCCCCCTGGGAGCGTTGATACAATAATAATAATATAAATAAAATTAAACAATAATATTAATAATAATAAATAATAGATAAATAAATAAATACTATATATATATTTATATATATATATATTTATATATTGGACAATCATACATTCCAATACCATTAGAACTATATATATTTATAATTATACGCTGAGACGTGTATATATATTAATATTCATAACATTATAATATTCTAGATTTTATACATCTAAATTCCAAAAGGGGGCGCGGGCCAGCTGAAAGGACACCCGGCCTTTGGTCGTAAGTCGAACCCTTGGCGAGCCAACCGCCTTAGAACCTTATATTCAGTCCTTACTTCTAAAATGGCAGATGACAATTCCGCTAGAGGCCCTTCCTTGAAGGCCAAATCTAAGTCCTACCACTTGCGCAGGCAGGCTAAGGAAACTTCTAAGGGAACATCTAAGGAAACTTCCAAAGCCTCTCAAAGAGACGCCCTAAGACATTGGAGAAAGAATTTGACAGGCGATCTAGAGAGTCACAATCGGTGCCTCCAGCCCTCCCACCCTCCATTCCTCCTACCTCCAGACACCCCCCCCTCCTCCAGATTGCTCTTCCCTCTCCAGGCGCAGCTCATCCCAGGGGCATCAGGCCCCCGGATCAACGACCAGACAACTGCCCGAAGCTACATTCACGCCCACGGCTGCTGGTCTGTGCCAGGAGGAGCCCGCCACAGTCGAGATCCCTGCACAAATGCAGGCATGGATGGAACGGGCTATCCGCCAGGGGATAGCAGAGGGCCTTCAACAGATGTCCAGGTCCGGTCCCCCCTCGATGGCGCCCGAACACGACTCGCCATCAGTCAGGTCCTAGCCTAGATCGGACCCTACTCACGGTCAGGTACCTTTACAGGGGGACAGTCCTCTCCCAGAAAGGGAACTAGAGGAGGCCATGGAGGACCTGGACCGGTTCGGGGAGGAGGAGGATTTTGAATGGGGGTCTACGCACCAAGGGGAGCCCCTATCGGAGATAGACCCTATGGAAGGGGACATGTCCGAGGACGAGAGCCTCACTCCCGATCAACCCACCTTTGTGGGTCTGTTCAAGCCACACATGTTTAAATCGCTTTTATTTAAGGCCAAGAACATTTCTGGCCTGTCTGTTCAGTCCTCCTCGGCTCTCCCTTCCCCGGCGGAGGGACAAGAGGACGCCATTTTTAGGCAGCCCGTGGTGGAGGCGGAGGTTATTCCGGCCCCACCCATATTCCACGACCTAGTCTCAAACCAGTTGGACTCTACAAGGGCCCCCCCTGCCCCATCCAGCCAGGACAAGAGGTTCTTTAACCTCGAGTCGAGCTTCTGCAACCTGCTTAACACTCCCGAGGTAGATGAGCCCATCGTTGGCTTAGCATCCTCGTCCTCCCCCAGTGATCCCCTGGAGGCTCTGAAACCCGAGGACAAGAGGTCCGAACTAGCTTTACGTAGGGCTCATCAAGCTGACACCTGGGCCATTAGATCGGCCACAGCCGCTTCCTTCTTCACCAGATCTTCGATCCGGTGGCTCCGCCAACTGAAGCAGCATGTTCCCCCCTCTAACACAAGGGCACATCAGGACATCGCAAAATTGACGGCCGCGGCAGAATTCTCGGCCGACGCCACCTACCACGCAGTTAAGTTCTCCGCCCTGAGCAATAACCTCTCACGTTACAGCTCGCCGCCTGCTCTGGCTCAAACACTGGCAGGCGGGCGTAAAAAACAAGGTTAAGTTGGCCACTGCCCCCATTAAGGGGGACAAACTATTTGGCACCGCCCTGGAACCATTGCTATCCGAAACCCGAAGCAAGAAGAAATTTCTTCCTCCCCTTTTTCGGAGGCCAGATTCAAGAGTCCCTCAGCCATTTCGGAGAGGTTCCTCACGACCTTTCTACCAGTCACCTTTCCCGCCCAGGTATCCGAGACCCCCTTCCTTCCAGCCATTCCAGCCCCAGGATCAAGCCGATCCGGGCGACAGGAACAGGAGGGGCGGCAGCTACAGGCGGCCCTTCAGGGGTTCAGGAGGGAAGCCTTTCCGGCGCACCAGATAGATCCCGCCCCTCCCTTCCCATCGGTGGATACCTCAAGCATTTCACCGACCGATGGGACTCCTCCACTTCCGATGCCTGGATCCGAGACACCATTAGACTTGGTCTCGCGCTTGAATTCCAGCGAGCCCCCCCTGAATTTTTTATGGCATCCCCCCCCTCGAGGGATCCCACCAAACGCAACTTAATGGATTCAGCTATCCATCATCTCCTCAACATACAGGCCATACAACCCGTCCCACCATCCCAGCGGGGGCAGGGGTTTTACTCCCACCTCTTCATGGTCCCCAAATCCTCAGGTGGATGGAGGGCTATTTTAGACCTGAAACGCCTTAACGTTACCTGACCTACCGTAGGTTTAAGATGCACACCCTACAGTCCATTCTACTGGGCATCAGGCAGGGGGACTGGCTATCCTCTATAGACCTTTCAGAGGCGTATCTTCACATCCCAATCCGGCCTTCCCATTCCAAATTCCTCAGGTTCTGCTACAACCATCGCCACTTCCAATATGTGGCCCTTCCCTTTGGGTTGGCCTCTGCCCCGAGAACCTTCACTAAGGTCCTCGCGGCTCTGGCGGCCCATCTCAGGAACCTCCCGGTTCGTCTCCACTGTTACCTGGATGACATCCTCATCCTGTCTCACTCCAGACTCCAAGCAGAGAAGGATATCAGAGCTACTCTCTCTGCCCTCCAAGACCATGGGTTCCTAGTAAACTGGCAGAAGAGCCAACTGTTACTATCTACATGGATCACCCACTTGGGGTCCGTCATTGACTCAGTTCAAGGCAAGGTTTTCCTTTCCTCCGAGAGATCCCTTAGCATCCAGGAAACTGTCAAACATATCAGACGATCAAGGAAGGTAACACTTTTAGAATTGTCTAAATTACTGGGTAAAATGGTCTCATGTATCTCCATTGTTCCCTGGGCCCGTTTACACACTAGATCCCTACAGTGGTTCCTGCTCCCGTTCCAAAGGACCGGCAGAAGCAACTCAAAGGCCACGGTCAAGGTGTCTCCAAGGGTCCTCACGTTTCTCCTCTGGTGGACCAGTCCCGCCATCAACAAGGGACATTGCTTCAAGGAGCCCCAATGCCTCACCCTCACCATAGACGCCAGCCTGTCCGGATGGGGCGCTCACATCCACTCGCTCTCGGCACAGGGCAGATGGTCGCAGGCAGAACGGGCATGCAGTATAAACTGGTTGGAACTCCACGCCATCCACCTGGCCCTGTGCTACTTCCTCCCTCAGGTACGCGGGCGGCATGTCCTTATACTCACGGACAACGTCACCGCCAAGGCTCACATCAATCGACAAAGGGGCACCCAGTCCATACACTTGATGAGAGAGGCCGAACGCCTCTGCCGTTGGGCGGAGCGCAATCTCCTCTCCCTCAAAGCCGAACACATCTCAGGGGACTCAAACACTCAGGCAGACTGGCTGAGCAGGACCTCGGTGGACCAGTCCGAGTGGCGCATCCACCCGTCACTGTTCAGGGAGGCGACCATGATGTTCGGTCTTCCGTCAGTAGACCTCTTCGCATCCCCCCTCAACACACAACTCCCAAGGTTTTTCTCGAGGTACCCCTCCCACGGGGCCGAGAATTACAATGCCCTCCGTTGCCCCTGGCCCACAGGGCTTCTATATGCATTCCCTCCATTAGCTCTAGTCCCCAGAGTCATCCAGAAGCTCATCTCCGAGAAAGCAGAGCTGCTTCTGGTGGCCCCCTACTGGCCCAGACACCCATGGTTTGCGGACCTCCACAACTTATCTGTGGCCCCTCCCTGGAGAATCCCCCCGAACAAGATCTCCCTTTCTCAGGGGCCCCTCCAACACCCGGATCCTCAGTGGCTCCAGTTAGCCGTTTGGAGGTTGAGCGGGAACGTCTAAGAAAGGAACAGTTTTCAGGTTATTGATACTATTTTAGCCGCCAGGCGGCCTTCAACAACCCGAATATACAATGCCACTTGGAATAGTTTCTGCAAGTGGTGCCATAGTTTCCAGGTCAACCCTCTTTCACCCTCCATCGCTCAGGTTTTGGAATTCCTCCAAGAAGGTTTGAGGAAAGGACTTTCCCCGAACACCCTGAGGCGTCAGGTAGCAGCCCTCTCAACCATCATTGCTGGTGACAACATGGGGTCCCTTTCCCTCCACCCTCGCATTAGGGCTTTCCTCAGAGGAGCCACTAACCTGTGTCCCCCAACAGTTCACCGATACCCTACCTGGGACCTCAATAAGGTCCTCGTGTCCCTTACTAAACATCCCTTTGAGCCTCTCAGGGAATCCACACTCCAGTTCTTAGCATTCAAAATCGTGTTCCTGGTAGCCATTACTTCGGCTCGCCGAATATCGGAGATAGCAGCCCTGTCGGTGAGGAAGGACCTTTGCATCTTCCATGCCGACCGGGTGGTTCTCCGGCCGGACCCCTCCTTTTTGCCCAAGATCAATTCAGCCTTCCATAGGGCACAGGAACTCACTCTTCCGAACTTCTGCCCCAATCCCTCGCGGGAAAGGGAGAAGCTTTGGCACACCCTGGACGTGAGATGGGCCCTCCGCATTTATATTAAGCGTACCCGGCCCTTCAGGAGGTCCGAATCCCTGTTCCTTTCCTTTCAGCCCAAATCATTAGGCCACAAAGTGGCCCCTTCAACCATCGGCCGCTGGATTAGAGCTACTATTTCCAAAGCTTATTTGTCTCAGGCTCTGCCGGTACCCAGCGGCATAACAGCGCACTCCACCAGAAGTGCAGCCACCTCGGCAGCTTGGGCCACCCAAGCTCCAATTGCTGATATTTGTCGGGCGGCCACCTGGGCCTCTCCATCTCCCTTCATTAAGCATTATAAGATTGACATATTTGCTTCGGCGGAGGCCTCGTTTGGTAGACGAGTCCTCCAGCGAGTTCTCAAAGAACCGCAGAGACTCCCGAACCAGACGGAATCCCTCCCGTAGGACAGCCAAGCTTTGGTATGTCCCACTCTCTGGATGATCCGAGCGGCTCGAGGGAGAATGGGCGTTGGTCCTTACCTGACACGCCATTTCTCTTCGAGCCGTGAGGATCATCCAGCCCCACCCTTATTATTTCACCGTCTGGCGGGGTCTTGTTTCGGCCAAGGAACCTTCTTAGTATAGTAAGATGAGAGCACGATCTTCTCTTCACTCTCGTCTTCGCGCAAACTGGGGAACGCAAGGGAGCCACGTGATGGAGGGCGGAGCGTTCCTCAGTAATTAAGCTCAGCCTTCAACGATGCAGACTGAAGCACCTCCCACTCTGGATGATCCTCACGGCTCGAAGAGAAATGGCGTGTTAGGTAAGGACCAACGCCCATTTCCTTTTTCCTTTCTTTCATTTTCTTTATATTAGTTTTTGTTAGTTTTTACCTTTGTTTCAAAATACTTAGTTATTTGACATAAAAAATTCAATTTATGGGATAAACTGTAGCTTTTAATATAGAAAAGCAAATATTTTAAAATAAACATAACATATACCTTGTAGGATAATTCCCTTGCTTGGATGATAGCACTACCAATTGTTCAAAAGAAATAGAGTAGCCATATAGCATATAAAATATATCCATACTTTATCAGAAAGAGACTTGAATAAACCAAGTGAAACTGCTGAAAGTATCTGGATTAAAATAAGTGAATGAAGGAACTCATAAAAGCAGTCCTGTAGTTGTTGTCTCCTATTTTTTGCCCACGCAAAGAGAAAGTCAATTGCAGAGAGTCAATTGCAAATCCAAAGAGATCTGTCACGGATTTGGTAACAGAACATGATAAGACTTGAAGAATATTGTAATAGCCAAATAATTCCTACAGACTTAAAAGATAAAACCAGTGTGAAATTATGAGCCCTTTTTTCTCTCAACAAAATACTAGATCTACTTACCAAAGGAGACATTTTTGAATAATGAGGATCCTTTCAGAACTAAGAAGAAGCAAGGGCCAGATAATAAAAAGAAAGCCCATTGCTCCTGCTGCACTTAAATGTAAAAAGCAAGCACCATTTAGAGAAAGCTACATTGATTTTGCAAAATTTCTGGTTAGAGCATTACCTTGATCTAACCAGAATGTTTGTTGGTTAAACTACAGGGCAAAATTGCTTGGACCAGCTTAGGGTTTATGCCAGTAGTGGCTAAGCTTTTTGGGCTCCCATGCTGAAAATTATGCTCGTGCGTGCATGTGCGCGCTCGCATTCCAGCACCCAGAAGGCAATGAGCACGGGTCTCCCCCAGCACGTGCTGCACATCTCTGCACATGCAAACGTGTTTCCCGCTTACTCCCACCCCTTGCACATGCGCACCAGATACCCAATCATCAGCTGTCAGGCAGGCAGCGTGCATGCACAGTGGGACTCTTCCGGGCGACCTCTCGCGTGCCAGCAGAAGTGGTTCTGTGTGCCACTTCTGGCACAGGTGCCATAGGTCCGTCATCATGGGTTTATGCTATCTCCTGTGTAGAAAGAAGTAGAAAAAAAAACCAATCTGGAAACTAATTTATACATTTCCCCATTTCTATCACTAGAAGTTCCAACAAATAATGGAGAACATTCATAATTGGTTATCCTGAATGCAAAAAAAAAAAAAAGACTCTCAAGATGTCATATGCTAAAATAGTAAGGAACAAAGCTATTTCCTTTGGAAATTAGATTAATGTGTATTTTGATTAGGAGGAAAAGAGAATGCTAAAGTGCCAAAGACACTGGAAATTCTTTGGAGTGACCCTTCCTGATTTTGCTTTAACTTTTCTTTGGGAAAAGCAAGAGGTAAGTAAAACTAATTAACATGGAATCACCTTTTCTAAGTGTTACAAGCAGCTTGAAGAAATTGTTTTATTATAATTCAGTTTATGCTTGTATGACTACCAGACCTGAGAATAAGAATCTACATAATTGAATCTGGAGGAGGAAAATACCCAGTACAAGACTGTGTGCCCTATTCTTAAGTCCTGGAACTGGTCCAGAAGGATACCATGACTAATGATATTGAAAGCCACTGAAAGATCAGAGAGAACCAGGATGGCCACCTTCACTCCTGTCGGTGATTATTCACAAGCACAACCAATGCTGTTTTAGTCAATAGAAATAAAATCAAATTCGGTCCAAATAACAAGTCCAGACTGCTCAACTTCATGGAATCTGCATTAAGCCCAGAGTTCAACAAGGAGATATCCCAGTGACTTTATCCAACAGATCCCTACTATACTCCATAGTAGACCTAGAAATGAGCCTTCAGCTACTGCTTCTTCCCAAGAAGGAATGAGTTTCATCAAAACTGTGTTGCTGGACAACTGTCTGCAGACACAATACAGGTGGAAAAGTATGAGCATTTTGCCACCCTTATGACTATGAAGTAGGCCTTTTTAGTGGCTCTAGCTCAAATTAGGCTGGGATGCCCTATCAAGCTCCAATGGGACTCTGTGCATCTCTTGATCTGTCTTATCTCTCTTAAAAAGGTAAAGGTTCCCCTCCCACATATGTGCTAGTCGTTTCTGGCTCTAGGGGTGGTGCTCATCTCCGTTACAAAGCTGAAGAGCCAGCGCTGTCCGAAGATGTCTCCATGGTCATGTGGCTGGCATGACTAAACACCGAAGGAGTACGGAACGCTGATCCCACCAAAGGGGTCCCTATTTTTCTACTTGCATTTTTACAAGCTTTCAAACTGCTAGGTTGGCAAAAGCTGGGACAAGTAACGGGAGCTCACCCCATTTCGTGGTGCTAGGGATTCGAACCACCGAACTGCCGACCTTTCTGATCGGCAAACTCAGTGTCTTAGCCACTGAGCCACTGCTTCTTAGAGTCACTATAAATTGAGGGAATGTCAGGCTACAGAGCTTTTTCCCATTCAATTAGCAAGAATGAACTTCTGAGAACCAAACGTATCAAAAGGAATCCTTTATTGAGATGAGACAATTCATGTAGGAGTTCAAAGCAGAGTCTGAGGTCCCTCAGGCATACAGGGATACATAAGGGAGTTTAGAACCCCTCCCCTTATCCCGATGTGTATTTAGTGAAACAAAAGCCAGTATGTTAATTCCTCCCCATCCCTCTTGTAAGGAACGATCTTTCTCACAGTTTTCCAGGACATACCTAATTTCCCGCCACCCCCTTTTTAGAATGAACTTTTTCCAGAGATTCCCCAGATACATCTCACTGTGGAATTTTTATGATCTTTTCATCTCCTGGCCGTGCCTCTCGGAGGTGATAGGTTCTGGCCATCTGGCTTTTCTCCCTCCATTGTATCATGTGTGGGTTATACAAATTCGATATAGGGTTAAATATATTCAGGTTACATCAAGAAAGGATTTCTTCATCAGCCTCTTCATCCACTGAAGAAATGACAGATACATGGATCTGACAGGGAACTCCAGGATCTATAAGAAAACACTTCACCCCCACCATTCTTTCCATTAACCAAAACATCTATTGGACTATGCAGCAAACCTTCAGGAACAACATCAATCTGAATCCATTCTGGTCCATCCGATGTCTGGAATGGACATAGGAAACAGGTCTTACCTCCCTTCCAGAGAGCAGCTCACAATCATTCCAAGGCAATCAAAAAGAGATTTATTTTACATTTTTATTACATAAATGCTTTGACAGATTATTTGAACAGAAATTGGACAAGAGTGAAGATACAAAAAGCAAAGTAGGAAATAAGTCAGTACTAATAAAATATAAGTAAAAACATCATGAAGATTTTTGGTAACCTTATCACTTAGTTCCTCATAAACTCTTCTTTAAATATTACTATTGTAGTTTGAATGTTAAACATTGGAGGTTATTGCTAGTATCTATTCCAATCACTTTATTGTTTTTTATTGGCCTCTTTTATCCCCAAACAGTATTACAAATATCTGAATTCGCTTTGCTGTGCAGTGCATCATATATGAAGGAGCCATTCTTGCTTGAATTTACTTAAGCTCCTATATGCAGTCAGTTTTGCTACTTCTCCATACTTTGATCTTCCAGTTCTGAATCACTGGCAAAAGTTTAATTTTTTTCAGTAATGTGCAAATCTGTTCTTACAGCTATCAACATATATCTTAGTAAATTCTTGATACTTATTTGTTTTCTGGAATTATTCATAATAGAAAAATATTTGTGGTTTCAGTTCAAATTTCATTTTTTAATTCTTCAGAAGCTTTTGATCTACTTTTCCCTGTACTTTTAATAAAATGTTCCTTCTTTGTTGTAGCATTTCCAACATTTGTTATATTGGTGGAGTTAGGCACCATTTGCAAAACATTTTATACCAATTTTCCTTCAAATTAAAGCTTGCAGTAAACAAGCTTTCCACAGCTTTCCCCATTATTTTACTGTGATTACTTCTTACAAGTTTGGCATCCCCTTTATTGTGTAACAAATTTTTGATTTGTTCCATTTTTCTATCACATTTTAATCACATTTTATATATACATCCCAGTAGATGATCTTGGTTTTGTTAAGTGTTTGAAATTCTGTCATCTTTCTCAAGGTCCTTTCTTTTTTTTCTTGAGATCTCTTTTTATTATTCCGGCAATTTGTAAATACATCTGCTATAAGTAGATACTATAGTAGTAGATACTATATCTACTAGAGTAAATTTTTATCTTCATTAGGCAGTAATTGCTGGGCTGTCTATTTCTTGAGTGAGTCTGAATGTACAATATGGAATATGTGATTAAAATCTAACTGTAATTGTCCCTGATTTTGATTGTGATGCTAATGATGAGATTGCCAGACTCCTATCTCTTCAAATTCTTCTGTTGTTTCTTTATATCACAAATACGTTCAATAGTTAAACCAGCTCTGTGACTGCTGTTCAGAGATTTTATTCATTCTATTGTCGTAATAGACAATTTGCTCAATATAAGGGTGGGAAAGGCAAGTCCACCAATTTATATTGAATCTTGCAAAATTTTGAATCTTCCTCTCAGTTCCCCCCACCACTGCATATTTCTTTTATTGATTATTTTTTGCCAGTTCTCCAAGCTTTTGACTATCACTGAAATTAAGCCACTTGGAATGGGAAATCCATTTAGCCAAGACTATTTTATTTTTTCCAAAGTTATTGGGATCTTATTTTTCCCCCATAATTTATGTTTTTAAAAAACAACAACAACGTGATCTTGCCCTGATAATCTTCCCCATCCCAGATCACACCCTTCTGTCCCATTAGGGAAGCCAGTTCCAAGTGTGATCATAGTTACACACTGGGCCCTTGATGACTTGGGTCAGTTGATAGTGTGGTCATTAAAAATACCTTAAACCAGTGGTTATGTAGGAATGAGCATTTATTATGGGCCAATAAATTTACCATCAGTTCAGGCATGGCAGATATTCTGTAAAGAATTAGGGACATTAAATTGACTTATAATTGAATTTATCATTGCCACTGGCCACTAGGACTTGGAGATCTGTTATTAGATCCATCTGAAATACCAAATATAATTCGATTTGGATTGAGATAGCCTAACAATCGCTATGTATTTAGGATACTGAAGTTATATACAAAGCTTTACTCTCTAGATAGCACTCAGATTTAGCATAGTGATGATCCCTGTTGCCTGTATCTGAATTGTTCCAAATTATCAAAATTAAAGTGTAGTGCCTAGAACTGAATACAGTATTTGAGGTGAAGTCTAAATAATCCTGTTTCAAATAGAATTATTGTTTCCCTTGATCTGGAAGCTCTGCTTCCATTGATCTAACATAAAATAGTATTTGGCTTTTTTGCATTTACAATACTGATCATGTTCAGTTTGTAACCAAGTACTATTGTAAGATTTAATTTATAAGTGATATTACCAGGTAACCCTACATCATACCTAAGCATATGATTTCTATTTTCTGTTTCATTTTCTTATTTCTAGTGTATTTCTCTAAATAAGCAAGATAATTTTGAATTATATTTCTGTCTGCTATAGAATTAGCTATCCCATTCATTCATTTTCTGTGGGAAAATAGAATTGTGGGTTGAAATGCAATATTTTGTGTATATAGGAAATGCAAAAATGCAAATAATAGAATAAGGCATGCACAGATATTGCTGTAATTTGCTTTCAGATAACATGCAAAAACAATTGTATCATACAGGCAGGTTATCAAATGCAAAGCTGCACCATGCATGAATTGTAAATTCATCATTTTAAGTTCTTGACCTCCTGTTTTAAAGAAAGTAGCTATCACTTCTTGAAAACAATAGGTTATTTTCATGGGTGTTTTTTTCCCCTCAAAGGTCTCCCACTTTGTTTTTTGTCAAGTTTATAAAACCAATAGTAGATAGTACAAACTGATACATTGTGATTGATCGATCATAGATAGAAGAATATACACACATTCCAGTGTCTGTTTGTCTGTCTCTCTTCAGTCAAAAGGCTAGTTATTCAATCATTTTTCCAATCCAAATATTTTTATTATTGCTGATGTTCGATTCAGTAATCCGTCAACCATGCTCACACAATAACCCAAATTATTTTGCAGTAGTTTCCCCTTCCAATATTCATAATGAGAAGAATGGAAAAGGTAATATTCACAGTGCTCAGAAAGGAATATGCTCTAAAGACTATATGCCAATGAATCCTTACAGGACCTACATTTCATTAATGTAAAGCATCTTTTCATAGTTGCAGCCAGCAACAATTCTTAGAGAAAGAGCTATTATACTTACGTACAGTACAGCAATACTGTAAAACCATACACCGAGAAGTTAAGATTGTACAAAGCCTAGTTACAAAAGATCATTTTTATTTACTGCAGAGCTGCAGCAATTGTGTGAAGAAAGATAGGAATGGGGGAAGCAAATAGAGTTGGACATGTGGAAGGTTGAAATGTCAGCACCCCCTCTTTTTTTACAAATGACTTTATAGCCAACCTATTAGCCTGCCCTCACTTCTCAGCCTGATCTGAATCATATATGGTATGAATCATGGTATGCTGCAATTTTTGTGTGTTGTTTACTCTGGGGAGGTGTTGGGGGGGGAGTAAGAGGTAACAATACAGGGGAAAAACATTGACAAGGATAGGCATGTCTGTGATTCAGGCAAGTCCCTGATGCAGGAAGAAAATGGTCTTATGGAAAGCAGGAAAAATCTGTGTATGCGGGGGAGAGAGAAGATATCCAAGAGGAGCATTCTTTTTAACTGGAAATGAAACGGCAGCTCTTTCATGCAATGCCTATAGAGAATATTCCAAGACCTGAAGGCACCAAAAAGAAAATGACCAAAGGGGACTTGGAGTTACAGAGGTGGGGAAAGAACTCGTAAATGTTGGAGATGACAGGTAGAAAAGAAAGAAATACAGCTTGCAATTTCCTACTAACGTACTCGACAGTAAGAAAAGCGAAGAAGGAGATAAACCATCCAACCGAGCCGGGAATCAGTCGCCACTCTTGCCCGAGAAACCAAAGTCGGACTGAGCGCGTTGGTTTTTACCTCCTCACCCTTTCCCCGGCTCACTCGAGGGCGCCAAGCTGTAGGTGGAGCTCGCAACTCCAGTGATTCCAGATCCAGGTTTTCCCAGCGCGCCTCTCTTTCTCCCTCTCCTCCTCCCCCTCTTGCTCGGCTTCTGTGGGGGCTTCGGTCCGGGGGCTAAGAGCGGCGTTCATTGAGGAGAGGTGCCTTCCTCCATCCCTCCAGGCATCGAGGTCTTGGCTGTCGGCCCACAGTACTTCCGGGCTCTCACTTGTCCTTCGCTGCTGTTCTTGCGCCCAGGACACCGGCGGCAGGGTCGGTTGGCCCTTCGCTTAGGGCTCCGTTAGACCCTCGCCAGCTGTCTCTCTCCCGTGGCGCGGGGGGGGGGGGCGAAGGGGCGACGCCAGCCCGGGCTCTGGTTGGAGAAGAGCGAGGAGGGCAGAGGAGCCCACCGGCGTCGGGGATGGCGGTGACCTGGGTCTCGCCGTGCCTGGACAGGTGGCGACGACGGCGCTGCAGCGGCTCTTCTGAGCACTGAGTGGAGCGCAGCCGCAGCGGTGGGGCGCGCGCGCGCGCGCGCTAGGGCGCAAGGCTGGCCGTGGCGGCGAGCGAGGCGGAGGGAGCGAAGGAGTACAGCACGGCCCGCCGTGCGGGCGGCCTCTCCCTGGATTCTGGCTCGGGCGGGCGCGGCGGTGCGGGACTCGCTCCTCTGGACCCTGCGGAAAGGTAACTCAGATCGCCCTTCCTTTTCTCTGAGCTTTTCTGGCGGTGCCGCCGCCGGTCCCTCCCTCCCTCCCTCCCTCCCTGCTGCGTCTCTCCCGCGGGGACAGGCGGTGTTGTGTTCCGTCTTCTTGGGCGTGAAAGGGTCGAGAGTCTCCTTTTCGGCGAGAAGCGGTGCCGGGCATGTGCCAGGAGGCTCCCCGGAAAATGGCCCGTAGATGGGCGTTTGGATGCCATTCACGACAACAGCGCTGAGAGAGGAGGGGGAGCGAGACGAGGGACAGTGCTTTGTACTGGGCTGAGCAATGATGCCCCTCTTCCGCTGCAGCAATCTGATCCTAGCTGGCGGCAGGTAACGGCAGTCCCCTTTCTCTGGGAAGGGGTTGCGTGCATGAGCGGGAGGAGGTCAGCTACCCAGCTCTGCGGCGGAGCTAATGTGCTAGGAAGCCAGGCGGTGATGCCATGAAAGGATGGCATCGCGCTTCCTTCCCTCCTCTCCCCTCCTCTCCTCTCCCCTCCCCTCCCCTCCCCGCTCTGTTTGGGTCGCAGGTACGCTGAGAAGCTCCATCTTTTAAAGGCGGGAGAGGCTGGAAGAGGGACTGGGATCTTTTGGCCCGGGTAGCCTTTAAAAGGGAAGGGGGTAAGGAAAGATCGCCCGATACGCTCGAAGGGAAGGTGTGCTTCTCTCCGTTACTCAGTCGTCGGATGGTTCTGGTGCCTGTTCCCCTTGATGGGTCTTTTGGAGCCCGAAAACGGTCAATTTGGAGAGGAATTCTTCCCTTCCCTTCCTCCAGTGACTGTTAATAGAGCCTGCTTTACAGCGCCCCAAGTCTTGGCCCTACCTGGCGTTGTTCTCATTAACGGACGGGAATTCAATGTCGCCAATAGCAACGGTTCAGCTTCTTCTTTCCAAGCCGCCATAAAAATGCGGTGGCCCAGATGTTTAGATTTTCTTCTCCAGTTGCAAAGACGGGGGATTCGCTATTTTATTTATTAGAATATGTGAGAATGTTACAGTGTTTTGCTTTATTTGTGGTTCTTCTATGCAGAAGTTACTGTTTATAAACCTTAAGAAGAAAGGGATTGGTGGACTACTGATGAAAGCCTCTAGCTGTAATTGTCCAGGCATCCTTATCCTACACTTTAATGAATAAAATAATACATTTGTTGTTCCTGCCTTTCCTCCAGGAATTTAAGTCATAGTGCATTTTTCCTCATACCTGCAGCACTATGAACCAGGTTGGGTAGGGAGAAAGAGAGCGAAAGAAAGAAAGAAAGAAAGAAAGAAAGAAAGAAAGAAAGAAAGAAAGAAAGAAAGAAAGAAAGAAGCTAAAGTCAACCTAACTCAAAGGCAGACTTAAACCTAGGGAAGAGTAGCTCCTGTTTTTATTCTCCATATTTCTGCTTTTTCTGCCATTAATTATCTGGGAGAGAGAACTGTTTCCTAGTCTCTTCAGATAGATGTCTACATAAGTATTCTACTTTTATTAGGACAAAAAATAATAATCTGTCAGGTGTGCCTATAAATTACCCTATCTGCTTTTCCTATAAATGCTTTCTTCAGATTGAAATTAAAAAAGGAAGAGACCAAAGTAATGATTATAGAACAGAATTAAACAATACCTTTCAATTTCTCTTGTGTTTTTTAAAGGTAAATCAGCTGTCCTTACAATCTTGCATCTACTGTGTTACTATCACTGAGGTGATGCAACCTCTCTCTTGTGGCTTCAGCTGCTGCTGTTTTGTTGTTTGTCATGAGTGTTATTCCTTTTTTAGCTTAGCATACTCAAAGGAACTCTATTTTGTTGCATCCTGTTAAAGTATAAAGTAAAAAGAAGATTGGTATTCACCACTGATCTACAGCTGTGCAGAGTGCCCTTTTTTATGTATAGGCCTGTCTACACATTAATTCAAACTGAATTTTTAAAAAATTGAAATCAAAGTATTTCATTTATGAGAATCTACAGGATTTCAACAGATATGATCAGAACAATATATTGTGAAACTATGAGTAATTTTTGCTTCACTCTAGAATACAGTTGCCTGCAAACTCCACAGACTTATTGATGTACAGAAATTATTATTTTTTACAGTTTCTTTACATGGTGATGTTTGTAATTTTGAGGGGTTACCAAGTAGCATTTGTCTTCCAAGATAATTTTGTGGTACATCCGGGCCTTCTGGAAGATGAGATTTGATCCATGTTCTTTGTTTTCTGACAGCCAGTGTTTTAGATTGCTTGTATATTCTATAGACCGTGATGTCATCTGGAAAATGAACAGCAATTTGTGTTCTATTGCAATAAAGAACTAAGATGGAGCAATTTTAGTGCCCCCTTTGTGTGTACCATCTTTGTCCTTGGGTTTGATTGTCCAAAAAATTATTTGGATGTAGCCTGGTATTTAATTATGTATATTGCCTCTAATCTGGACCTATAACAAATAAGTTTTGAATTCAAGTTTCCACTGGCTAAGGTGTAAAAAAACCTGATAGTTACATCTCTATCTCTCTTTAGCCTGAAATGTATATATGGAAAACAACAGCAGAGTTGATTCCCCCTTTTGGGAATTTGCAGTTATGATTGTTTAAGGGAGGTTTTTGGAGTGCAGAAAGGGAAGAATACATATGCTAACATACAGTTGAGACTGCACAGGATATCCTTCATTCGCTCATGTTTGTTATTTATTGCCTTATATTGGGTGAAAATGGGAGCTTCTGACAAAGGGTTTGTGTTTCTTAAATCTAGCTCTACCTAGCAGTAATAATTTCCTTAGAAATGAAATAGCTTGCTGGTCACTCGAGACCAATATTTTACCATGTTATCGATTCCTTTCTGAGGGAAGAGATTATCTGAGTCTTCCCCAAACTCTTACTGTTTTTTTCTTCTTCTTTGAATATCTGCCTTAATTGGACTTGAAACTAAGATGTAAGTTGTGTAATCTTAGAAACTTTTTAGAATTCTTATGAATTCCTTAATGACCTATTTGTATCCATTGGATAATAATGTTTGAAAGACTTCTTTTACTTATGCATATTTGGTACAATTTCTGCATATAACTAATTTTGGTTGACATCTATGGAGAAACAATAGGTGTTTTATTTTTGCCAACAATGTATTGCAGAAGTGACCAATTTTTGGCCAAGAATGGTCTGCACAGACAATTTACAATGTACAAGTTTACAGTAATTTAAGAATCAAAAACATACGTGCGCATGCATGTAAATTAAAAACAGAAGGAATATAGTCCTTTAAAGAAATCAAGTTATTGTATCTTATATAGTTTAAAAGCCATGTGGAACAAAGTGCACGTTAGTAGTCAGCCTGAAACCAAATGAAGAAGGTAGCGTTCTAATCATATCAAAGATAAAGTCTTGTTTTGTATTCCCATTCATCTAGTATGTTTTTGTGATGGGACAGCAAGAGACTTTTCAGATATTCTGCCCCAATTCACTTATAGGTAATAGCCAACAGGATGACTTATGCCCAGAGGCTAATTGGCAATGGAACTGTTTGGATTGTGGCCAACCTAACGTACAAAGATCTTTCGTCTCATGAAGTCACATTATTTTGCTTCTCTGATGCATCCTGGCAGAACCAATCTATTGGTAAGATTTGCATTGCTTTGAGATAAGAGCCTTTGGTCATCAAAAATAGAAGCCACTTTTGGTAACCAAAGCAATGCTCCAAGACCATGTGAAACAGCTGTGTTTTCTGTAGTGAAATGCTCAAGTTATTTAATGTGCCTTAGTAATGCTTACAACAACCCTGAATGCTAATCTATTATACCTTTGTAGTATTATGTCTGTATCTGAGCCCTACATAATGCTGTCTACACTCCCTAAGTCAAAGAGCATGAAGTTGATTCTTAAAATGTAAATGTGCAATGCATACCTATAGAATCCTGGGCCTCTGATCTTTTAGTCTGTTAGTACTTCTAAGAACAAGACAAACATCACCACCACCACAATCACCACAGAATTAAATGGAAGGACTGGAAGGTTCCTTGGACAGTCCAATCCTTACACAGTTTAGGAATCCACTATGACATTTCCAAGAAATGACTATCCAACCACACTTCCGGTGACAGAAAGTGTACTGCTTATTAGGCAATCTGTTCCATTGCTGAATAGCTTTTATTATTAGGAAATGTTCATAATGTTCAGCCAAAATTTACTTCTTTAGAATTCAAACTCATTGTTTCTTCTTCTGTCTTATGGAACAATTGTGAAACATTTGCTCCACCTTCTGTATGATAGCCCTCAGATACTCAAAAACAATTATTATGTCTCCTACTTTTTTCTCCTGGCTAATTATGCCCACTGCTTCATCATAGGCATTTTTTTTTATTCTTTATCATCTGATTGGTCTCCTCTGGACAGGTTTCCATTTGTCAATGTCCTTCCTAAAATGCAGTGCCCAGAAGTGGATATTACTCTATGTCTATTCTAGGTCTGAGTGATGTAGAATAAACAGAATAACAGCTTATCTTGAGGTTGGCATTAAACATCTGCTGATGTAGCCCATGATTGCATTTGCTTGTTTTTCAGCTGCATCACATTGTTGGCTCATGTTCAACTTGTGATCTACCAAGACAATCAGATTTTTTGTTTTAGGTACTCCTGCCCAGTATGGACACTCCTTTTCTTTGCTGATGTTTCTGGGCTTTCTACCCAAATGAAGTTATACTTGCATTTTGGGGGGTTCTTCCCGTTGTTCCATGGTCAGGCTACTCTTGAATCAACATATTGTTCTATATTTACTATTCCTTTTTTTTGTATCATTTGCAAATTTAATAACTGTGTTTTCTAATTTTTCATTCAACTCATTTTTAAATGAATTGCACAGTGCAGGGCTACATACTATGCTCCTATTTCTCTTTAGGTAGTATCTTGAATCCTAGGACAACATAATTACTTTCCCCATTGTTTTTATCTCTTCAACCAGCTCTTTCTAGTGGTTAGGATTATATCAAGAAGAGGCAAACATCTTATCTCCTTTTTAACATCTCGGAAAACTAATTGGTTAGCAAGATCAATTAATTAGTTAGCAAGAGCACCAGTTCGGTTTAGTCATTAAGGCATCAGGCTAAAAACCGGGAGATTGTGAGTTCTAGTTCTCCCTTAAGTATGAAAACCTCCTGGATGAGTTTGGGACAGTCAAGATACTACTGAAAATAGGAGCATGGTTTGGGACCCTGTACTCTGCAATCCATTTATAAATGAACTTTCTCTCAGACTAACCCACCTCACATGGTTACTGTGGCAAAAATAGGAGGAGAATTAGGTATATTCGCCACCTTGAATTATTAATACAAGTTATAAAGGTAGAAAAATTAAACCTGACAAATCTTGGAGTCTTGGCTATGTTAATTTTCCAACAGATGTCCAGATAGTTAAAATCTCCCACTGTGACTATATTTGTATTCCCTGAACTCTTTCTAGTCCAGGACTTGATTGTCCAAATCTTCTCCCTGGCTTGTCTACAGCACTACCCCACCCAAAAAGATAGTGTTTCCTCTATTTTTATTCTTACTCCAAAGTTTGAAATTGGACTATCATATTCAGATTCCTGGATATGTGCATATGTGTACTTCCTTCACATATATCTTCCATCTCCTCTCCCCTCACTTTTGTATAGCCTATTCCTTTTTGGTACTCTTCAGTCATTGTGCTGCATGCATGAATTTCATCCTAATATATTTCAGTAATGCATTCTAGATCCTGCTTTCAGATTTCTAATTATTTTTAGTTGTTCACTATAGTCTGCATGACTTTGGGATGTTTGGGTCATTCAGCTTAACACATTCTTCCTGTATTTACATGGATATCATTGCAGGCATTTATATCCTTTAAACTTCTCCCAAACTTGTTCTCACTACTAGACATTGTACTGGTTTTTTTTAGTCTGTCTTCTCCCATTTCCATAGGAATTTTAGTTTAATTCATCTTAAATCCCTCTAGTTCAGATTTGCAAGGGACTTTTCAAAACTATTTTTCCTGGTTCTCATTAGTTTATCTCATTTTTGCCAGAAATTTTGCACTTATGAAATATGTCACATGTTTGCACCATTTACATAGCCCATTAATTACTTCCCCATATTCTTCTCTTTATGGTCTATTGTGCTCCAAGCCCCTTCACTCTCCTTCCAGTCATTACAGTGCCTTCAAGGCTGGTTCTAGTTGTGTCATTTGTTCCCACATAATCAGTACTACAGGGGAATGATTAGTGAGCATAAGAAATTTGAGGGAATCTCAAATAGCAATAGCACTTAGACTTATATACCACTTCATAGTGCTTTACAGCCCTCTCTTAGCAGTATGTATGCTCCAGAAAGTTTAGATACACATCTCTTGACAAGCTCTCTGCTTGCCAAACTCTGCTTCAGTTCTCAGTTCTCAAGAAGGAAATATCCAATCACCATCACTTGTAACTTCCTCTTCTTCAAAACTGGTACAAGAATCTTTGCAGAGTTTTCTTCCTCACTCGCTATCTAATGGCAGCTGCTCTTCATCCAGGGATCCAGAAGTGACATCAGTGAAGAAATCCTGGAATCTGTTGTGAAGTTCCAGAGAATAATAGTTACTCTTGGCAGGTGTAGGCAGCTTACAGTGATAATCATTGATAGATTAAATTGCCTAA
Organism: Notechis scutatus; assembly: GCF_049901735.1. NCBI lineage: Eukaryota > Metazoa > Chordata > Lepidosauria > Squamata > Elapidae > Notechis > Notechis scutatus. The sequence continues at coordinate 164,743,979 of NC_142010.1, read as the reverse complement.
CAGTTTTTACTTCTTCTGTAGTCAGTGTGGTATAATGTTTAAGGTGCTAGGTTAGGATCAGAAGACCAATTTTAATATGCTATGAGCAAAATAAGCTAATTGAATGACTTTGGGCTAGTTTTTCTCTCCTTCTTAGCTGAACCTATCTTAAAGGGTTCCTGTTGTAGGGACAAATGAGAGGAATGAGCACCATGTAAGTTGCTTTGAATTCCCATAGAAAGGATGGGATATAAAACAACTAAGTATCACTTGCATTTGTATCCTATTATTCTGTTTTACAAATCTATTTCAGGAAATGTTGCATTTACTCTGTGATACACCCATGTATGTATTTGTATATTGTATATATTAACTCAACTGTAAATTTAGTTCTTGTACTTAAAACATAACTATTCTTAATAATATGACCTCTTGTTTGGATGTCTAAATTTTGCATTATGGACAGAATATAGATGAGAAACTTAGTTCTATATGATATTAGTGAAATTTGTGATCAAAACAAACTCAGTTATGAAGCCTGGCAAATATTAAATATGTTTGAAAATATTTACATAGTACATGAATTCATCTCTTGAAAACTAGTAATATCAACAGGATGAAATGGTTAAAACTGATGTTTTAAATTATAAGTGAATCAAAATTTTAAGCAAAACAGAAAAAACACGAATTGACATTATAGAGAACTGTATTATAGAGAACTCTATAACTGTATTATAGAGAACATCAGAACTGTAACCACCAGTGTTTTTAAGAAAAAGCATTTAGTTAAGATGATACTCTCCTCTCCCTTAGAATAGGAATTCTTAGAATACCTTTTTAATTCTTGTACTTTAAAAATTCTGCAGATGTGAAGCACCATATTTAAGAAGGTTTCTGTCCCCTCTGAATGAATGAATAAAGGAAGGAAGGAATGAGAATATATATACATACATACATACATATACCCCACATGTACTTCTTTTTTTTTTAGAATTTCTGTTTTTATATCTGAAAATGTAATGGAAGCATACATTAATTTACCAATTTGTTTAGCAGAATAACAGCCTTATTAGTGGCTATAATGTAGCCATTAATTTTTAATTTTAGTATGAAGGATCACAAGCAAACTTGTTTTAAATTACCTTCATGTTATTTGCAAAATTCCTATTTAAATCCCACCTGTTTCTCATCAGTCGCATGAAAATAAGTATGTTTTGTTATTATTTTTATAATACAGTACAATATTATTTATAATTAAGGGGATGCACTAAAATGAAGTAATTCTGGATTAATGTACTATATATAGAATGATGAATGCTGACAAAGATTGACTACTATTCTCATTTACTGTATTTGCAACTTTATAATTTCTTCTCAGGATCCGAGTTGCTACTAGAAATCAAGACTTTTATATGATATGGACTTGGGAATAGCCTGATAGAACTGGGTTATCTCTTGCATGGCCTCCCCAATTAGCTTCTGTTCCAAGAATCTATACTTGCTTTAAGAGCCCAGGGCAGCCTATGTTTCAGTCAACTGCAAAAATGCATCTCTGTTAGCTGGTTCAGTACTTAAAATTGCCATGAAGCTCCCCCCCACCTCCCACAGTGCAGTTGGTTATAGTGACAAAGGGAAGAGCTTTCTCTATTGTGTCACCAACATCATGACCATTTGGTGCTGCTAAAAAAACTTTTCAGTTGGGTGTATGATAATACTGTTCTGTTGTATGTGCTGTCTGCTGTACTGGATGATAATTACGGTGATTAGAGGAGTTGTATTTCCTACTTTTGTATACTGTCCTCCTAAGTGCGAAGAAGATAGTTAAAATGGTTAAGATGTTTAAATGATACACAGTAGGTGGAAAGAAGAATTTTACCCAATACCAAGTGCTTTATTTCAAAGATGAAAATAAGTATGCGTGGTTGTAAGAGGAATAGAGGTTCTTGGTGATCATTCAGCATTGAACAAATTGCCCTGAAGTCTTGGAGGATAATGCTTTTGGTCAATTTGATGAATCTAAAATTTGGCTTCACATTCCAAAGGTAAATGGACACACTGCAAACCGATCAAATGCTTGCCTGTTATTGGTTATTTTATTTTATTTATTATTTATTTATTTATTTGATTTGCCAATTGTTTACAAGATAATAAGTATAAGTGTATACATAGTTGTGAATACATGAAATGGGTACATATAAGAAAAATAAAAGAAGAATAAGAAACAATAGGACAGGGACGGTAGGCACGTTGGTGCGCTTATGCACGCCCCTTACAGACCTCTTAGGAAAGGGGTGAGGTCAATAGTAGACAGTCTAAGGTTAAAGTTTTTGGGGTTTGGGGAAGAAACTACAGAGTCGGGTAGAGTATTCCAGACATTGACCACTCTATTGCTGAAGTCGTATTTCCTGCAATCAAGTTTGGTGCGGTTAACTTTGAGTTTGTATCTATTGTGTGCTCTTGTGTTGTTGTGGTTGAAGCTGAAGTATTCATTGACAGGTAGGACATTGCAATGTATGATTTTATATACCATGCTTAAATCAGACCGAAGACGGCGTAATTCAAGGTTTTCTAGTTCTAGAATTTCAAGTCTGGTGGCATAAGGTATTCTACAACGAGTAGAGGAGTGGAGAACTCTTCTTGTGAAATATTTCTGGACTTTCTCAATTGTGCTAATATCAGATACGTAATGTGGGTTCCAGACTGATGAACTGTATTCGAGTATTGGTCTAGCAAATGTTTTGTATGCTCTGGTTAGTAGTGTGATATTACCAGAGAAAAAGCTATGGTATATGACTTTATGGCCATCATTGAAAGACTGGTTAATTGTCAAGTGTATTATACAGGTGTGGTTTGCTTTTGTTTCATGCCCAGTATATTTATTTCTCAAGTGGTTTTCCTTAATTTTTTCCCATTCCTCTGTAAGGTTCACTTCATTGGAAAGCTTTTGGAATATATTCTTTGATTTTAGTGTTACTTATTTTGTCACAGTATAACAGTCTCAGTAGGTAGCAAAATCTGGCCAGCCCTACCTACCTCGTACCCCTTCATTCCAATTATACCTTGCTGAAATTTAAAACAATTTTGGACTCTTATCTGTACTTGAGAACCATGTTGAAGTAGGCTAGAAGTCAAGACTTATTCTGGAGAGAAGAAAGGCAAACAACTTCCATGCTGTTGCCAAGAAAACGTGTCAATCTATTTGCTATGGTATAAAAAAATATAAAATATGTATATGAAAAGCATGAGGATAAGCACATGGAAAACTGATAGTAATAGCCAATTCAGTGATAGCTTAGCAAATTTAACTAATCGATCAATATTGTTTATGACTAATCAACTATACAAAATTAGAAACCGTATTTTAAATTTGTAACTTGCATCATATCTAAATGAATACATAATAATAATTGCCAGTGATTCATTTCTCTAAAGTATTCCAGTGGGGAGGAAGTTTGAAAAAAGGGCAACAGTGAATGCCCTTAGTGAATGGGTGAAAGAACATATGTTGTTTTGATTGAAATGTTTGTTGGGGTTAATTTATTAAAAATAAAGAGCATTATAGATCTTGTATTGTTTAATTCTTATAAGTGACCAAACTGGATAATAATAATCGTAAAAGGATTTTTGTGACATTTTAGTAGCTGAAAGCATGCTTTTATTTCTAACTTATAAAGAGAAATATTTCTTTGGGAACAACTGGAATTTCAGATGTTCTCATATTGTGAAATTTGGGTTTTTGTAAAGCAAGTTATATTCTTGAAAGACAAATGTGTTTACATTTTTTTTGCTATAGGCTACCTTGGGCTTTTACCATTAAGTATTAGGAAATTATTATAAAATACTTTTGTATTATAAAATATAATTTTCTTTGTTGCCTCTTATATGGACATCTTATGAAAAGCACATTTCAGTGTGTGGAGTTTTGGAACAGAAATTAATCTGATGTATTAAAGGACTCCGAGAGTGTTACAGTATAGAATACAATACCATACAGAACAGAATAGAAATGTTGCATTGATTCCTCTTCATTACTTTAGAGAGGCTTTGACTATTGTCTCAGTGATTTGCAGTATGTATCTCTGTTACACAGTTTTTAAGGCTCTGGCCTGAGGTTTAAGAATGGACAGATTGGTCTGAGGTTTAGGAACGAAGCGGGGAAATCTTCGCCCAGTTTCACTGTTCTGCATGGGTGGGTATCCTGAATGCTAAAACGCATTCCATTGATAATTCACCCTGTGAGGAGCCTTTTCAATGGCTCCCTGTTTTCCCCCTTTTCCAGCTCTCAAAAGCTATTTTAAAAGGTGCCCCTCCCCCTGACTTTCTGAATAGATTCCATTGCTATGTAGAACGGGAAGGGTTTTCAAAGACCATGTTAACTTCTTCTTTTTCTTCCTCCTTTAAAATCAGTATCTTGTCAGCAATTGTATTATTTATGCTTTGTCAGTCCAATGTGATTCATGTTTTTCTCATACCCATCAGAGGTTATTTTCCACCAAATGGTATTAATTGTAAAGATTTCTTGTACTGACTCATTCATTAAAGTGTGTGTGTGTGTGTGTGTGTGTGTGATCTGATTAATCCGGTCATGGCCATGGTCTGTTAATATGTAGTATTCTGTCAAAGTGACAAGAGTTGATAATCGCTATTAAAGGACAGAATCCTAATAGGGGCCTCATACCAGTCCTGGTGGCTTCTTGTTCCCCAAGGTGATTCCTGAAAGCAATATTTTCAGCAGCAAATAGCAGACAGGGAGAAAATAATCCATGCAGGGCCCTTATTTGGAATGGGAGCATGTTTTGCATTGGTGGCCCTGGACACTGTTGTATCGAAAATAAATCCAGCTACAATTTAGCATGATGGCTCAATGACATAATTCCAAAGACATATGAATAGGACTGTAGCTTCAGTTTGGTAAGTGGATTTAAGCTTATTCACATATGAAGATTTACCTTAAGTAGAATAGTAACACTTCTTTAATTATGAAAACGTTTTTGCTGTGAGAGACATTGAAGAATAAATCAAAGGCTCAGATTTCTTCATATACTTATAATGTTATCTAATTTGGGTAATGAAACATCTGCAAGAAAACAATGAAGTTCAGGGACCACCAAGGGCTCCTAGTATACTTATGGCATTGCCCCCCCTGCCTACCTCTCACTACTGTTGCCTTTCCATGTCAGACTGAAATAATTTTACTAATAGTCTTTAAGGAGTATTAAACCTTCTAAAATCTATGCCCCGTTTCAATAGACAATAGGTACCATCAAGTACATATAGATAGGTAGATACAATCAAGTTGAGTGCAATGTCTACATTTCTACCTGTCTACTAACAATTCAGAGCTCTTTCAGTGCTCTTTGAGATCTTGTCCAGCCACTTTTTGTATTGTCTTCCCTTTCTCCAGCTTTTCTCAGTTGTGCCAGAGATAGGACAATCTGTGGTCACCATGGGCTTTTTTAAAATTCCTTGTATTTGTGTAAGGTTGTGGCTGTTGACGGAGAGAAATGAGCAGTAAGGGGAAAATGCTTTGTACATTAGACACTGTCCTACTCTTCTGTGCAGTACGTCAAAAATATACAGTATTTAAGTTAACAAGGACCAGAGAGCCTATCTTTTTCATTCACAACCGAAATCAGCAATTTTTTTTACAAAAAATTAGAGCTTTTTTCTCTATTTTTATTGCGTCAAAATGTTTTTTTTTAAAGGATTTGATTAAAAAAAACCTCTAGCCAATATGTAACGTTTATTTAATGAAAAGAAAGCCAATCTTGCTTTTTTGAAGATTTTTGTCATCTTTTTAAATACAAATATGGTATATAACTAGCTGTAGACTTCAATTTAGACAAAACAAATGTAGGTCTGAACTTGTTTTATAATCTACAAATCATCCTAAACCCCAGTTAGGTTTCTACACCTTCATTTACTGTAAGGTTTATGAGTTCATAGAGTTTATGATTTTCAGTTGTGGGATTAAAAGAATCTGATCCATAGGACTGAATTTTATTGTGCCCTCTCGCTTTCAGCCTTGAGTTTTCTGTGCTATGGACAATTACTAGGGATTTGAAAGACTGCTGTGTATGTTTATGGGGGTCTTTATTTTGGTCCATATACCAATTGTGAAGTTTCATCACAATTAAAAACTTTCCTTGCCCCAATACAATAAATAATAGTATTAGCAGCAACAATAGTGACTAATAAGCTCTTTATGCTAGTCAGCTGGAACTCCATCAGAGGTAGCCAGGAAGTTTCTCTGGTTTCATAAATTTAATTATATTTCCTACTTTATGAAGAAATATAGTACATTGGGGATCAGAACCTATCATAATAGGTGAAGTTTTACTTTGTGTATGAAAACTCTGTCTCGATATCTAATAATGACAATATTTTCATAAACTAATATCTTACTAGGTTTGTTATCCATTCCCATTCTCATTATTGGGTGCAGTGTAGTCACAAAGCTTTTTCAGAAGTTGTAATTATGTAATAAATTGATAGTTAAGACCAGATGTCTATCTAGCTCAAGACAAGCACAGGAATGCATTTCAGGGTAAAAATAATTTGGCTTTCTCCTTTAAAGATTTAAGTTTAGCTAAGTTTCTTTTTATAGGAGTTTATCCAATAATGTATGACTTGGTATGAGAAGCTGCTGAAGTCAAAGATAATAATGTAATTGTATCTCTGTTAAAATGAAATAAAACCCACTCTTGCTCCATCTACCTGATAATTTATTGATAATGGAACAGTGATGTATTGAAAGACCACTTAAAAGAAGCTTTAAATTAGTTTCAAACTATGCTATAATGTTTATTGGTGCTTGTTCTCAAATAGTAATAATAAAAATTATACATTTCAACACTTTGGCTGTTAAAGAATGGCATGCATATCATTTTAATATTCTGAAGAAAGAAAATCATATTCATATTGGGAAAGATGAAGATAATATTTTTATTTAGTACTATAAGCTAAACTCACATATAAATTGCAAGCTATTTTGGATCTGGAATGTAATTGTGATTTCTATGAGAGAAAAAGAAGAGATATAGAAAGGAATTCAAATATTTATGTCCTCCTCCAGTTGTATGATTAACTAAACACTATACAGAAGTTGAAAACAGATGTATGTTAAATTATTCTGGAAATTCTATAGTTGATCCATTTAAAATTATTAGTGCTAAATATTGGTTTATTTAGCACTGGTTTATTGATTTATTATTGGTTTATTTAGCACTGCTTTTCCTTTCTTTTTGTAGTTATTTGCATATAGAAATGGAATTTATCATGTGGAGTATCCTGTTAAAAGCCATTTCAATTCTTAACCTTTGCAAATTGGACAAAACTTGTATATATTTGCAAGGGGACTTTTAAGATTTTGCTTAAAAAGATTTTAAAAATCCTTCAGATATTAGAACTACAAAACAAACAAAAGCCACTTTCATTTAAAATTATAAATTAAAAAATAATGTAAGGACATGAATTACAAAGAAAAAAGTATGTCGTAAATTGTAAGTTGAGGACATACAGGTAGTCCTCAACTTAATGACCATTTGTTTAGCAGCACGCTGAACAAAGGGAGTTATGACTCATGCCCAAAGTTATGGTTGTTGCAGCACCCAGCAGTCATGTGATAAAAATTCAGATGCTTGTCTGTGTGCCCATCCTTATGACCGCAGGGACACTGCAACTTCCCCCTATCCATCTATCTTCCCCCCAGAAGAGGCCTAGGGCCTTTAGTACTCTCAGCCAGCTGCCACTTTCCTCTGACCTTGACTTCAGCCATGAAACCATTGCTGCCACTGAGAAATGCTGCCTCATGCTATCCTCCAACGCATGTAGGCCTTGGGGAAGAGCAATTGCTCTTGCTACCCAGCATCCCCCTAAAATCTGCTATATGCTGCTTAACTTTAGGTGGTTTTTTTCCCGGTGTTGGAAGACCTGTATGGCCCATCCAAGTCAGCTCCCGGTTGTACCAGTCCTTCTTTCCCAAAAATGCCAAATTTGAAGGTCTAAACATGTACTATGTACAAACTGGATTTTTATTTGCTTATTTTTATGTCTAGCTTATAAAATTCAAAAGTTTAATTATCACTTGACGGCTTGAAGTTGAAATTATTACTACAAACAAGCAAACAAATAAATGCTGTATTACAAATAGACCTGTACACTTGTGAACTCTAAGGGCAATAGCAATTTTTTTTACCAGTTTAAGAAACACACTGATATTGGAATTAGAATAAATCTTCAACAAAAAAAAATTAGGAAATTCAAACATGTACAGAAAATATTTAGTGGGAAAAAAGGTGCGGGGAGAATTAAGACTCAAAATGACATGAAATACTTTCTGATTGGTTTTATTTATATTTTTTAAATGTCAAGTATATAATTACTTGCATTTTCTACTGTTTATGAGCTTCTTTAATTATCTTTTTATCATTTCCTAAATAAAGATTTGCCTTTTTCTGCACAAATGTATTTCCTAATATGTTTTTTATTTGGATGTACAAAACCAAGATTTTTTTTTAACATCTTAACTAATTTTAAAAAGCTGCATTAGGAAATTGTTAATTTTTCAAAGTAAAAAAAAGAAAAGAATCCTTCCTACCTTCCTTGTGTTTTTTTGGCACAACCCCCACTTTTCCACAGTTTGCATTATTAGACCGAGGTTTCCAGAAATTGAACTTTCAAAACTTCAATTCTCCTGTATCAATCTTTTAGTCCAACACAACAGTCTTTCATATTGTTGTCAGTGCATCTATTGTAAGATGTCATCTATGACATCTTTCTCCATACAGGCATCAACCTTAAGATTTCATGGACATGAAGACATGCCTACTCTGGATTCCTTTAATTTCAGAAAAGCCATTGCTGCTGCCTTACATAATTTCCTCCACCCAGTCCTGGTAAATGGACTTCCAACATACCAGTTGATCCAGGATTCCTAGATTTTTGCAACGGAGACCTAGTTTATGATGCAGTTTGACCACTTCTGATTCACATGATAATTCAGATGCTAATACAGCAAAGGCTACAAAGAGATTTGTGTGATTGAAGATTAGGTGGAAAACAGTTTATATATTGTGAAATTAGAAGAGAATTTCCATGCGGGTGTTGGCCTACTCATCCTCCGTGTACGAATACAAGAAGTATGTTCTTCTTAAAGAAACCCACAGGTTCCTTGATAGGTTCCTTGAAAGAGAACCCTACTGTGAAAATGGACAGAGAAGCTATCATTAAAAAGATTCAAAAGTTTCACATTCAAAACAGGATAAGCTCAAAATGTTCTGAAGGTTGAAATAACTCTTTTTAGGTTTGAAAGAAATTTCTCTGATCTCCCTCTTGTTTAAGAAAAACATTTTGCACATGTGTAACAATCAATTGCCTTTGACTTCTATCAATGTTGGGTAGCGATAGTGAATTGGTTTCATATTAGACATATTATCTGCTTTTTCTACATAGGTCCTAGTTTTTTTCCTAATGCATTGCTGGGTTCTCCCGTTTGTTTTATACTCCAGTTCCAACCACTAAAAGTTTCATTGCATTTCTTCATCTCTATGAAAGACTTTTTTCTTGTCTTTTGTTTCTTCATATTGTTCTTTCATGAAGATTTTTAAAAAAAATACTTTTACCTGTGCCACACCAATTCTAGCTGTTCTGGTAATTCAGTTCTATGAATTGTAAATAATTATTTTATGAGAGTCAGAAATGAAGCTTATTTGTATTGTACATAGGATCAGGTATGGGCTACAAGGCAGGCTTATTGTACTTCAAAGTAATCATATCCCAGACCTTCTGTCTTCAAAATGCAGTACTACGGAAAAAGAACAAAAAATAAGGGTGGAATAAGAGCAATGATGTATGTGTTCTATTCAATCTGTTTATGCAGCCACATAGGAGAAGAGAAGAAAAGGGGAAAAAACTACCATTAAGAAGGACCCAGGTTCAGCTGTAAGCTACCTTATGCAGACATTTTATAGACCATGTTTCCTGCCAATTTTCTAAGCTGGCTATTTGAAAGATGATGTGTTGTTCTGGGTTGTTTGTTTAAAATGATGACTTGGCAGTTTGGAAGATATTTATTTGCATGAAACTGGAGTTCCAAGTAACAGAGTAATTCCCACTGATTTCTGTAAAAGATTCATTGATCAATAGCAATTGTAATATGAAATAGTAATAGTTTCCCCCCCCCCCAAAAAAATTTCACTCCTGTACCTAAGTGTATTACAAGATATACTATGCAAACTACAATAGCTCATATGCAAATTAAAATACAAGATACAGTTAAAGTGGAATTACTGCTCAATACAACTACATAATGGCAAACATAGTTTCATTAGCTAGAACCTAATTGCTGCAATAACCTCCACTAGATATCATATATTCTTAATAAGCAAATAAAAATCAACCACCAATGCAATTTACATAAGCCATTTCAAGTTCTGTTCACTACTACCTTCCACAAAATAATAAAATGCAATCTAATGATACTGTTATAGCACTGCAAAGAAATGGCAGTCCTTCCACTAGCATGAGTATGAAATAACACTGTTTTAGCCCCTTTTCATATTTTATTAATTCAGGGTTTAATAAAAGGCTCAAAGACAATCAATTCCACAAGTCCATTATAAGATGCATAAAAGCCCAAAATTAAAGTGTTTGTGGTCATATGGAATAAAATCATCACAGGCTCCAGGCTGAGTTACTTATCCAGGCATAAAGGATTTATAAAATATGGGGAAGTTTAAGAGGCTAAATTGATAACATGATTGAACTGGAAGCTCTTGTAGTACTGTTTTGTATTCAAATAATCAGAAAAAAGGTCAGAAGTCAGAAATACAACCATGAATGAAATAATACATCAATTGTTCCACAGTTTTAGAGAGTATACCTGGTACTTGTCCTCAAACTAGAAATTCCTTTTTTTTAAAATTCAAATTCTACTTTTAAGTTAATATACATCACTTGTTGTGAAGCCATTGTGTATCAGAACACTCATGTCCCTGACAACTGTAGATGTCAAGATAAACCAAAAGCAGGAGTAGCGAAGGAGAGGGAATATAGTCATGATAAAAACAATAATCGTTGCTTTTCTTTTAGTTATTTCTTTCTGCCCATATTGAGTTTGAAGCATTGGATAACGTTCAAGCCAAGATCCTACAAGAAGTTTCAGACTGTTGTAATCTAAAATGAGAATTTGAGCATTGCTGGGTGCATAATGGGAAGAAAGAATCAATTTGAAGAACAGGAAGGTGAGATTCAACCAAGAGAACGATTAGATAAAAGCAATCTGAGCCCAGGCTAGAACTGCACTGGTGAAAGCATCTCTGGCAAGACTCTCCCTAGGTCTCATGAAGAGAAAGGGAGGGATGGGTAAGTGCATTCAGTAGTATTAGCATGCATAACTTTGCTATCCTATCTGGTCTATCTTGAAGGTCTGATAGGATGTCATTGGCATAAATATATAACTAAAAGGGTAGAATTAAAGGTTAAAGAAGAGAGAATAAAGAGTAAATGGAAACGGCTGCAGATCCTGAGGAACAACAAGTAATAAAGGAAAAACACGAGAAAAAGACACATAGGTATAAAAATAATGAGTGACCTGAAAGATAAGATTAAAACTAGAAAATTATGGGGTGTGTGATACAAAGTAGAATACCAGCATTTTAGATGCCAAAGCATCTAAAAGAACACCCACAGATTATGTTTGATTGGGATTGACTGCCAAAAGATGATATAAAATATGGGTAACAGAAGACTCTTTTGAGAGTCTTATTTTGAAACCTACTTAAAAGGAACCTGGAAAGATGAATAAGAAATTTAGAAAGACCAATTCTCAGGAAATTAACAAAACAAGAAAAGAAAAATTGAACATTGGATGGAAATTTGAAAAACACAAAAGCATCACAAGAGGAGTGGGTAAAGAGAAGACTGCTTTAGAAAATCTGGAATAGTTTCTTTCTGTAATAAACAAATAATCAACTCAGAAGAGAACTAAAAGTGAAGTATAAATTATATAAAGGACATGCACACTTATGTGCTTGTTCTCTGCTATCTATGAAACTCTTGTCAATTAAACTACACTGCTCAAAAAAATAAAGGGAACACAAAAATAAGATATCCTAGATCTGAATGAATGAAATATTCTTATTAAATACTTTGTTCATTACATAGTTGAATGTGCTGACAACAAAATCACACAAAAATTACCAATGGAAATCAAATTTAGCAACCCATGAAGGTCTGGAGTTACGCTCAAAATTAAAGTGGAAAAAAACACTACAGGCTGATCCAACTTTGATGTAATGTCCTTAAAACAAGTCAAAATGAGGCTTAGTAGTGTGTGTGGCCTCCACGTGCCTGTATGACCTCCCTACAGTGCTTGGGCATACTCCTGATGAGGTGGCGAATGGTATCCTGAGGGATCTCCTCCCACACCTGGACTAAAGCATCCCCCAACTCCTGGAGAGTCTGTGGTGCAATGTGGCGTTGGTGGATGGAGCGAGACATGATGTCCCAGATGTGCTCAGTTGGATTCAGGTCTGGGGAACGGGCGGGCCAGTCCATAGCATCAATGCCTTCCTCTTACAGGAACTGTTGACACACTCCAGCTGCATGAGGTCTAGCATTGTCTTGCATTAGGAGGAACCCAGGGCCAACCACACCAGCATATGGTCTCACAAGGGGTCTGAGGATCTCATCTCGGTACCTAATGGCAGTCAGGCTACCTCTGGCGAGCACATGGAGGGCTGTGCGGCCCCCTAAAGAAATGCCGCCCCACACCATTACTGACCCACTGCCAAACTGGTCATGCTGGAGGATGTTGCAGGCAGCAGAATGTTCTCCATGGCGTCTCCAGACCCTGTCACATCTGTCACATGTGCTCAGTGTGAACCTGCTTTCATCTGTGAAGAGCACAGGGTGCCAGTGGCGAATTTGCCAATCTTGGTGTTCTCTGGCAAATGCCAAACGTCCTGCATGATGTTGGGCTGTAAGCACAACCCCCACCTGTGGACATTGGGCCCTCATACCACCCTCATGGAGTCTGTTTCTGACCGTTTGAGCAGCCACATGCACATTTGTGGCCCGCTGGAGGTCATTTTGCAGGGCTCTGGCAGGGCTCCTGCTGTCCCTCCTTGCACAAAGGCGGAGGTAGCGGTCCTGATGCTGGGTTGTTGCCCTCCTACAGCCTCCTCCATGATGTACTGGCCTGTCTCCTGGTAGCGCCTCCATGCTCTGGACACTACCCTGACAGACACAGCAAACCTTCTTGCCACAGCTCGCATTGATGTGCCATCCTGGATGAGCTGCACTACCTGAGCCACTTGTGTGGGTTGTAGACTCCGTCTTATGCTAACACTAGAATGAAAGCACCGCCAGCATTCAAAAGCGACCAAACTATCAGCCAGAAAGCATAGGAACTGAGAAGTGGTCTGTGGTCACCACCTGCAGAACCACTCCTTTATTGGGGATGTCTTGCTAACTGCTTATGCTTTCCACCTGTTGTCTATTCCATTTGCACAACAGCATGTGAAATTGATTGTCAATCAGTGTTGCTATCTAAGTGGACAGTTTGATTTCACGGAAGTGTGATTGACTTGGAGTTACATTGTGTTGTTTAAGTGTTCCCTCTATTTTTTTGAGCAGTGTATTTTAGGACCATAACACAAATTAGACGAGAGGCCAGTTCTAGTAAGAATTGAAAATTGCAAGCATATAATAAAGTCATCATGACTGAACCACTCAGATTAATCTCCTGTTTGCCATGTTGAGTTTGTTTCAGGTATGCTATATGCCAGGGTTATTTTTTGGGGGGGTCTCAGGACCCTTTCTCACTTTTTAAGAATTATGGAGGATCCCCAAGGAGATTTTGTTTCTATAGGTTATTTTTATCATATTAAAAATTAAAACTGATGGATTTATAGAATAGGCTTTTATTTATTGATTGGATTATGCAACAACAATAATAAATCCATTATTAGATACATAAAGTGATACTTTAAAAAAATTGTGAATTTTCAAAATTTCTGTGTAAATATGACATAAAATGTTATCTGTTTTCCACAAGTCCTAAAACTGGAGAAAGAGAATCACATCAAACAAATAAATCTGCTGTTCCTTCACCACTGCTGCTTCTCTACAATTATTTACATGGATTTTAATATATATTATTTTTTAAGCATAGCTGGCTTTCATGAGAGGGTCTTTAGGGACCCCCAGTGGTCTGCAGACCACACTTCGAGAAAGTTTGCTATATACTATTTACTTGCCAAATTGTGTTAGATATCGTAGTTTCCTGGATCCTTTAAGAACGAATGATAACTAAATAAATTACTTTTTATTAGTAAATATTATTAATTATATTTAATCCTATGCAATATACAGCCTGTGGAAAACTCAAAACTCTTAAAAAATACACAGCCTTGATCACCCAAAGGGAAAAAAATCTAGAATATTAATCTGTGATCAAAATTAAATTATTGCTGTTGAATACCAATAAACATTTTTATTTTAGAAGAGTTTAATGACATATGCAAATATACCAGGACAAAATAGCCTATTAAAATGTTCACAAATGAAATTAGAACCTATCAATAAACAGAACTTCTGTTCACCCACATCTCTTAGCAAATACAAGTGTGTGCGTCATATAGAACCCTACTTTATTGGAGTCCTATATTGTGCAAAAAATCCTATACTGGCGCTCAAGCAAATGCCTCTTGGTGTCTGAGAGAGTTTCTTAGGTCTTATTTCCCCCCTTATTGTACTTATTCAGGTGTATGCTTTAAAAGGACTGGTTCCTTCTTTAGAAGTTGAGAAAGAACATGAGTTAAAATAAACTCTTCACAATTTGTCTGATGGTTTTGTGCTTTGCATAACAACTGCTTTTGCCCAGCTAGTTTTAAAAGGGCAGTGATTTTTTAGGGCCAGGTGTAAAAGAACAAGGGCTATATTCACTTTCTTTTACTTAGTTGATAGTTAGTTATACACCAATTGCTACTTATAGATTATATCTTAGTTGATAGTTATACACCAATTGCTAGTTAGAGATTATATCTTGGTAGAGTTTATTAGGTAAGGTGTTCTGTTATAATCAGGGGTCTCCAACCCTGGCCACTTTAAGACTTGTGGACTTCAATTCTGGGAGTTGAAGTCCACAAGTCTTAAAGTGGCCAAGGTTGGAGACCCCTATGTTAGATATATAATACAATTTAGATAATGTGTGTGAGAGGAGGAAGGAAGGAAAAGAAAGAAAGAAAGAAAAAAGGAAAGAAAGAAAAGAAAGAAAGAAGAAAGAAAGAAAGAAAGAAAGAAAGAAAGAAAGAAAGAAAGAAAGAAAGAAAGAAAGAAAGAAAGAGAAAAGGAAAGAAAGGAAAGGAAAGAAAGAAAAAGAAAGAAAGAAAAAGAAAGAAAACCTTATCTGTGTACCACTCAGGATTTAAGTTTCAGAACTCCTGATTTCCTCCATCCTCTGGCTCTGTGAACTGTGCCTGGCTTTGCCCTACTTCTTGGTAAGGTGAGAAGAGAGATTCCATTAAAGTAAACATAGAACTAATATTCAACCATAAGAGAAAAAAAATAAAGCTTGGAAACGTAAGACAATCATTCTGTGTTATACACTATGACTGACCATCATTTTTAAACTTCAATAAAAAATATTGAAAAAAATTTGGGAGCCCATCCTCAGGTAACATCTGTTTCACCATCTGGTGAGAGAGAAGTTTCCTGAAGATGGGCTCCCAGAAAAGTCTGAAAGCCTCTGGTCCTGGTTACTGACCCAGACTGGATCCTGCAACATTATTTTGGGATATGTATATTTGCCTTCATTCATAATTATTTAATTTTTTTGCCAGGGGTTTTAAAATTACCTAATGTTATTTATAATCCTACTATATTTCTTAATTTAGATCTTACTTTCACTTTAAGAAAATGAAGACTGCTTTTCTACCAAGCACAAAGTGTAAAGTTCATTGGATCATATTCCCTACAACAAAATACAGTCAAATGTTGCATGATATTAGCAACACCAAATAATGGTGCCTATAGATTTTATAAGACAATTTTACAGCTTTATATAGGAAAACATAAATAATCATTTTGCGGTCTATAGTGATAAAAAATTAAGTTGCCTCTTAGTTTGTAACAAGAATGACTCCTGAATAAAGTGCTCACATTAATCTTGATTTCAGTAAGATGCAAATATAATTTAATTTACATATATTAAAAATCTCTTTTCATTAATTATTTAAGATTATCTACATTTTTAATCCAGCTGCATTTTTTTTTCTGATTGAGTTGATAAGTCTCTAGAGTTGGCAGTATTACTTTGCAATATTAAATTAATATTGGCAATATTTTTGAAGCTTTTTTCAACACCAGACACATAAGATTATACCATCTGAAGAGAAAACAGAGTATAAGTGATTCTGGGTATTCATTCTGCTGGTAATTTTTTAAAGGAACATTTAAACTGTTCATTGTGGAAATAGTTAAGTGTGGCATTAAACAGATGCCCCCTCCCTCCTACATGATAGAGAAAAGGAAACAAATTGATATTATGGGTGAGAAAAGTTTAACTTTTTGGGAGCCCTGAGTTTTTAAAACAGCCTATTTCCAAGCAGGCTTCCTTAATCCTAATATTTCTTAGAGCAGGACAACCCTTGTTCAGACTTCTTTTATTGTTTGTTTGTTTTATGCTTTCAAGTCAGTTTTGACTCCTGTTGAATTGCCTGGATGTCCCTTCCCAAGTTTGATTTCAGAAGTGGTTTGCCCCTTGCCTGTTTCCAAGGTCTGAGAAAGAGGAACTGGCCTAAGGCCACCCAATTGGCTTTATTCTTAAGGCAAAATCAGAACTCACCGTCTCCCTTTTTTAGCCTGATGCCTTAATCAATACACCAAACTGGCACTCTCTGACATATCAGACAGAAAAATAAGTTTCTCTTATCTTCCAACAGGGTGGGCAAGCAGCAGATTAGCACTGCCAGATACAATTGAAATTGTGGGCTGTAGATCTGTGTTGAAACAGACAAGTATAACTGCAATTTTAAGGATTACATAAAAACAACGGCTAATAACAAAGAGTTACCCCAGAGGACAAAGACATTTTAATGGAAGGAAAGATAACACCATGAGTCCAGAACACCCAATATTCTGTGTGGTAGAATGGGAGCTGCACCACCAGAAGATCTTCTATCAATCATATTTCTGGACAATAACATTTTTCTCATTTTCCCAAGACCTGTCTCCGCATCAGTATAAGTGTTTTCTATCTACCAAATTATATTTTGGCAATATTTTGGTCCCAAATCAGTTTCATTCACAAACATCAGTAGATATTTTTATTTTATTTGCAGAAAATGGCCTGTGCCCCATCTAAGATATATCGAAACTTAGCTCCCATCTATCCTACTATTGACAATGTGTTGATAAGAGTTACTGTATTTCTATTCTGACCTTTTGCTTGCTGTATTCTACTTGCTTTCTACATTCTAATATTAGAATTTTCAGTTCATCATTTTACCTTTTGTTCTTGTCAGGAGTTTACAAATCTTTATTAAATGTACAGTGAGAATTATAGCACATCTCTGCTTTCAGGGAATTAAAAAGTCTTTTCCTGTTGGAATGATCAGCTCCTTCCTGCTTCTTCAGAGATCTTTCACATTGTCAACTCTATAGTTATTAAATCATCTAGTCAACTTCAAAAAGACTCATCTGTTTTTCTTGTAGTTTTTCACTTTATTGGTACAGGACTGGACACAAGAGGAGACACTAAAGATTGTACTTCTCTATTTGCATTGGTTCTGCTTCTCCATAATTCAAATATATTTTATTTATGTTATTATCATAATTATAATAGTGTAAATAAAATTATTTGAATCACGGAGAAGCAGAATCCATACAAATGGAGAAGCACAGCTTTATAATTATAATTCATAATGCTTTTTTACTACCAGAGAACTTCATTTTACTCTTTCCCAATGTTGCTAGGGTATATGGCCTCCATGATGGCTACTATCTTTTTGCCAGCTTACTGATGCATTGGTTCTTATAGTTCTCTCCAGCCTGGATATCTCAGTATAAAATAGCCAATTCACAATCATTTCTCAATTCCTTCCACTGGTGGCTATTACAGATGCCCTTTCTGGGCATATTCTTTGCAAGTTGGACTCCTACCACTACCCTTTCTAGAGACCAGAATTCATCAATCCAGCCTCAATGCTCTCACTCTTATGGTGTGGAAAATGTGGCTCTATTTCAGTACCAATAGCATTGCTGAAGTTATTGTATTTTGCAAATCATCTATTAGGGAAGCATGTAACTATAGATAAAGGAATTTCTCCTTGTTAGTAGAAAAGAATTCTGTCACATATAACAGATCTTATCCTGGCTTTTCTCATTTCTTTAAAAGAACAGGATCTCTCCTTGTTGACTATCAATGGCATGTTGGCAGCAATCTCAGCATTTTGACTGCCAGTGAAAGGACCCTCAGTTTCTTCTCACTCTAAAGTTAAACATTTTCCTTAACTGTTTATTATGCAAGTACATCCCATTAGAGACCCAGGTCCATTTGGAGCTTATCCTTGATTCTTTCTATATTGACTAAGAAACACTTTGAATGGCTGATGCAGCCTATTTCAGCCTATTTACTCACCAGAAAGTCTAGATTCCCAATTATTATTATTATTATTTCAGAAGAAGAACAGGTGAACTTACAAGCTCTTGAATCAGAGATGCTGTATTGAATCTTTTTAAGAGTAAAGTCATTTCATTTTCTGACATCCCCTATCAAAATTGTAGCCTTTAATTTAAAGCAGGATAATATCTTTTTCTCCACCCATTCTACTTTCTTCGAAAAATGAAAGTACTCAGTTTCTCCTGCAACAGAATACCATTTTATAAAGAACCTTACTTCTTTGTCTGTTTAAAGCATTTGCAAAAGTACTGTCAGTTTCTTCCTAGCTGCACTCTAGCAATTTTCTAACATTTTTATTTATTTATCACCTTGCTCAATAGTCTGCTATGTGAGCTTCAGAGGCCTGTATTCATTTTGGTTCTGGCATTAACACTTACCACTATGGGAACTTTGTAGAGCAGTAATCTGTTTTCATGAAGTCTGAGACTTGATGTATGCTCAAAGGGATGTAATTTTGGATTAAGCAATTCTGACTGCTTCATGGGCTATATAACCTGCCAAGGTAATCATGTTGTTTTCATCTCTATATTTGTGTTGTAGAGACAATAATGAAAAACCTCATTGTAACTTTGCTTTGTAACCATAGCATTCACTGGAAAAATGAAAGAGGGAAGTGCAAAATTCACCGAGCAGAATGTTCTGTGGAAGGTCCCATTTAGCTGTCTAGAGTGGTTTGATGGTTTCTGAAAGTAAGATCTCTGAACTGGAGATCTTAGAGTTGTTCTGGATTTGCACATATTCTGGATATATATGTTCAGAAACCACCAAATCACCTATGGAGTAGGATGAGTTCCCAAATTCTTGAAATTGTTATGTTCCTGGATCAGTGAATTTTGCACATTCCTTGGGCATACTACAGAAATATTCTCACAAAAACACTCTCATGAGTTCTGGAAATTAACAAAGATGTGTGAATTCAGAAATGATTACTTAACTGGAGTTAAATAATCAGAGTTATCTAAGAACTCTGTGCCAATTTTTTTCCTTGGCATCTATTTTTTCTGTGGCATTTCTTTTATAAAATGGTAATCCTTCAAACTCTTGCCTACAGTCTGAAGTGGCATAGGTAGGATGTAAAGATTATTATCTTTATAAGAATTGAAGCCTAGGTGACATACGATGCTAATTGTGTGTAGTTTCTTCACCCCATTTTACTATACAAAATGCAAGAAGAACTGTTAGGATTAGAGTTAAGAGTTAGTTTCTGAGATAGCAGTGGAAATAATGGATGATAGAAGAGGAGAGTGCAAGGCTAAGGCAGCAAAGGTAACAACAATGCATGATAACTAGAATTTGGTTCAAAATCTTGGAAATATGGAAAAGGTATCTAATGCCCTGGAGGTCTATGGCTAGAGAGTTGAATAACTCTCTGCTAAAGCATATTAAAGTTATTCATAACATATTTAAATTTGTTGTGGATTGGACTTCCGGTTGACATCGTGGCGTGAAAATAGCGGGCTCTGTCGAGCCCTGTGAAATCCAGCAGTAACTGCTGTCGGGAGACCCTTTGGGGTTATAGCCACCTTGGAGGGGTGGTGAAGGAAGGAGAGGCGCTTTGCTGACTACAAGGAAACCACAATTTTCTCGTTAGGTCCAAAGCAAGCTCTCCCCGAATGACAGCAGGGACGACGGCCATTTTTTGGCTGTCACGAAGTTGGGACAACTGGGACCACAATATTTGTGCTGGAGCGGTGTATGGGCAGAGCATTCAAACTGGGTTTTTACTCTAAAGATTGGAAGTAATAACAAGAACATTAAAATATAACTCCTAAGCTTAAGATAGCAGCGGATTGATACTTGGAGGAAAAAAATGAGAACAAAGAGGCAAAAGAAGCCTAAGACAAGCTAATAAAATATAGAAAGTTTGGAAAAAGCTCAAATAATTTGAAAAGCAATTTCCGGGAGAATTTATCTGGTTTATTTGTAATTTTAAACCCCCTAGATTTAATCAGAAAATCAGCTGTTTTGACAGACTATTTAATATTGGATTTGGGTTGAGAGAGCCATCTACTGGAAGAAGAGAAGTACTACAGCACTGTACTAGAGCAGCATACTAGAGTTATTTCAATACACACAAAGCCTAATACACAGAATAGAGGCAACAACATCTGGAGGACAGCCTGACCTTGACTCTACTGTTGACGACTTGGATAATTTGGAAACATTTACTGAGCCTTTTTTCCCCTTTGGAAAATTTATAAAAAGGAATTAATCTGCAAATGACTAAACTAAATTTGGCTATTGGATTATGGATTTGAAAGATTGGAGGAATCTAGTTGTTTAAATTGGACTTGGACTATTGGACTTAATTTGGACTTGGACTTGGATTTTTTATGTTATTGAACAGAACATCCTACGAGACAAAAGAAGAAAAGTGCTAGAAGAAAAGAGAAAAGGACCACTAAATAAGACTTGAAAATTTGGATAATTGGGAGATATATAAGTGGGGAAATATAAATTGTAAATTGTAAAAATAAGGTTTACAAAATGAATTTACAAGAGACAATAGAGCTATATGGAGAAATATTGTTTATGTTGAAAGATATGCGTGAATTTTAAAAAGACAATGAGACAAGGCTTAAAGATACAGAAATGAATGTAGAAGCTACTCAACAATTGCGGGGATGGGTGGGTGGAGAAGAATATGATATTCAAGAGATAGGTGAGAAGTTAGAAAAAGCAGTGGAAGGGGAGAAATAAAATGAGATGCAAGCAGTTAAAAATAAAGAGGAGAAAGGATTAATAAGTAGAAGACATAACCCCCTAAAAGTTTATAACAGAACAGAGAGAAAAGGAAAAAAAAATATCCTTAAAAAACATCGAAAATAAGCTTTGTCAATGGAAGTTCAAATACTACAGAAGAAAGAGACAAAAAGTACTCAGAAGGGGAATATTAGTAGGTACCAAGAGAGAGAGAGAGAGAGAGAGAGAGAGAGAGAGAGAGAGAGAGATACAAGATTCCAAGAGAAAAGGTTGATCAAAAATCAATAAACGATGGAATTTTAAAAAGGTTAAAAGATGATGGATAATGAGAAAATATTTCCATAAAATGGAAAAAAATATATAGGGAAAATAGTAGTATATACATTAATAGAAAACATAATTTAATAATACAATACAAATAAGTCAAGACAGTAGATGGGAATTCAGGATTAAGTAATCAAACTGTATTATTAATATTAATAGTGAGTTAATATTATTAATCTATATATACAAAAGTGAAATATCACTCATGTATCATCACAAAATCTCCAGAACCGTAAAGCCTACAAACTTGAAATTTGGTACATATGTTCCTCTTGGCTTCTAGGTGCTCACTAAGAAAGGATTTTTTGAAATGTCCATCAGAGCATTAGTATTTCATATATTATTAACATGCTCTGATGCTAAGGAGTTCTACTCCTCCTCCCCACCTGAAAAGAAATATGTTCCAAATACAAAGCACAAGCAGAGGAGAGGAGTTTCAGTTTTAGTTTCACAGCAGCAACCAGCTTTAGTACAAAACAGTTGAGCTAAGCCACGCCCAGGCTCCTTGCTGTCTCCTACTTGCTCACACAGCAAATACTGTTTCCAAACAGTCCTCAACTCTCTCACACACTGACAGGATGCTAGCCAGATGAATACCGATGGATACTGGTAGGCAGAGGCAGAATTTCCCCCCCCTTATTTTCATTCCCCAAAACAGCCCTATAACATAGTTCGTAGCGAAGCACGGGTATAGAGCTAGTTTAAAATATTAAGGACTAGAAAGTGTGTGGGATTTTGAGATATACTTTCAGGATTGATTAAATATTGTCAATATTTAGTGTTATTATTAACACTACACAATTGGAATATTGAAGTTATAGTGGAACTATGAATAATTCTTAAAAATATTAAATAATAGTATTTAGAGACTATAACTACAAGGTGCAAATAAATGCTATTTTTGTTTAAATGAACTAATGGGAAAATAAGAAATGGATTATGAAAAGAGTTTAGCACTGTTGAAGTTGTAGAAGTTGGAAGATTAGAATTATACATACCTAATTGTATTATTATTGTTACTGATGTTTAAAAAAGATTGGACCCAGTCAATGCAATGCCCACAAAATATGTATGTTTATACTGACAAATAAAAAAAAAACTTTTAAAAATACCTCTCTGGCTATCTCCAATGGAGGCACTAGTATGTCCCAATGTTATGGATTTGAACAAAACAGTAAAATATAAAGAATTAATAACAGTTGAGGGAGACTTGAAAACACAGATACAATTAAAAACACAGGGAATTGAAATTGAGTGGTGGCCGTACATTCAAATTCAAACAAAATATAAAAAAGAGAAGGAACAATTTAGATTTTATAATACAGATCAGGAACTTGATAAAATTTTACAAGGAAGCGAAAAAAAGATGATTACCAAAATGTACAATTGCTTATTGTAATTCAAAATGGAAGAGGAAACGGTCAAGGAGAGCATGATAACATGGACTAAAAATTGTGGCCACAATATTGAATTAGAACAATGGGAACAAATTTGGCAACTAACTATAAATTAATGTTATCAGTCTCAGATAAAGAAAATATTCATAAAATATTCTATTGCTGGCACCTTCCACCAGCAAGACTTGCTAAAATGTTCCCTAATATGTCACCTAAATGTTGGAAGTGTAACTTTAGCCAGGGAACGTATTTTCACATGTGGTGGACATGTCCTAAAGCCCAAAAGTACTGGTCTAAGATACAGACATGGTTAGAAGAGATGACAAAACTAAAGATTAAATTTAACCCAGAGACCTTTTTACTCGGAATGACAGAATCGACATGGAGCAAAAAATACCAGCATCTGATATCACATATCATCACAGCGGCAAGGATAGTCTTTGCCCAAAACTGGAATTCAACAATGATACCTACAGACCTGGCATAACTAATAAAATCCACCAATGCACAGAAAAGGTTAGATTAACCATGCTATTAAAAAACAAAGAAGAGGGAGATTTTTTCACAATTTGGAATATATGGTACAAATGGTTGAATAAAAAGAAAGTAAAGATGTCTAGTGAAATTGATCAAACAAACAACAAGGGAAAATGGGAATAAGGATAAATGTATATATAGCTATGTATATATGTAAAGTAATATAATTAAATAAATATTGTATTATAAATGTAATAATAAAATAAATAAGGATTTAGGAAACAAATTATAGATTTACCTGTAGCAAATGACTTTAATTGACAGTAATAGAAATGTACACTGCAATGAAAACATTGCAAAATATGAGAACATGTTTCTCTTTTTTTAAAAAAATGCTTTTTCTTTTTGAAATTTTGAATAAACATTATTAAAAAAAACTTTTTAAAAAATAAAAAAAATGTTGTGGATTTTGAATTTAAGCATAATCTGATAACCTAGCAAGATTACTTATCATAGTTACATGTCAATGAGTTGTGTACTTTGGCTTTTCTTCTCTTTGTACAAGCACTTTCCCACATGCTGCAGTACTCGGGTTATTTAAAACAAAGTGGGGCTGGGGGAAGGATAGCTTTTCCATGTAAATATGTGATTTGCAGATTTGGGTGGTTGTGGCTGGCATTTCCAATGGATCTGACAGTATTTGAGTTCTTAGTATGTTTCAGAGGTTGTTGTCTATGTGTAGTATGCTGAGTTCTCCAAAACTTGGAGCTGAGGGATGGGTTATGAGATTTATACCTTCAGGCAGAATTATCCCTCTCTCTGGGCACTTCCCCAGGAGGATTCTTTACCAGTTTGAAAGCAACTCTGGATCTCAGTGTTCCCAGTTGGCAATATGTAAGAGCAGATCTAATTTGCATTTGAATAATCAGTTAAGGGAGTATTATCTTTTTCAACACTTCGAAATGCTGAGGTTGTAGATAGTTCCATTCCCCATTGGCAGGAACTCCTGTCTTACCCACCTCCTGGCTTCTGAACTCACACCAGCCATATCTCACTCATCTCTCAACAGAGCTTCAATTTAGAAATATCTCTGGGGACCTTCTGTTTCCAAGGAATCATTTGGACAAAAAAACAACCAGCAGCAGTGCAGTGATTTACAGCTGAATGGCCCTTGCAGAAGAGAAGAGAGAAACATATAGCATTCTAATCCATTTTGGCCCATTTCACTTTACCTCAGGGGTCACAATATGCAGAGAAAAAGTTGCAAAGCACAGGTAGTTCCCGGCTCTGTTTCCAATCAACCATACTTAGAACTACTGTAAAAAATGCCTAGCTATAAAAATGTTAACCCACCATCCAGTTGGCCTCACAATTTGCAATGACTTTCAAATAGAAACAAGGAACAGCAGCTTTTTGAATCACCTTGTAGCCACTACTCGGGGATTTTGTTGAGTGCATGCAGTATGCTGTAATATTTTCCCCCTTTTGTGTAGAATGGGAACAAGGAAAATCTAGTTATTCCAGGTGTGACTTTTATTGAAGGTTACATTTTACATTCTTTGTTTTTGAGGGTGAAGTGAAAGTGGCTTCTGAGTTCTACAGTGCTGGGGCTTGTTATTCTGTCAGAACAGAAAAAATTACTCGCCATAACAGGCGTATTTCTGAACCCATAATAGCTTTGACATGAGAGGTATTTGTTGTTCCATTATTATAAAACTTTGGAGCAGAAATCCAGGATGCTGTTCTTAGGGAGAAATCAAGTGAAATACCCTAACCTCAAAAGAGTGTAGTGGACCACTTCTAGGCAACTAGTTTCACTATCAGCTTGATAATGTGCCCAATGATGTCCTTATTTTCTTCATTCAGCTTCTCACACAGTTAGGCCACAGCAATAGAAGGTTTTCATTAACATTACAGCCATCAACAAGGATTTTTCTTCCAGCAGTTTGATAGAATTACTCTGTAGGGTGTGATTGCAATTTGTGTGTATACACTTTTACATAATTCTTGGGATGTATGCTTTATTGCTTATAATCAAAGCACTAGTTTTTTAAAAACATGGGTATTTCTGGCAATGTTTTGATAACATTGACAACTTCATATAATTTGTTAGAAAAATGCTCCCAGTGTTCTAGAATAATTTCCTTTGTCTTAGAGACATTTGTGAACATTCTATAGCAAAAACAACAGTCTTGTTGCATCTCAGTTTAACAAAGTATTACTGCATAAGCTTTTTCATAGACCACAGGTGCAAGGGGAGATGAATTATATATGCATTTGTTGTTCTGGGAGTGAAAAAGAAGAAATAATAAAAGGGAATTCAGGGGTAAAGAAATGTAAGATGTAGAAACAGAAAAAAAGTACCAATTACAATGTATAATTTAGTTACAGAATAGTTTAGAAGTAAAGAATTAAAGGGTCAAAAGATGCTTGTAATGTATCCCAAAAAATTGAAATGCTTTCCAAGGATCTTAAATTTATCTACTGTCTATTTCTCCCTCATTTACATTGCATGTTAGCTATGAGGCTACTAGAAGTAATTAAATAAGGCAACATGGGGAGGAAGGAAGAAACTGAAAATGTTCCACATGGGTTTTCAACAATTCATTCTGAAAACTGAGCGCTTGTGGTTTCTCCCATGAGCTGTTCAGAACATCCAGAAGTGGGAGGTGCTTCAGTCTCTTCTGGAAAAGGCTGGGCTTAAAACTCCGGGACGCTCCTCCTCCTCCACGGGACACCTCCCCAGCGTCCCCCAGTTTTAGCTCAGCCTTCATGGTAAGAGGTTGTGCACTCCCTGACTGGAACGGTTTCTGATTCAGCTACTCAAAATTCAGGTTTGCTCTTGGGTTAATTCGGCTTGTAATTTTTCCCCAATTAATTGGGGATTTCAAGGCTTGTGGCTCTATTAGGTTATCCCCCCAATCAGTTCGAGAGCAGTTCTCTGTGGCTGGCGGCGCCTGCCACTCCGTAGGCAGCCTGAGACGGCCGCTTCAGGCAATCAGCCTATCTATTCCCCCGATTGTCTTATCTCTGTGATCTTGGTGGAGCACTCGCAGCCGTGGCTCTCTCCTCCGTGCCGTTTCGACTGACAGGATCATTTATCTGACTATTTAGAGAGTCAGCAGCAGCGGCTCGTTAAACTGCTCAGGCAATTAACATCGGAGATTCTGCCTTCCCGCCATTTTCAATGCCTGGCGTTCGAGCCTAAATACCACAGGCGCCATTCCCCGCTGGTTTCCCTTCTTGGGGACCAGGGCAAGTACCTTCCCACTCCACTTCCCTGGCATTATTTCTCTTTTATCTTGCTGGTGTTGGATAAGCAGGCTAGTCCTTAAACAGGAATTTCTTTGCAATTCCTTTTGGATCATTACATTGGAGTGAAGTTGCAAGTGCCATTTCAAACAGCGGGACATTTTTTGACAGGAAAGGATCCATCCAGGTCCTGTATAGCTGGTTTCTCTTGTTGGGGACCAGGGATCCAGAATATTTCTTGCTTGGAGCGCTTGGGGCTTTCCCTTGTTGGGGACCCTTAGATACTGTTTACCATATACTCAGTTTTACATATGTGTGTGTGTGTGTGTGTGTGTGTGTATGTGTGTGTGTGAGTATATATGTGTGTGTGTATAGATATATATATATAGACTTACACTCCTGGAGAAGCGTTCTACTTTCAACCACAGGGGTAGGCATCACCCCTAAATAATAATAATAATAATAATAATAATAATAATAATAATAATAATAATAATAATAATAATAATAATAATAATTTTTTAAAAAAGAAAAAAAATAAAGTTAGAGGCACGAGAATCAGTCTGTCAGACTGTGCTCCTTCTAAATCCCAAGAAAGAAATACTCAGACTCCATGGTGTAGAGCAGAATTTATCTTTTACTGGAAAATGAATGGTAGCAAACAGAATCAATTCGAAACTAAAATATTGGCGGGTAAAATGCATATACAAAGGGATAGAATTGCTCCCCCCTCCAGAGATCAAATGATTCTTCCAATTAAAACTTCTGAATAGGATCATGTGGTCATCTCTAGGTGATGATGAGGCTACTGTCAGTGACCTTGACATATTTTGATAAAAGTTCGCAGTTGCGCATATAAGAGGACAGAGGTTAGTGAGAAATGGAAAGTTACAACAAAGAATCCCCCTCCCTTTCCTTACCCAGCAAAGGAATGCAAAACACCTCCTGCCTTCTTCCCTTCGAAGATTCCCCCCTCCCACCATTTCATGACAGCCGAAAGAGAAGTAAAAAGCATAGCAACAAATGAGCCATAATTAGGAGCGGAGATATCTTGATAGGTAGGGATGGATATCTCTTGAGGCTGACATTCGGACCCCCTAGAAGAAGGACATTAGTCCCTGTAAGAGAAAAACAATCATGTATTAACATTGGCATACATTCCTAGGGTTTATCAGGTATTTGGCATAAAACTTTTTAAGCAAATCAGGGGCCCTAATGTCTTTTTCATTAACCCATTCAGCTTGGGAAGGAGGAAAATGTTTCCACGCTACAAGATATTGGACACGACCCCTCCATTTCCTAGAATCTAGAATTTCTTTAATCTCGAAATGTTGTTCCCCTCGATTAACAGGGCACGGGTGGATCAGACTGGGTCGGCCGCAAAGTACTGGTATGTTCTGGTTTCAACAAACTAACGTGGAAAACAGGATGAATACGACGAAGAGTCTTTGGTAAAGTCAGTTGAACAGTCACCGGATTTACAATCCTCTCAATGGGAAAAGGTCCCACGTACTTAGGACCCAACTTCTTCGACTTCTGAGTAGTCTGCAAATATCTGGTCGAGAGGAAAACTTTATCGCCACCTTATACATCATCTGTGGGGCTCGCTTTCTGTCAGCAAATTTCTTATGAGATTGGTGTGCCTCGTCCAGAGCTTTACGAACGACCGGCCAATTTTTTTTGAAGCTTAGATATCCAATCGTCCAACGATTGGATAGTGGGGTTGTCTCGAGGCAGTTCAGGTATGGGCACAAAATCTTGTCCCGTGGCTACTTTGAAAGGGGTAAATCCCGTACTGCTGTGTACAGAATTATTATACGCCACCTCCGCAAAAGGCAGTAAATCCACCCAATTATCTTGCTGATAGTTTATATAACATCTGAGGTACTGTTCTAACACCCCGCTTGTCCTCTCACAGGCCCCATTAGTTTGGGGATGATGGGCGGAGCTTAGGCTCTGGGCGGAGCCTATCAATTTCAAGAATTCTCTCCAAAAGTTCGAGGTAAATTGGACCCCCGATCAGAAACTACACGCTCAGGAACGCCATGCAACCTGTAGACATGTATAATGAACATTCTGGCCAATGATTTCGCTGAAGGAATCTTAGAGCAAGGGATGAAATGAGCTTGTTTGGAAAACAAATCAGTCACTACCCAAATGACAGTGTGTCCAACACTCTCGGGTAGATCTACTATAAAGTCCATGGAAATTTCCTTCCAAGGTGCCGTTGGCCTGGCCACATTCTGCAACAAACCTGGTGGTTTACCAGGCGGCCTTTTCGCTGAAGCACAAACTGGACAGCTCGCCACATAAGTCTCAATGTCCTTTTTCAGCGAAGGCCACCAGAACTGTCGTTCACCAAATGTAGAGTCTTCACAAACCCAAAATGACCAGCCGCTTTAGAATCATGAGTTTGTTGTAAAACTTGGCTTCTCAGGATTTGGGGTACATACAATTTTGCACCTATCCAGGCTAGACCATCTCGAATAGTGCAATTATTCGCATTTGCTAGGAACCACTCATCTGTTTTCAAAGCCTCTTTAAATCGTTCCATCAGGTCAGTGGACAGATCCCTCTCCTGGACTCTTTTTTGTGCTCTGGTAATTACAGGAGCAGCCAACTGTGTAGTGGACACGATTGGTCTTACCACTTCTTTTCGGATACTGTTGTATTGAGGCATTCTAGACAAAGCATCCGCCATAAAATTTTTTCCCCCTGGGATATACTTCAACGAGAAATTGAATCGCTTGAAAAACTGAGCCCACCTAACCTGCTTAGGAGATAGCTTTCGAGGAGTCTTTAAAGCTTCCAGATTTTTATGGTCCGTCCATACCTCAAATGGATGTTTCGCTCCTTCCAAAAATTGTCTCCAGGTTAGTAGAGCCCAACGGACTGCAAAAGCTTCCTTCTCCCAGACGGCCCATCTCTTTTCAGTGTCAGTCAATTTACGGGAAGTATAAGCACACGGCTGTAGTGTCCCTTTCTCGTTTAATTGAAGTAGAACCGCCCCACCGCCACATCGCTTGCATCAGCTTGGATCACGAAAGGGGCATCCATGTCGGGTGTTTCAATACTGGTTCTGCAGCGAAAAGTCTTTTTAGCTTTTCAAATGCGGCTTGGCATTCCATGGACCAGTTCAACGGTTGGCTGGGTTTTGGTTTCGGTTCCCCTTTGTCTTCAGAAGGTTGGTGATGGGCATTGCTATTTTTGCAAAAGACGGGATGAATTGCCGATAGAAATTGGCAAACCCAAGAAAACTTTGAAGTTGCTTCCGGGTTCTCGGGGGCCCATTCCAATACAGCTCGCACTTTCTCTGGATCCATCTCGATGCCCTCGGGAGATACGATATCCCAAGTAGTCGATTTTTTCTTGATGGAACTCACACTTGGACAGTTTGGCGTACAGTTTGGCTGCCCTCAGCTTGTGCAACACCGAGCGTCTGAGTTTCACATGTTCGTCTTTATTCTCTGTGTAGATGAGAATATCATCAAGGTAGACCAGAACCCCCTTGTATAGATGTTCGTGAAGCACTTGATTTATCATTTGCATGAAAACAGCGGGCGCCCTGTAGGCCGAAAGGAAGAACGTTGAACTGGAAGCAACCCATCGGGCAGTTGAACGCAGTCTTCCACTCATCGCCTTTCTTAATTCGGATCCTGTAGTATGCC
Organism: Notechis scutatus; assembly: GCF_049901735.1. Taxonomy (NCBI): domain Eukaryota; kingdom Metazoa; phylum Chordata; class Lepidosauria; order Squamata; family Elapidae; genus Notechis; species Notechis scutatus. The sequence goes on along the minus strand of NC_142010.1, from coordinate 164,713,494 downwards.
TCCCTCAAGTCCAACTTTGTGAAAATCTTCCCCTTTGCCAGGTGGGCTATCATGTCCTTCATCAGGGGAGGGGGTACATATTCTCCACCGACACGGCGTTTAAATTTCTATAGTCCACTACCAGACGTTTTGAGCCATCTTTCTTCTCGCGGAACATTACAGGGGCCGCCACTCGAGGTCTGGCAGGCGTGATGAAGCCACGTTTCAGGTTTTTGTCGATGAACGCTCTCAGTTCTTCCAGCTCCCCGGTGTCATCGGATACAGCTTCGGTTTCGGGAGCGTTACCCCGGTAGAAATTCGATGCTGCAATCGGTTGATCGATGGGGAGGGAGCTCGTCAGAGGCTTTTTCACTAAACACTTCTCTTAAGTCCCAGTATTCCTTTGGGATTTTCTCCTCCCCTCCACTCGTTCGACACCTGCGGAAGCTACCTCGGCCGGAACTTGGGGCTTCGGATGGGGCTTCTCCTCCCCCTCCCGAGAGTGGGGCTCCTCCCCTTCCAGTGGGCGATCGGTGCGGATGCGTATCCACCCTTCCCTCCAGTTTATGAGGGGTTCCATTTCCGGCCAAGGTAGTCCCAGTATTAAAGGCTGTTCCATCCCAGGGGCCACAATAAAGCACAAAATCTCGCGGTGAGTTCCCATGGTCATTTCTAAGGGTTCCGTTATAAAGCTTGCCGGGCTACCTCCCGCCACAGATCCGTCCAATTGACAGAAAGCTATGGGCGTTTTCAAAGTTCTCAGGCCGATGCCCATGTCTTTAACTACTTTCATGTTAATTACACACCTCGTGCACCCCGAGTCCAACAAGGCCAACATCTCTCCCTCGGTCCCCGATGTAGGGTCCCTTAACTTTATTGGGATGGTCATGGGCCCCTGGGTAGGACTTACCGAGGCGTCATCCTCCGAATCGGTCTAGTCGAGTAAGGTTGGAGGTCCCAGCTCCTCCCCGCTGGAAGGGCGACCTCTACAACCTCCTCGCCTTCAGTCCGGTCTCGCGGGGCTTGGTTGGGGGTTTACCGGCTTCGTCCCTGGACCCTGCGGCTTTGGTGGGACCAACTTGACTCGGCACTCCGCCATCCGGTGGCCCTCTTTCCCGCAACGGAAGCAGGCTGTGGTCTTGGCTCTTGCTGCCATCCCTCCTCTTTGGGGAGTGGAGGCCTCTTGGGGGCGTGGGGGTTTAGATTTCTCCAGCCAGGGCCCCTTCTGCGTCTGTTTCGAGCCAGATCAATATCCACCTCTTCCGCCAGCAAGTACCACGACTGCAAATCACGTGGATCCTTCCGGGAGATGCACATGTGGTATACATCTTCATTTAAGCCGTCTTTGTAGGTTTCCACCAGGGCCTCTTGGGGCCAGCCTCAGAGACAGGAGACCAACTGCCTGAACTCCTGGGTGTAATCTGCCACCGATCTCCCCTTGGGTCAAGGTTTTCATTTTGATTCTAGCCCTTCTCTCTGCCAGGGGGTCTTCAAATCTTCTCCTCAATGCAGTCATGAAAACATCGAGGTTTCGCAGTTGGGGAGTTATCATTGAACAAAGTCACCACCCAGTCTGCTGCCATCCCTTCCAGGGTCCTGGTGACACATCTCACTTTGGCTGCTTCAGAAGTGAACTCCCTTTCAAATTCTGCCATGTAGCTTCCCACTTGCACCAGGAAAAACCCCAGGTCTCTGGGATTTCCTCCAAATTTCACATCTAAGGGAGGCAGGGGCGCCTTCCAGGAAGCACACCTATTGCTGGGGCTCCCCAGGCGGCGGGTGGCTGCACCGGCGTAGGTTGGGCTAGGGGGTGGGGTTGGCTTGACTTCTCCGGGCTGACTTCGCTCCCTCTTCCCCTCATACCTTTGAGCCGTGCCGGGCTTTTCAGAAGCATCCATAAGGAATCTGCCGCCTTGATCCAGCCTGCATTCCATCTCCTCCCCTCCTGCCACAGCCGTTCCTTCGCACCTCTTCGTCTTACAGTGATTCTGGGAGGAGGGGGTCGTCCCGATCTCTCCAACCAACCCCCAACGACCATCTGGGCATCTCAGCTGGGGTTTCTTCCAGAGTCAGGTCTGCCAGTAAATCAGCAGCCGGCATCTCTGGCAGCAATAAAGGCTGCCCCCCACAGCTCCCTGGTCCTCTTCATCGCTGGCTGGAGACGACATGAGAGGAAGCCCCTCGGAAGAAAAGTTGCTGTTTTCTCCGGGTGGGTTGATGTATTTTGAGTTTCGAATAATGTCAGACTGTGCTCCTTCTAAATCCCAAGAAAGAAATACTCAGACTCCATGGTGTAGAGCAGAATTTATCTTTACTGGGAAATGAATGGTAGCAAACAGAATCAATTCCGAAACTAAAATATTACGGGTAAAATGCATATACAAAGGGATAGAATTGCTCCCCCTCCAGAGATCAAATGATTCTTCCAATTAAAACTTCTGAATAGGATCATGTGGTCATCTCTGGGTGATGATGAGGCTACTGTCAGTGACCTTGACATATTTTGATAAAAGTTCGCAGTTGCGCATATAAGAGGACAGAGGTTAGTGAGAAATGGAAAGTTACAACAAAGAATCCCCCTCCCTTTCCTTACCCAGCAAAGGAATGCAAAACACCTCCTACCTTCTTCCCTTCGAAGATTCCCCCTCCCACCGTTTCATGACAGCCGAAGAGAAGTAAAAGCATAGCAACAAATGAGCCATAATTAGGAGCGGAGATATCTTGATAGGTAGGGATGGATATCTCTTGAGGCTGACACAGTCCTTCACAATGGAAGGTGACAACGTCTTTCGCTCCAAGACAAATAAGTCCCGAGATAAGTCAGTGGGCCCCAAAAAGGCCTCTAAGGTGGCGGATAAGGATGCCCATAGACAGCACCAAGCCTTGGAAAGGCAGTTGCAGAAACGGGCCAGGGAGGCGGACAAGATGGCTATGACATTGCTGGGGCCCTTGGACTTATCTATCCAGCCCAGACAGACTATCTCCGGACCAGATACCTTTCGGCTACTTCAGAAGCGGGATCCCTATCTGCTCGATCCTTTGCGCATTTGGGACACCATCAAACTCAGGTATTCCCCAATACTCCTGACTTACCAGTCCAGGGTCTTCGGGAGGAGGTGGAATTAGATGACCAGGATGTTCCCATGGAGGTGGGGTTGATCCATCAGATGGACTTGGGGTTGTCAGAGGCTGACCCATTAGAACGAGGAATGTCGGATGACGAAGGCCTCATTCCGGACCAACCTACCTTTTCTGGCCTTTTTCATCCGCACCTCTTTAAATCTTTACTGTTCAAAGCAAAGAACACCGCTAAACTAGGCACATCAAGCCCTCATTCATTATCATCAGGGTCTCAGGACGAATCCGAGGATCTAATATTCTCACAACCGGCTAATGAGGCAGAAACTATTCCTATCCCTCGTATGTTTGCTGATTTAGTACAAAATCAATGGGCATCAGCAGCATCCTACCCAGCCCCAACAGGGTACGATAAACGATATTATAATTTAGCACCAGAGTTTTCAAATTTTCTCAAAACGCCGGAGGTGGATGAGCCCATTGTGGCACTGGCCTCTTCTTCAACCTTTCCCAATGAGGCCGAGGAAGCCCTGAGACCGGAGGAAAAGAGAGCAGAGTTGGCACTCCATAGGGCGCATGTTTCTGATGCCTGGGCCATTAGGGCAGCTACAGCTGCGTCTTTTTTCACATGGTCCTCCCTACGATGGCTCTTCCACTTGAGGGATTTATTGCCAGCGTCAAATGTCAGAGCCCACCAGGACATTGCTAAGATTATTGCAGCGGCAGAATTCTCCACCAACGCCACATTTAATGTAGTCAAATTCTCGTCTAGAGCCATAGCATCTCACGTATCAGCACGGAGACTGCTATGGCTCAGACATTGGCAGGCAGATACCATAAATGCAAGCTGGCATCAGCCCCAATATCGGGGGATAAATTATTTGGCAGTGTCTTAGAGCCCCTGCTTATTGAGAATAGGAACAAGAAAAAAGTGCTTCCCCCTCTTTTTCGGAGGTCTGAAAACAGAACGCCCCAGTCGTTTCGAAGGGGTTCCTTTCGGCCATACTATCAAGGCCCATACGTTCCCAGATCGCAGAGAACATCAGGCTACAGGCCCAGTTTTAGACAGGATAGGTCAGAATCTTCCAATAGAGGTCAGCGGGGAGGCCAAAACAGAAGAAACCCCAGAGGTACCGGAGGCCGATTTTTTCATTGCCCCAAATGAGTCCCTGACAGCAGCTCCCATTGGAGGGCGGCTAAAATTGTTTGCTGATCAATGGAATAGTTCCATCTCTGATGCGTGGGTCAGGGACAGTGTTAGGTTTGGTTTGGCGCTAGAGTTTCAATCCTCCCCTCCAAACTTTTTCATTATGAGCCCTAGGTCAACAAACCCTACCGTGTTTCTCCAACAATACGGCCTCCACCAATAGGAAGGCCCAGCATGTTTTTGGGGCATAAAATCAAATTAAGCCCCTCCCCCCAAATGTAGGCCTATCTTAAAATATGCAAAATAAGGGGGAAGGGCGGGAGACTTGCCGTTAGGAGCGCCCGCGGGCAGGAATTCCTCGCCACCAGCCGCTCCTAACGGGCGATCATGGGGAAGTGTGGGGAGCTCCCTACTCCCACCAAACACCTTTGCTGCAGACACCTTTGGCACCCGCCGCTGTTCCTTTCCCTTCTGCCCATTCCGCCGCCACGTTTGCGTGCGCCGCCTTTAGTTATGTGCGCTCCGCTCTCTGGGCATCTCCGTGTGATCGTGACCCTGTCCTTTCCACCTGCCGCCCTTGCTGCTTTCTGGCTCTTTAGCGACCAAGGCTTGGCGTTTGGAACACGTTCGCGTTTGGAGTTGGTTTGGGGACTACAAGGCAGCATCTGCGCCTCTTCCGGCACGTCCTCTAGGCTGCTTCCGGAGCTACGGGACGCTCTCCGTTGCCTACCGGCCCTTCTTCCTTGGGCTCCCTGCCGTGGGGTACACCCACTTCCTCCTGCAAATTACGCCTCGCAACTCTTCTCTCCCTTTCCTCTCGCTCCAAAAGATTGTCATCGTATCCCGCCGATTCGGGCTTCCAGCCACGTTGTGATCCAGTAGTGAGGTTGCCATCTCGGATGGAGGCATCGCAGTCTCCCTCTCTTGCTCGCTCTGAACTTCGCACGGACCAAAATAAAAAGATCGCCCGCCGTCATGTTTGGAGCTGCCACTTCCGCGTTTGGAGCTCCAAATGGCGGCGGCACTCCAAACACGGAAGTGCCAGCTCCAAACATAGTGGCAGAATGGGCAGAAGGGAAAGCAACAGCGGCGGGTGCCAAAGGTGTCTGCAGCAAAGGTGGGAGCTCTCTGCGCTTTGCCATGATCACCCGTTAGGAGCGGCTGTTGGCGAGGATGCAAGGGGGGGAATTAAGTCACCCCCCGAAAAGACGGCCTAGCCGTTTTTTCGGGGCTCAAAAAAAAAATAAGGCCCGGCCTTATTATGTGAGAAACACGGTATTAAGAGAGCGTTGGTGCAGGAGGCTATCAATCATCTTCTGCGTATTCGGGCCATTAGGTCCCATCTGAACAACGGGGTCAAGGTTGTTACTCTCTATTGTTTGTGGTCCCAAAGAGTTCGGGGGGCTGGAGGGCAATTCTGGACTTCAAACGTCTGAACAGATCATTGGTTTATCGAAAATTCAAAATGACTACTCTCCAGTCCATTCTGCTCAGCATCAGAGAGAACGCTGTCCTGACCTCTATAGATCTGACAGAGGCTTATCTACATATACCAATTAGACCTGCTCACTACAAATATCTTAGATTTTGCTATTGTGATCGGCACTACGAATATATCGCCCTATCATTTGGTCTGGCTTCGGCCCCTAGGACTTTTGCCAAGGTCCTAGCGGCTTTGGCTGCCTCCCTCAGGATCAAATCTTTTCCAATCATGCCACGTTCTGGTCTTGACAGACAATATCACAACCAAGGCCCACGTAAACAGACAGGGGGGTACCCACTCCAAACTTCTGATCCTTGAGACGGCCAGGTTGTTCAAGTGGGCCGAGGCCAATCTGCTTTCGCTCAAGGCAGAGCACATAGCAGGGGCCTTAAACACACAAGCGGACTGGCTCAGCAGGGCCACGATAGATTAGACAGAGTGGCGCCTACACCCTTCTGTCTTCCAGGAAGCAGTGCGGAGGTTTGGGCAACCGGTGATCAATCTATTTGTCTCTCCCCTCAATGCCCAATTGCCCTGGTATATTTCAAGGTACCCGACTCAGGGGGCGGAGGCTGTCAACGCCCTGCGATGTCAGTGGCCTCCCGGACTTCTATATGCGTTTCCTCCACTCCCTGTAATACCCAGGTTGATCCAGAAGTTATTGGAGGAACGAGCGGAATTGATATTGGTCGCCCCTTACTGGCCCAGGCGAACGTGGTTCGCGGACTTACAGGACCTGTTGAGAGAACAACCTTGGAAAATTCCACCATCGAGGGTTTCCCTCTCGCAAGGGTCGGTACTTCACCCGGACCCACAATGGCTCAGTCTAGCTGTATGGAGGTTGAACGGAGCCGTTTAAGGACCCAACAGATTTCAGGGGATGCCATTGCCACCATACAAGCATCCAGATGGTCCTCAACAAATCATATATATGAGGCTACGTGGTCCGCTTTCTGTCGCTGGTGCCAGGGGTCTAAGATCGCCCCAACCGCCCCATCAATAGGACAATTATTGGACTTTTTACAGGAGAGGTTGACCAAGGGCCTATCTCCAAATACTTTACGCAGACAGGTGGTGGCCTTAGCCTCGGTGATATCCTGGGGTGACCTTTGTTCCATAGCGCACCATCCACATGTCCGCAGCTTTCTTAAGGGTGCTGCAAACTTACGACCTCCTGTAATTCACTGCTATCCCACTTGGGAGCTCAACAAGGTGTTAACCGCATTTACAACTGGCCCGTTCGAGCCTTTAAGAACCGTTAGTCTCAAATTCCTGACATATAAGGTAGTCTTCTTAATTGCGATCACATCAGCAAGGAGGATTTCCGAATTGGCAGCATTGTCGATGAGAAAGGACCTGTGCGTGTTTCATGCGGACAGAGTGGTTCTCAGATTGGATCCATCGTTCACCCCTAAAGTAAATTCAATCTTCCACAGAGCGCAGGAGTTGGTGCTTCCAAATTTTTGTCCGAAACCATCTCATAGACTGGAGCATCAATGGCATCGACTTGACGTTCGAAGGGCGTTAAGCATCTATCTAGACCGCACGGCGGCATTTTGAAAATCTGAGGCTCTATTCCTATCCTTCAACCCATCCACTTTAGAACACAAGGTGTCATCGACGACCATTGATAGATGGTTGAGAGCCACCATAGCTGAAAGTTACGAATGCCAGTCCATCTCAGTTCCTAAGGGCATTACAGCCCACTCAACAAGAGTGCGGCAACATCAGCAGCATGGGCCACACGGGCTTCTATAGACAAAATTTGCAGAGCGGCAACTTGGGCTTCACCATCGCCCTTTGTCAGAAATTATAAAATTGATATCTATGCCTCAGCGGATGCTTCATTTGGCAGAAGAGTCCTGCAGAGGGTCCACAGAGTTTAGGAGTGGATTTTGATCCAGACGGAGTCCCTCCCTAAGGACAGGCCAAGCTTTGGTATGTCCCACTTCTGGATGCTCTGAACAGCTCATGGGAGAAAGAGCATTGGTACTTACCTGATATGCCTGTTCTCTGTGAGCTGTGAAGAGCATCCAGCCCCACCCATTTCTTTCCGTCTGGTGGGGTTCCGTTCCAGTCAGGGATCTAGATTAGGTGATGAGTTCCGGATTTTGGCACTCAGTCTTCGCAAAACTGGGGGACGCTGGGGAGGTGTCCCGTGGAGGAGGAGGAGCATCCCGGAGTTTTAAGCCCAGCCTTTCCAGAAGAGACTGAAGCACCTCCCACTTCTGGTTGCTCTTCACAGCTCACAGAGAACGGGCGTATCAGGTAAGTACCAACGTCCTTTCTAAAAAAAATGTAGCCTCGGGAATAGTGAAATCCAATTTATTTGTCTAGCAAAAGTCACAATAAGAATAGCTAGCAGTTCCATTGGAAATAAAGGATATTAAGAATACCTGTTGACCTGATTGTGCTCTCCTGAAATAAATACAAAAGGGAACTACAAAAGGCATAGATCGTAACAGTGAATGGATTGTATCACTAAGAGACTAACTGGGGTGAAGAGAATAGGAGACATGGAGACATGCGAGGAAGAACAAATAGCAGTTTCTGAGAGATTAGAAGACAGGTTGGGGTGGAAACAGCAGCTCTAGGAACTGGGATGTTGGTTTTTTTGGAGATGAAATAATAGCTTTGGGATTGAGATGTAAGATGTGGGGAATGCAAGTTTGTAAGCTTTTCCCAGATTCCATAATTCTACCCCAACATCTGATATTCCATTCCCCAGGGCCCTCACTTCCCATTCTAAAGCAGGCACTCCTCAGCAAAATCTATCACCAAATGCTCACTAAAACAGGAAAAAGAAGGTAGGGAAAGCATGCAGAGCACAACTTCTACAATTCTTTCGAGTCTCTTGTTTTCTTCTGTATAACAGAACAATGTGTTGTATGTTTCTGCTATTCTCTTATACTATGTCTCTTTGTGCTTGTGTTTAAGCAAGCACCGAGAAACACAAGGTGGGCCATCCAGGTCATGATTAGGAGGGTGGGAAGCTTGGAATCAAATAATTGTAAGCCTCCCAGATTCATTTGATTGAGTTGTGTGGTTATAGAAATTGAATGAATGAATAAATGAATAAATGAAAATGGCAGCCTTTCTCCTCAAGAGGGAATCATGGGACAGTTTTTTCTGTATTTTTCTTTACAACCCCAATCTAGATCCAGCCCATACTCCAATGCAATATTTTTCTAATCCTACCAAATTTCTGCTTAGTTTTTGGAAGTTTATTCTTTTGATGGATAGTTCTGAACCCCTTTACAGTAAGTACTCAACCTATGACTGTAATTGAATTTTGAATGATAGAGAATCATAGAATCATAGAGCTGGAAGGTACCTTGGAGGTCTTCTTACTCCAATCTCCTGGCCAAGGCAGGTGACCTTATTGCATCCTGGACAAATGGTTGTCCAATCTTTTCTTGAAAGCGTCCAACAATGGAGCACCCACAATTCCACAAGGCAAGGCAATCCATTAAATTAAGATTGCAAATTGTGATGTTGTTAAACTGGTCATCATGTGACCATGCCAATTTTATGATCTTTATGATTAAATGAATTAGTGTGGTCATTAAGCAACCATTAAGCAAACAAAATGGTTATTAAATGAATCTATTGTCCACAATAGATTCCCCCCAAAAAAAAAAAACAACAACCCTGGAAGTAAACACTGGTTTCTGACACAGTTTCTGGCAAAAAAAAAACCAACCCAACCCAAATCACAGTCATGTGACCACAGGATGCAGCAAATTGGGGTAAATTGTCAAGTTTGTAAGTTGTCAAGTGCCCAAAAGGTGATCCTGTGGCCATAGGAATGGGGGCAGCTGTTAGAACTCTGAATCTGGCTCATAAGTAGCCCTGGGGAGGTTTGTCATTACTTTGAACAGTTGCTAAGCAGTCAGTTGTAAATCAAGGACTACGTGGACATGATTTGTTTCCAATACTCTTTTGAGCTGGAAAGGATTAAAATTGCATAATATCACTATGGCCAAGCAGTGGCAAGCAGGCAGTCCACTTGATTTGTCACAGAAGAAAAGCTTTAAAAATACACAATTAAAAATTGGCTAATAATTTCAACTCTTAACAGAATTATGAAATAAACTGATGAAAAGAATATTGTAATTAAATTGCGGCTTTTTCATCAAATTTCAAATGACCAATGTACCATTTCCTAATTTTTTTCTCAAAATTACAAAGGATTGTCCTCTGATTTACCTACAGCTACAATCCACACAGCTACATTTCAAACCAATCTGTTCAGCCACTTTGCAAATGCAACTTAATGACACCTGTTTCTATATCAATTTCTGTTTCCAATGCAAGATTGCCCTTCACTCAACCCTTCCCTCCTTAGCTAAAATCCACAGACTCTGTAATAAGATAAGCTGAAAGTGTGATCCTGGACAGCTAGTATTGCCTCATTTCCTTCCTATTTTCCTCAGTTGGTTTGGGAGCTGAACAAAGTTAAAATACTGCCATATAATGCAGCACTGAATGGTTTGCTACCAATCCTGACTGAGCTAGTCAGTTCTGTCACTGTCTAGTAATGTGTGGATCAGGAAGAGAAAGAACATTCCATAGTGAGATTAATTCATCTAAGAAGGCAGGCTGGTTGGGAGGAGTCTAAATCTGCTGGCAGCCCAATTGCTACTCTTCCGTAATTTTCTGTTTGCCTCTTCCCTGCCATTTCCCCTTGCCAGCAACTCCACCTAACTATCCATGGCTAGCAAGAATGTGGGAAGACTAAAAAATAATATCTCTGTTCCATTTGGGTTAAATACCGACATTTCATCGGATAACAGCACATAAAAGGGTTGGAACAGAATGAGCCCTGGATCTATCCATTCACAGGGAGCCTACTAACTGCTTCTGACCTGGCAGTTTTATCCTTCGCATAAGCTGCTAACCTGATTGCATCACCCCATTTAGGCATATGGTAGGACATCAACACAAGGCATTACTCCCCGAGCCCATCTGGATCTCCCTAGTTCCAGTTCTTTTAAACTGAAATACATAAATGGACAAATGCTTTAATGCCACATTAGAAACTGCAATATACAAGTTACAGAGAATGGTTTTGAATGATGTTATGATTGCACTACTGTCAAGAAAGCCAGAAATCCCCACAGTAAACCAAATCACATATACATTAAATATCTGTTTAACCCTGTTAACCAGCTGGTTGGCCCAGGGACCCAGGCTCATTTCAGTGGCCGTAGGGTTCTGGGAGCTTGGGAGAACAGCTGCCACCTTTACTTTCCACTCCGTATGTCCCAAAGATGCTTTGCCAAGAGGACTTTCTTGTTTTTCTTTTCTTTGAAGACGTTTCACTTCTCATTCAAGAAGCTTCTTTAGTTCTGACTGGATGGTGGAGAATGGAAGGATTTATATCCCTTGCAGACAGCTGGTCATTTTCATTCTTTCAGATAGACCTCTGCCTGACCACTACCTAGTTTAAATACAGGTTTCTACAGACAAAAACATGGCTTGGGTCAAACCACAGGATTGGGAAGCATTCACCAAATATATGACTCTGTGGACAGATACATCAAAGTCACGCAAGAAGATATTAAGGAAAATAGTCTAGCCTTTTTGGGTTGTGCAATACACATTAAGGAAGACGGCAGCCTTAATATTGAAGTTTATAGAAAACCCACACCTACGGATCAATATTTACATTTTGATTCTCACCACCCACTGGAGCACAAAATGTGAGTTATCAGAACCCTACAAAACCGAGCTGAAAGTCTGCCTATCAGCAAAGATGTGAAAGAAAAAGAACTAAAACGCAATCAAGGAAGCCCTCAGAAAGTGTGGCTATCCCAGCTGGGCCTTCATCAAATCCCCAAAAAGACCCAGCAGGAGCTTCTCCATAACAGACAAAGAAAAGAACAATAAACCCAAGAAAACACTAAGTAGAAGCTTGTCCACCCCAAGGATAAAATACCCAGACATAAATTGAGCAACATGGTATATGCAGTGAGACATGTGCAGATCTGTACATTGTGAAACAAAACAACCAATTCACAAATGCATGGCACAACATAGGCGAACAAACTCATCAGGACAAGATTCAGCAATCTATCTGCATTTAAAAAACAAAGGCCACTCTTTTGAAGATAGCAAAGTCCACATTTTGGACAGAGAAGACCGTCGGTTTGAAAGAGGGGTCAAAGAGGCCATCTATGTCGAAATTGAACAGTCCTCTCTCAATAGAGGGGCAGGGATATGACATTATCTATCTCCTGTCTATAACACAGTTCTTTCAGCAGTTCCAAGAAGGCTCCACACCCATTTGCACTACTCAGATGAGGATACAGATAAACCTCCAAATAGCCTCAACAACTTTCTAAAAGAATGCAAATGACCAACTGTCTGCAAGGAATATAAATTATTCCATTCACCACCACCCAATCAGAACTGAAAAAGCTTCTTGAATGAGAAGGGAAATGTCTTCAAAGAAAAACAAGAAAGTCCAGTTGCTTCTTGTAAAAGCACCTTACGGACAACCATGACCTGGATGACTGAGAATCTCCGTAGACATTCTGCTCCATATCTTCCGTCCTAGTTAGCAGAGTCACCACCAAGAATTTTCTGTCTTTGTGTGGGTGTGTTCATGTACTTGTTCCTTGAAGAGAGAAGTTTCCCAAAGAGAGATGTTCCCTGAAGATGGGCTCTAGCACAAGTCTGAAGGTCAGAAGACAAAATCTCGGGTCCTGGTGACTGTCCCAAATTGGATCATGTACTTGGAACATTGTAATATATTTTAATTGTTGTTCCTTAAAATTCAAAATCTTTACACCTTATAGAACTGGACAAATAGGTGGTTCTCTAACAGTGCAATTGTAGGCACACCTATACAGAGAACCATTGAATTCAATGGGTCCTACTCTAAAGTAAATATGATAACTATTTCATTTCAGTTTGGTGTTAAAGCAGAGTAGCATAATGTTTTTAATATCAATTCTAGTAGAATTTTGCCTTTTAAAAATTAAGCTTGCATATATCTTTTTTTACTGTTAAACAATTTTTAAAATGTTATAAACTTGGAATTGTTTGCTGGTATAAAAGTAACATATACACCACAACATTACAATTGTTTTGGATTACTCTTTAATTTCAGTGCTTCAGTTTAAGAATTTAATCCATATAGAGATTATATAGATCCAAATTAAAGCATCCTTGACAAATGACTATTCAAACTTTGCTTGACACATCCAGCGATAAGGAACTGCCATCTTTCTGGATAATTGATTTAACTGTCAAGCTGTTTTTTTTATTACAAAGATTCAGCTTTTAAAAACCATTCAGTAGGAATCTGCCTTTTCATAATATAAAATCATTATTCTATGCCCTTCATTTTGGGTTGTTGCTTTTGGTGTGATGCCACTTCAAAGGAGTGCTATCATAGCTGCCTTTAGCTTTCCTAAGACTAAGCATTAGGACATACAGCACTGTTCTTCAAATTCAGATGCCCAAAACTGCTTTGAAGCTCTTAGCAGCATACAAGTACTACTTCTGTGCAGCACTTTTTTCAAATAAATTTTATTAAAAGTTTTCAAAAAGAACATAAAAACTTACATAAATACAGAATTTAAAAAAAAGAAAAAGAGCGAAAAGAAAAAAATGCAGAAAGAAAACATAAAGAAAATAGAAAGGGGCTTCTGATTTCTTTTGCAGCAAATATGACCACAAGGTGGTCTCTTACTTTAGGATTACAAAAAGCTGAACCATTTCTGTTATGTAGATTTATTTTTCTAATAATCTTTTTCTGTTATGTAGATTTATTTTTCTAATCATCAAAATATAAGTGCATTTTTTTCTGTTTTATGGGAAAAGTGTATAAGGGGTTTCTAGTCAATCATAAATGTAGATATCTTTTCTCTAATCAAGGATATCAATCTAGACATCGCTGCAAAATCCGTCATCTTTACCAACCATATTTTTTGTGTCACAATGCTTTATTTAGTCACCATCTGAAAGAACTAGATTTCTTTAATAAACCAAACTTACAAAATTAGTCTGGAAAAAAAAAAACCTTGGTAAAATCTCTACTTTTACCATTACTAATTTTAGTTTCTTGAAATCCAAATCATGCCTATTCTTCAAAAAGATCTATATTTTTTTGAAAAACAAGTACAGGTAATCCTTGACCTTTACGTAATGGAGCCTGCTCATTAGAGTCATAAGCGAAAATGTCAGTTAAGATGGCCTTGCTTAAGGACCCCCCACTCTCTGCTTTCCCTTATGCAGTCATTAAATGAATGTGTGGGTCATTAAGCAGAAATTGGAGTGCCTCAGGAGTGGGGGAGGACTTAGAGGCCTAGCCCCAGCCTCCCCCACTCCCTGAGATACTCTGTGCTCTGCTTCTCATCTCTTGGCGTCCCCACAGCCCTTAAGCTTTCTTTTTCCTCTCACTGGAACTTTGCAGGCCTTTCTCCCCTCCCCTCCCACACTGGGTCCCCATAGGTCCTCTTCCTCTTCACCATTCCCACCCCCATCACCTATTGTGCACATATCTTTTGAAGATCTCTGGAGCTCCAGAGGATTCCTCAGCACTGTGCAGACTGTATATGGAAGCAGAATGGAACTGTCTATCCCTGGGCTGTGTGACAGCCTCCTGGAAAAGGCTTGCCATTTCAGTGCAATCACTGGGAATTTGGGGCAGGTTGAAAATGGTGGTGCTTCTGAAACTTCTTTCTGCTTCCCTAAAGCTACACAAGGAAGTGTCGACATGCTGAAAATGGCAGCCACTTCTGGCCCAAGGGTGAGTGGTTTGTTCTCCTTCCCCAACATAAGTTTGGAGATCTTCAAAAGATAAGCGCGCACTGGATGATGGATGGGTGAAGACCAGGTCCAAAACCTTTGGGGTCCCTGTAGGGTGGGATCAGGGTGGGAGAGGCCACATCCCTGCAGTCAGTTATAAGAGCAAATGACTGTGGGGGGTGCTGCAGCACCTGGAACTTCAAAACTGAGTCATAAGCATCTTTGGGGAGATATGTGGTAACTTATAACAGCCTCTAAGTGAATAGTCATTAAGCGACGACTACCAATATTCTCTCTTGTGCTGCCATTTGTCTATTTATATATATCACCCAATCCTCAAATGTCCACCATATAAAGGAAGACATATGATAGTTTACCTTGAGTAATTTTACTATTTTTCTCAGAAATCCTATTAATTTTTGGGGGGGAGGCTCAATTCTAATTTTCCATCAAATTCACAATCTCCCGCTTTCTAGCTTGGTGCTTAACCACTAGACCAAATTGGCATTTTAAACATTTGTAATCCATGCTCAGTCCAAAAATTTAGAAAAGGTCATACCTGTAGTGCCTAATTCAGTACCACTTTTTCCAGTTCCTGTTGCATTGTCATTTTTGTGCAGTTTCCCCAGAAAGTACCATTTCTATCTCCTTCAATATTATGTTATGGCTATCTAAAAATCCTCTTGCTTTCTGAATTGAATTCGGTTTAAATCTCTGAATCTCAAACAAAATTATTTCTCATTTCCAATAAAGCCAGATAATCCCGTTCTTTTTTTTCCATGTCTTTGCCTTGATCCTCTCTCTGATTCTCTAAATTTTATCATTAATTTGTTTTACCTCTTCAGGTATTTGCTTTATAGAACTTTCCATTTGTTAAACAATTCCCCTCATCTTCTCTCTCAATTTACAAATCTTTCATTCCTACTTTTTTTCAAAAGCATCCATTTTATTTTCCACGTGTTCAATTTCTAAATTTGCGTATGTTGCTCTAAAAAGCCTTCTCTTGCCATTTTTCTAGTAGCCATTTTTTTATAATAATCCAAAAGTGAAGGTGTCTCCAGCAAGCCACTCCTCCCCTCATTTTACTATCTTTTTGTAGTTTTGATTTTTTTTTGGTTTTGATAGCTCTTGGTAGTTTCAGCCAGAACACACATCCCATCTCCATAGCAACTAAACATCACAGTCTGCTTCTTTACCTTATCTTTCATGATGTAGAATCCTCCAATTAAATATACTCTTTAAGAATAAACAGCAAGTATTCCCACACGTCTGGTCTTATTAACTTAGTGCAAATTCATATCAAAGTACGTTATCATAAGTAAAAATGATAAAAATGAAAAGTAAAATAACTTTCCCCTTATCCATTTAAAAACTTTCTTAGATTTTTGAATCTTTAAATCAAAGTCTCTTTTCTGGGTTTTTTTAATTGTAAAAGAAGGTTTAACTCATTGCCTGTGGTCTTATCTTGCTGTAGAGAAATCTTCTGTAGACTAATTACTTTCAAAAGTGATTAAGAAATGAGGAAGGCAAAGCTTAATGTCCATCTCTGCTCCACTGCATTTAGGAACATAAATGAAACCCCCAAACTCCTGGCAGCAAAACTCCTGAGCCAAGTACAACACTATTTCCATTTTTGCAGTTTACTCACAAGGAACTGCCATCTGGAGTATACATGGTTTATCTCAGCATATCTCTTTTATCCACAGGGATTGCAGTGGCCAGAATCCACCTTCCAGCTACAATATCTCTCTGTGCCTTTGGAGCGTGTAAGCCCAGAATAATTTCCCCATGAGAAGCTCCACTTGTCTGCAACCTTGAAATTACATATATTGTACTGCCCACATCTGCTAACTGTCCCATTTTCCAGAATCTATTCTTGTAAGACATTTCCAGGCTCCTGATCATTCCTACTGGTCTTCTGAGAACTTGTTCCAATTTGTCTAATTATTTTCTTAAATTGAGATGAAACTTGGTCATTCCAGAATAGAACGGAACTATTACTACATATTTTGGAAATGTTGTTGATGCAATCTTTCTTACTTGCACTCATGTCACTTGTTGACTTGGATTCTCTTTATGATTGAGTACAACTGCAAGATCCCTTTTGTAAGTAATGACAACCTTGCGTTTTTTCTGGGTATCCCCCAATATGAACCTGTTTACTTGATTTAATTTTAAGTGAAAGACTTCACATTTGTAAGTTTTTTTTCTAACTCTGGAGGTCCCTATTATATTGTCCTGCTTATCAACATTCCTACTTTTAGCTATCATTTTCCATAGTCTGGTTTTGTTTATATATTTTAATTTTTTAAAATTAAAATAAATAACCCTGACTTGACGCTATACAAAAATGATTATTGATGCTATTACTTCTGAGTGCTGCAATAGCTGTCTAGCTATAGCTAGAAATATACTGCAGTTTCTGAGGGACTTCAATCAATGAACTGGCATACGGAATTTATGCTGCAGCAGAATAATTTAGATAGATGGGAGCATACCATCACAAATACCACACAGGTAAAAAGGACAGCAAAAAGGTCTTACATCACCATCCTCAGTGAACTGTCGGGTAGAGCTTTATTGAGTAGTGGTTGAGCTGCCTAAGGATAATCCAGTGATAGAGAGCCTGATCACAATTCAGTCACCTATTTAATAAATTTGTGGAGATAAAGTTCCTTGTATCTATTCCAAATTAAACAGTACATTTAATTAATAACCTACTGAGCTTATTATAGCATTTCTCATCAGAGATGGTGGGATTCGTATCAGTTGCTAAGGAAATTGATAGGGCACCAGTGGAAAGGTAATACTAGTTTTCTGTTCCTTGGTTCATTATGGCTGGTAACATTGACCAATGAATTAATCTTTGTATGTACTCTGTCGATGCACTCTGAAAGAGGTCATGATCCAACTTCTCTTAAAAAGTTATTTTATATTTTAAAAGATGTTAAGTTTTTAAATAACTTTTATTAAGTTACAGTAAACTTTCTTATAATGAGCTGATTTTATAATTTCTTATAATAAGCTGATGGACAGTACCATGCCTGGTCAATTAAAACTGACCTGGGTAGGTACTGATTATAGAGCCATTTTACTTTAGCTTCAGGCTTGGATATAGTATCCAAATAGCTTTGATTATCCTGATTGATGACTTACTGGGTGAGAGGAAAGGGCACTTTTGTTTATATACTTTATGTTCTTCTAGTGGTCATATTTTGGAATTTTGAGAATATGTCACAGGCACTCTCACAAAATGACTACCTTGATGAGCTTGTTTAGTTATAAAAGATCTACTTTGATGGACATCTCAAATCCCAAAATAGCTATTAAAGAGAAGGTAACTTAATGGTTTTTATCCATATTCATGTGTCCAAACTAGACAAAGCAATTGATATTCTAGATTGCTGAGAAGAGAATATTGCTATAGCACTTTTTGTTCTTCCATACCCTATCTGAACAAAAATATCAACTTTCATCACATATGATAGGTATACTCTTCTCTTATGCAACAGTTTCCAAATAGGAAACTCCAGTGAATCAAAAAATTCAAAGTGCTGTCAAATCACATTAACTTGGGCTATCAAAAAATCACATAGGAGAGGCTCAGTTTGAGTTTTGAATATATAGGAAGATAAGCCAAAAAGAGAGAGAACACCTCAAAATACTTTGCTTAAATTATTAGTTCTCTATAAAACCTTAGGTGATAATTATGCCTATATCCTATTTAGATCAAGTTAAATACCAGTTTCTTCAACTTCTGTTGGATTTTTAATATTCTACTTTATTTTGCCAACCTCATCCCCTGTTTTTCAATTATAGTGAATGTGAGGATTGATACTTGTGATGTAAGAAGCAGTAGTTTTCAAATTACAAATGGCATCACAGCTGCTCAAAGCCAAGTAACATACCAAATATTACTTAGGAAGGGCAGAAGGAAGAGGCTACAAGGGGGAGGGAGGGAGAGGGAGGAGGAGAGAGATATGTGGCATATTTGCAGTATGGGGGCAATAAACTGATTGCAGTTGACATTTTAAAAATGTATATCTTCCTCTCTATAGTCACGTTGTGGCTCTCTTTTATCCATATTTTACTTTTTCTAATGATCACACCAATCAGCCTCACATTCATTTTTTTTCCATTTTCAGAAAAATGTCCAAAAATAATTTCCAATTGTTGATAAATGCATTTGTTGTTCTTTCCGTATTCAGGCAAGTCAATATTATCATCTCTGCAAATTTTCTCATCTTTGCCAACCATTCTTTCATTGCGGATATTTCAGTCTTTTGATCTTTGTGCATCCCTAGTATCCCTTTTCTTGAGGATATGAATGTAAAATTTCCTTTGGTCTTTTCTAGTTGTCTATCCATTAGTCCCAAAGAAAAAAGGTATTAATCTTTAAAATAGTCTGATTATTTCATAATTTGAGGAAAATCCTTTGTAAGGAATACAAATATTAATGATCGCAGTAGACATTTTTGTCTGCAATGAAGATTCTAATTTAGTTGAGCGGTGTCTGTGAGACTTCTGCCAAGTGCCAGTTGAGCTAGAGAATATCAGGAAAGATTGATTTATTGATTTATCAGGAAAGATTGATTTAAAGTCCTTGAGTGAAAGTGGACACTGAATTCTCTGTACTAATTCTATTCCTCCATAGTGCTTCCTTCATTTTTCTGTAACTCTGGCCTGTTATATATTTGCACCACAGCAGTTATACCAAATGGTAAAAAGAGTAGAATGCCATGGTGCATAGAAGTTTGGAACTGGGTTCTCAAAGTAGATTAATTTCAGGCCATAATCATACTATTCTTGATCACAAAGAATGCCTGCTGGGTATGGAAGGTTGGAAATAGATATCTAGTTTTTCTGTTTGCCCCATGAAAAGATTCTGCTTCTTTGCTGCTTCTTTTCTTTTATTCTTTTAAACTAGCAGATTTAGTATGGAAAGCACAACCAATGAATTACATTTTTTCTGCAAAGGCTAATTAATTAATTATAATAAATAATTCTAAATTCTTGAGAAATGCTTTATGAAATTTACTCAAATTTCTAATTAATGAATTCGGAATTCTTGACAAATGCTTTACAGAATTTATTTTCACCTAAAGTGTCTCTAAAGTTTTACATTCTTATCCTCAAGTAAAGGGATATTAGGGTTGCTAAATTTGTCACATTCTGTTCTAGTCCCTCTCTCTACAAACCACCCCCCTCCTAAATGTTAACAATTGTATTTCTGGTTTCTATTAAATTTGGCATTTTTCATCCCAATGTAAGTTTTTAGCTTGGGTATAGAGTTTTTTCCTGCAGAAAATTAAAATAGCTCAAAGCATTTTTTTTTCATTTGGAAGAAGGTATTTCTATTTTTTCAAATTTACACTCTGACTTTGTTAGATTATACTACCTCTGAAATGAATAAAAAGATCCAATGCATCTGCCAACAAAAAACTATTTTGCTTCTGCTTTTCAATATATGAAAATAACATGTCAAGGGAGAAGTTGAGTGACTGACAGATTTAATTTTGGAGCACAGCAAATATTTACCTGGAAGGGCTGTTCTGTGTTTTAAAGATACAGTGCTTTAAAGATATTGAGTCTTATATAAGTGTTTCATTCTGTTCACTGTTTTTACCCACTGAATAATAGGGATCTTACTTGCATAATTTTCTAACATCTTTCTGTATTAAATTTGGTATGATTTATTCCTACAGAAACAGTAAATTTAACTTCAAATCTCGATGACTTTTGTTAAAAATGAAAAAGTCTTACATATTTCCAGTGACACCAACAAATTTAATCAAATAACACTGCAATCAATCAGAGATAAATCAGCCCTTTCTTTTTAATAATTTAGATCAAAATGAAATCTTGGTGCCTACCCCAACATTTTAACTCTTTTCTGTGATACTCATCTTTAACTAGGTGTTTCCTATTGAAATTTGCTTTGTTGAATTTATGGTCCAGAATTGTCCTTTGTGAATGAACAATTCTTGTTGGGAAGAAAGTGCCACGGAAAAGAATACTGAAAAAATCATAGCCAGTAAAAACTGAAACACGACAGCATACAACAATACAAGGAAGTCAACATCTAACAGAAACAAATTAGAGAAGGACCCTCCAAAATAGCTGGGTCTTTAAAAGACCACTAAAGAGGTAGCTGCCCTGATCTCCACAGGGAGGCTGTTCTACCAAAAGTTGGACCAAGATAAGAAACTATAAGATCTAGAACTAAACTAAGATAAGAAACTATAAGATCCTAAATGCAAAGAAGCAGGGGAGATAGACAGAGTAACAAAAATTACTTAGATTCACATTTCCTATTACAATTATTCATCCACTGTTCCAGAAAAAAGTGAACAAAGAATTTCAGAACTGATGGTGCAGGCATGAGACACAACAAAAAGCAATCTTTTGAGCATACATTTTCTGTAACCTCAGGAAAACAACAATAAGGGAAAGATTATTTAAACACACACATCCTTTGCTTTCTATTGTGTGATCTACGCTAGAAAATCTTGAATATTTAAGGAAGCAGAAATTCCTTCATATCCTGCTATTCAGTGCATAAAAGAACTGCTAAATAGGTGTTTGGGTGATTGGCATTGATGCCGTATTATGACTGCTGCTGTGAGTGTCCCACATTTTGACTGATTATGAAGTTGCCATCATAAAAGTAGCTTACATATTATTATTATTAAATTTATTTGCTGCCTATCTCATCATGGAGTTACTCTAGGTAGCTCACCACCATAAAAAATGAAATAAAAATAAAGTTTAAACAAAGGAAAAGTGAAATAGAACAAAGAAAATAACCAAAGAAAATGAAAACAAAGAAAATATATCAGTATGATTAGAAGAAGAAAAAAGATGGACAATTGGCGAGCAGAGAGCAGGTGGTGGAGATGGAATCTACTATCTTTAGACTCTTGTGGAAGGATGTTCCAAAGGATAGGTGCTGTGGCAGAGAAGGCTCCTCATCTGGATCTCAACAGCCGGAATTCTTTGACCCCCACTCTGTCGGCCTGAGTAGGAAAGCATATAATAAGCTATTGATCGTGGAGTAAATGTAAATGAGCTAGAGGCCTCCAAAAAAACACTGCACTCTGTGCAACATGAACAATGGTGTCCATATAGGGCAGCTTGCTGTTGAGTATCATGGACAGCATCTCTGCTGGGTAACTTGCTCCAGGGTAGGGATGACCTCTTCAAGAAACTTGCCATGATTAAGATGAAAACAGTGTTCATTTTTATTTATTTTAATATTAATTTTCAATATTGAGGAACAAAGGTTAGTGAAAGTCATAGTACTATTTCAGTAAATAATGAAAATTCCTAATGAACATAAGCATGAGAAAGTTTTCTACATATTCTTTTTGTTCATGTTTTAACATTCTGTTGAGTTATAAGATAAGATACAAAATACAAGAGAGCAAATAGGAAAGCAGTGGGGGGGGGAAGTGGGGGAAGAAAAGTGAGGAAGGGTGGGAATAAGAAAAAGAAGTGTTGATTTCCAATTTCCTCTTTTGCAGTAAAATAAGGTATTAACATCAAACCAGAACTTTTTGTTTTTTCATAGTAATATAAATTAACCATTTCTATAAGGATCTATCAAATTGGTAAAACCCCTAATCAAAGTTTCATTTGTTTCCACCTCAAGCACAAAGTTCAGAAGTGGTTTCCATGTAGCAACAAAAGTACTAATATTCTTTTCTTTAATCAAAGTAGCCAATTTTGCCATTTCTGCCAACTTCAACAGCTTCTGCAACCATTTGCCCATGGTGGGAATCAAGGTACCTTTCCATTTTTGTGCTCACAATAATCTTGCTGCTGTCAAGAGTTCCAAATTTTTTCTCCAAGTCCCATGAGACCCAAAAGGAAAGTTTCTGGTTTCATCTTTATCTTCATTTTCAAAGTTTTACACATCCATAAATGATAAAAAGTCCCTTCTTTACTTTTCCACTTCCAACATTCATTTGACATACCTTTATTCATCTTGGATAACTTATCTGGTGTTAAATACCAGCGATACATCATCTTATAAAATTTTTCTTTTAAAGAAAGTTTGCTACGTATTCTTAGAACTAACAAAGAAAAAAGCCATTATTGTCTAATGTCTCAAAAAAGGGAGTATGGTGCAAATGCTGCACAGGAGATACAAAAAACAAATCTGTGCTCAATTCTGCATCTGCTAGAAAAAAATGGATCAAACATAGATATTCTGAACCATTCTGCAATCAATTGAATAAAAAGCTTGCAGGGTAGAATTTGGAAAACTTTATATCAACATATAGTGGAAACCAATCAGTTTCTGTACACAATCACTATTTTCAAGTAAAGCATCTATAAAATACTGCAATCACTATAGTAAATCATACAACAGTGCTATCTGTGGACTTGTTTCGAGTTAATCAAAGACAATGGGCTTCACTCAATCAGCAGTGAACAAAACCTGTTGCTCAGGTTGCCACAGTGACCAAGGATTTCAATCTGGCAATTAGCCAGGAGGACGGACAGTCTTCCACTTTTTCTTTTGGTTTGAAGCACCTCACTTTTAACCCTGCTGCCATGCCTCTGTGTTTCATATAACAGAGCAAATTTGTTTCCTGTACTGTATTTGCACATCTGTATTTCTTTTTTATCTACAGTAAACTACCAGGGATTATTTTGATTGCAGCACCATGGAAATATGTTTAATAAATTAATATAAATAAATATAAAATGCACAAGTGTAATTCATAATGTATCCAAATAGCTAAGAGAATGCACCGGTAAGGTAATTAATTTGTAAATTATTATGATACCTTCTCTGGTTGGCTAGCATTCAGACCTTATAGCTCCCTTGCTGCTAAGTCAGATGAGGAAATAGTGTTAGTCTTTTTGGCAAGCAAGCATACAGAACAAGCCTCAAGACAGCTAATTAAATCGTACACTATTGCTCTTGCCATTCACATATATATATATATATATATATATATATATATATATATATATATATATATATATATATATATATATATATATATATATTTTTGTTTTCTTAAGTTTTCATGGTACTTACATGTATGGTGTTCGGCTTGGTTCGGGTATTTTCCCACGTCATTGTAGTTCTTTTAAAGCTGTAGCAACGTTTCAGCAGAATCTCATCTGCCATCATCAGGCTTCTGTATTGTGTCCGTCTGTGAGTCAGACTTTTACAGTAGTTTCAGATTTGAATTTGGGGCAGCCTATTGCTGTGCCAGAATGGTTTTTTTCTTCATCCTGATTGGTTGGGAGTCTTGGTCTGTGTTTATTGGTCTCGGAGTTTGCTGTGTTCTGCTTGATTGGTGTCTCTAATATCTTCTGTCTGTTTTTTTGGCTCTTTTTGTATCTTGATTGGCTGGCAGCATTGTGTTGCTTTAATGGAGGCCTTTAGTGCAGCTTGGCTTCGGGTAAATGGACGGCTATCATTAGTTAGGAAGCTGGGTTTCATCTGGGTGCCTGGTTGGGGTGTGTTTGAGCTGGAGGTATCAGGGGGGATCTGTTTGTGCCCAGGTGTTTGCCTGGCTTGTGGTGTGGAGATTTTTTGTTTGTGAGTGCAGGCTTCCAAATGATTGACAGCCTGGTGGAATCATCTCTTCTGTTCATGCTTTCTGGTCTTTTTCAATCTCTATGGCTTCTCTGATGATTCTGTGATTAGGGTTTTCTATAGTGGCCAGGGTTTTGGTGCCATTGAAGTTGATGCTATGACCTGTGGCTTCCATGTGTTGGACTAGTGAGGAAGTGTGTTCCAGATTTTTGACTGCATTTTTGTGTTCATCCAGGCGGGTGCTTATTCTTCTATTGGTCTGTCCAATGTATGTGGCCGGGCATGATGCACAGGGGACTTCGTATATGCCTTGGTTTTCCAGGTCAATTTTATCTTTGGGGTTGCTAAGGATGGCTGCTATTTTTCTGTCTGTTTTGAAGGCAGTCCTGATGTGATGTCTGTGTAGTACCTTACTAATTTTGTCTGTAGTACCTCTTATGTAGGGCAGGACAGCTGTTCCATAGGTCTGTTCATCTTCTGGGTCTCTATTATGTTTCAGTGTGTTTTTGTGGATCAAGCTGGTGATTTTGCTTTTTGTGGAAGCCGTTGGCTGTCAGTACTTTAGTCAGGGTGCATAGTTCAGTCTTAATGTGTGTCTTGTCTATATATGTGTGTGTGTGTATGTGTGTGAGTGATATATACATATAATACACACACACACACACACACACACAGAGAGAGAGAGAGAGAGAGAGAGAGAGAGAGAGAAATTACCAAGCTTAACCCCAACCACTAATTAATTAATTAATTAATTAATTCAAGGATCATGTTTTCTTGTTAATTTTAATTTGCTCTCTTGAACATTCTAACTTACTCCTCCCCTCTTTCTATTGTCCTGAAGGTTTAAGTAAATGAGGTTCAAAAATGTTATTATAATCCAAATCCCCTACCCCCAGTCAGGCCTCATTTATAATCTTTGAACTGTTGTAGCAGTGGAAAGAAGTGGCAGTTTGCAGAGGCATCACTCAATACTGCGTAGCAAGTGAATAAAGCTTTGGTTCTTAAATCAATGATGACAATTTTTAATCCGCTAGATTGCTCTTGTTTAATCCAGAGGGCACTTGTAAGGTGACATGTTACTGTAAAAAGGAATGGAAAATACAAACATTATTTATTGCATTTCTTTGAACAAAGGATAGTGGCTTTTATTCACTAAATTATAGGTAGCATTTTCTTTAATATATTAAAATGGTACTTAGAATTTTGGCAATGTGTAAATGTTTTATTATTAAATCTTTTAAAAGTTAATTGCATAATCAGCTTGTTTCCTTCCCCCAGGAAAGGAAAAACCTTTCCTTGCTTTGGCGGCCAATTCATGCCATCATTTATAAATTTATTAAAGCAATATAAAATGGAAAAATTAAAAGTGTAATCAGAGCTACTATATAATTTAAAACCAAAACCTTTCCAAGGTACTGCTGTCAGAGGTTGCAATCATGAGACCAATGAGTGCAATGAATTAGCTAAAGGCTATATACAGTACTCAGATATCATTATAGATTAGACTATCACAAAATGTGTGGTAAAGCACATGCTAATATAGCTCTGCTGTGCAAATGGCATTGGTTACCAGTTTTTTTCTGGGTCCATTTAAAGGTGCTGGTGTTGTCCCTTAAATCCCTACATGGCATGGGCCTGGTATATTTCAGAGACCACCTCTTCCCGGTTTCCTCTGTCCATCCCACCACATCTAATACCATAGCTATATTATGAATTCTGTTGTGTAGGAAGCCACATTGGGCAGGTCCTAGGTATTGCATTGTAGTATCATCTCCTCCCACCATTTCAGAGAAAAAGCTGACCTCATCACTCCTGAGCTTTCAACGGTTATGCCAGCAGGTCTAGGAAGTCCAGAACATGAAAGAACTTATGGGTGCGATGGTTCCATTATTATTGATATCAGTCTATTAATTTTCTTTTTTTCTTTTTGTTTAGTTCTGCTTTAATAGTTTTTAATGTTTCTTACTAATTATATATAATGGTTTTAGGTAACAATTGTTTTATATTTATTGGATTGTTGTATGCCATCCAGAAGACAAAATGGTTTATAGATATGCAGGATTGCCTACTTCTGATACCATCTTGACTCACCACCTCCTTAAGTATTTTTTTGTCTGTGTCTATCCTACAAACAGTGATGAACTTGCATTTTGGTAAAACAAAAATGTCAGTGGTGTTGCTGGGAATGGTTATGGTTTGCTGCGGAAATAGAGAGCTGCATTCTAACGCACATGAGGTTGAAAAGAGGTTGGGGAGGGGGATAACATATCTAAGGTTGTCATTTGTACAGTGGTTCTAACACTTTTTAGCTGCTGTTTATGTGTCTGTTAAAAGCTTAACTTGATTCTCTCCAGATAGCATCAGGTGCCAGAACTGAGATTCTGTTTTCCACAGTGCTACCAGCTCCATTGTTTCAGAAGCATCACTTTTAAAAATCTGTTTTAAAGGAATTAGGTAGCTGAACAAAAAGAAGAAAGTGATTAATAAAATGTTCATTTCTTTTAGGATGTGACTGTCATGTGTGGACTTGCAGTCTTGTTTTTAAAGAAAAAATAGTAGGTTGGTCATTTTTTTCCATGAGGGAAAAAAGTAATGTAAGCACAAGAATGTAAGGAGTTTCAGAATGAACTTTGGATATCACCCTTCTGCCAAAAAATAAAGAAAGAAAAAAGAAATTGTAACACTTAAACCTTCCCTTAGGTTGTAGTAAGTCTGATTCAATTCTGCCAGTGAAATTTCCACATACTCAGTTTTTCTTGGAATCATGTAGCAGCTACAGACAATAGCCATGCCATCCTAGAAGAGGCGTGGTTGTTTTAAGGAGTTGCATACTGGTGTTACACACATGTGTTTGGGAGCATGTTTTGCACACTCTAATGACAATAACCCCAAAATAGGGTATTGATTATATACTGTAGTTCTGTGAAAACCGAAAAATCTCATCTCAGGTTTTCAGAATTTGATTATATTGTCGCCATTAATGCTATCAGTGCTTCATGTGGGACCTACTGTACTAAAACACAAAGTTACTTTTAGTGAACAAATAATAACTTTTTTATTTTAATTAAAAGATAGTGTGTCTGTGTAAAAAGCAATTATCTCATTAGTTGCACAACTTTCAAGGTTTTGTAATATGGACATTTCAGGTCTTTTGGATATCCCCCTCCCCAAAAAAAGGACATGAGCTGTTCTCTATCATCCAATAATGCAGGACATGGTCATCAGTTACAGAAAGTCAGATTCTGGATAAATGTGAGAAGAAAAAACTTTCAGCAGTAAAAACATCTCAATCATGGAATCAAAGAAATAGTGAATTCTTCTTCACATGATTTACTCAACCAATCCTGTGATTTTAAGAAAAAATAAAACTACTTGGATAGTATTCATCCATAGCTTAAATATTTTCCAGAACGGCATAAAGCATTTGAAGCAATCGCTTCTCAGTGCCTGTTGGTGCACACAAAGCAGTTCTCCTCAAATCATTAAGCCGTTGTGTCTTAACAAAGCTCATATGACTGTCTCTGGACATTTTTGCATGAACATGTAGAGCAATTTTATATAGCTTTTGGATCTAATGGAAGTGCATTATACACATACATATTGTACATAACCACGTAAAATTTGCAAAATAAATAAATAAATATCAGGCTGCTTCAACAATTGGAAGAGAAATGTTTTATTTATACTACTGCATATAAAAAAAGCCCTGAATGTTTAATATATATTTTATCAGAACATTTCCCTATTCAGACAAACCCTCCAAAGATATTAGACAGGGACAAGATGCACAGCCTCCAGAGAGAGGAAGCTTGAATGTCAGCAGGAGGCTCTTCTCTCCACTCACTTCAAAACCTTAAAAATCGTTGTCTGTGCCAGTTGCTTCAACAGAAGCTATTTTAGCAATAGAGTTCCAACCACTGACATCTTTCTTCAAAGAGGCACTTGGGGAGAAACGCATTGTCAGACTCTTGGCAGCCAGTTTTCCTAAAAGCAAGATTCTCATTGAATCTTCCTTTAACAAAGTTAAGTTATATAAATTTCAAGAACTCAATTTTTCCTTCAGCTAAGGCAGAGAATTCCTTGGCTTTTTCCTAGTGATTCTTCCCAAACTGATGGCTGTGCATTTCCAAGACAATTGAGGAAAATACAACTGTAGATTCAAGCAGAACAGTCAGTGATCGCTCTTCCTGCTATTCCAGTCCCCCAAAGCACTATACAGGTGAAACTCGAAAAATTAGAATATCGTGCAAAAGTTCATTTATTTCAGTAATGCAACTTAAAAGGTGAAACTAATATATGAGATAGACTCATTACATGCAAAGCAAGATAGTTCAAGCCGTGATTTGTCATAATTGTGATGATTATGGCTTACAGCTCATGAAAACTCCAAATCCACAATCTCAGAAAATTAGAATATTGTGAAAAGGTTCAATATTCTAGGCTCAAAATGTCCCACTCTAATCAGCTAATTAAGCCATAACACCTGCAAAGGGTTCCTGAGCCTTTAAATGGTCTCTCAGTCAGGTTCAGTAAGAATCACAATCATGGGAAAGACTGCTGACCTGACAGTTGTGCAGAAAACCATCATTGACACCCTCCATAAGGAGAGAAAGCCGCAAAAGGTAATTGCAAAAGAAGTTGGGTGTTCCCAAAATGCTGTATCAAAGCACATTAATAGAAATATTAAGGGATGACCGCAGCTTCAAGAGGATTGTCAGGAAAAGACCATTCAAAAGTGTTGGGGACTTTCACAAGGAGTGGACTGAAGCTGGAGTCAGTGCATCAAGAGCCACCACACACAGACGGATCCTGGACATGGGCTTGAAATGTCGTATTCCTCTTGTCAAGCCGCTCCTGAACAACAAACAATGTCAGAAGCGTCTTACTTGGGCTAAAGAAAAACAGAACTGGTCTGTTGCTCAGTGGTCCAAAGTCCTCTTTTCTGATGAGAGCAACTTTTGTATCTCATTTGGAAACCAAGGACCCAGAGTCTGGAGGAAGAATGGAGAGGCACACACTGAAAGATGCTTGAAGTCCAGTGTGAAGTTTCCACAGTCTGTGTTGATTTGGGGAGCCATGTCATCTGCTGGTGTTGGTCCACTGTGCTTCATTAACTCCAGGGTCAACGAAACTGTCTACCAGGAGATTTTGGAGCACTTCATGCTTCCTTCCACAGACGAGCTTTATGGGGATGCTGACTTCATTTTCAAGCAGGACTTGGCACCTGCCCACACTGCCAAAAGCACCAAAAACTGATTCAATGACCGTGGGATTACTGTCCTTGATTGGCCAGCAAACTCGCCTGACCTGAACCCCATAGAGAATCTATGGGGCATTGCCAAGAGAAAGATGAGACACGAGACCGAACAATGCAGAAGAGCTGAAGGCCGCTATTGAAGCATCCTGGTCTTCCATAACACCTCAGCAGTGCCACAGGCTGATAGCTTCCATGCTATGCCACATTGAGGCAGTAATTGCTGCAAAAGGGGCCCAAACCAAGTACTGAGTACATATGCATGCTTATACTTTTCAGAGGTCCGATATTGTTCTCTGTACAATCCTTGTTTTATTGATTGCATGTAATATTCTAATTTTCTGAGATTGTGGATTTGGGATTTTCATGAGCTGTAAGCCATAATCATCACAATTATGACAAATCACGGCTTGAACTATTTTGCTTTGCACGTAGTGAGTCTATCTCATATATTAGTTTCACTTTTTAAGTTGCATTACTGAAATAAATAAACTTTTACACGATATTCCAATTTTTCGAGTTTCACCTGTACATCTTCATTTTCATAGTGTCTACCTGAATGCCTTCTAAAATTCAAAGGTGCATTTCTCCTGCTTAGTATACACCCTGTATTTCTGAGGTCCCATTTGTTTAATCCTGAATTCAGGGAGAAAAAAAACCCCAATTGTTGTCTAACAAACAAAATATTTCATTCCTGAATCCCTTAGAGATGAAAAGATAATTTGATAAAGTAAAGGCCATCACTGTATTCAGACTTTCTCTCAAGTGTGTCAAATATAGTTAAATATTCATGGCTCTCTTTCATGTCAATCAAACTGTAAGCCCCTCCCAAGTCTATTTTATAAAAAGACTTGCCATTAGAATCATTCCAGAAGATCAGAGACCTAGAAGTAACCATTGGCAGTTACACAATTAGTCTGAATTTACTTTTGGAAAGCTACTTTGTACTTACAGAGGCAGAAAACAATTAAGATCTAATAAATTGTTTTGCAGGTTGTTGTTAATACATTTCTTTCAACAAACCAATTTAGTAGATATAGACTATCTGGTGTATAGCAAGAACATGAGCTCTAGAAATCAAGATGATAGAACAATTGCTATAAGGAAAAAGGGGAGAGGAGGGGGTTAAAGACCATATGCCTGCCTTTTCCTTTGCAAAGAGCATTTTCCTGATAAAACAGAAGGAATGCCTGCAACTGATGGGTTTGACAGTTATGGGCCTATTTCATTTTAACTACAATAGGAAGAGGTCAAAGATAATTGTACAGTCACCAAACCATCATCAGTGATAAGCTGGACAATATGTTAGGAGATCAGGCCAGACCATAAAACGTTCCCCACTATGATTTCAATACGTATTGGCTGTTATGTCGTCTGACAGATAAAATCATTGTAAAATTCCTTTGCCAATACAATTAGCTGTTTTATGATGAGACTGATATTGAAAAATATACATCACAGCCAACTTGAGAGCAAGTTTACAAGTGAGCTAATATGTTGCTTTTTTACATTTCATGTCTGAACTCCCCTTAATTTCCCTCTTCTGACTTCTTGAAAGGACAGTTCCCTTGTTTCTTGAATTCTCATGGTTGGAGCACTTACAAGCAGCATGACATTTGATTTCAAAGATATTGTAGAGAAGAAATTCAAAAATCATTATTCAAGCATCACTGGGTAAATTTGCCCTGCCTGGATTTTCTTTACTAAAAGAGGAGACACAGAATCTCTCACTCTCTCAACATTATACTCTAAAATAAGTAAAATTCTGGTCAGTTGTGTAATGTCTTATTCCTGACCTTGTCTACTGGTAGGTATGGCACTTTTCCAAGAGCCAGCTAGTGTAAAATATCCTGAATTCCCACAGTGAAGGCCATAACCCATGGTACATCTGCATTGGTTTTGTATAGCTGAAATTGGTTCTATTTATTCTTAGATTCAGCTCCAAGGGGATCTAAAGAATTGTAGAGAAAAGGGGAGTGGATGTAGATAGATATAAAACTTCCTCTTCTCACCTCTTCTCTTCAGTGTGTCTCAGCTTTTGTAGCTTTCCATCTATAGATATGCAGTGTTGGAACAACTTCTCTAAGTTGTTTAGGGTACCCTGAGGAACTGGTTCATCTCACAATTCATTAGATGAGCCTTCTTAAATCGATCAGTTAATGATAGCTCGTTTCAGCCCACCTCTCTCAAATACAATTGAATTTCCAATATATGTGCCTGCACTCGTCACTTAATCTTGATGCAATCTGCAATTTCTTGATTAGTTGTGGTTGTTCTTGTAGAATAATCAAAGGCAGTTTTCATTTTCTGTATACAATTGAAATAGTTACAGGAACATTATTGTCAGTGATAGATATTGTCCATTTGGCAACCCCATCTGTTAAGAATTCAGGAATAAAATTCTGCTTGAACTCATTCTGTGGAAAACTCAGCTGCTCAAAGAAATGTTACACTGAATATGGAAGCCTTGGATTTGTCTGAGATCCATCATACTATCCAGAAAAGCAAAACAACATGGTTAGAGGTTCAGAAATGATAAGTGGCATAAGTATGGTAGCTGCAGTTGGCTCTGCTTGACAGAATTGCATCATTTCACTAGTGACATCTGAATGGCTAACTCATCTTGCCCTATTTGATGGATGCTGATATTTTCATCTCACTTTCTAAATATACCATATATAAAACTCAAGGTACTGAGATTCCTTAATACTCTTGCCTTCTCTTTTCCCAGATCAGCCTTGTTATATGGGTTGAACTGAGACTAGCCCAAAGTCACTCAGCTGGCTTTCATGTTTAAGGGAGGCCTGGTCAGCATCTTAACTAATAGGCAAAGAAAGAAAAAAGATTTCCCTTCCCTGCTGTTTCCTCTCCTTCTCTCCCCTCCCTCTCTCCCTCCCTCCCTCCCTTTTCTTTTTTTTCTTTTCTTTTTTCCTTTTCTTTTTCCTTTCCTTTTCTCTTTTCTTTCTGGAATTCAAGATATAGTGTATCAGACTCACATTTATTTATGAATTTATATATTTCATTTAGAAATTAAAGAAACTGAACATTGCATTTCCAATCTTCGGCTACATCAACAACTCTATGAGGTAGATTGGACTGAGAGAAAGTTTCCCCAAATCACCCAGTGAGCTTCTGTGACTAAGGATGGACTTGAATCTGGATTGCTCCATTCTAGTGCAATTCTTTAACCATAAAAACATATTGCCTGTCAGTGTTATAAAAGGAACTGTTTATGTTCTGATCTTTTGGGAAAAAGAAGAATGGATTTGTCAGAAATTGATTGTGAAGAGAATTCACCATGCATACTCCATCATATCCTCATTCCTCAAGCCAGGAAAATCTGATACTGAAAACATGGTTATGTCATTCATTTCAAGACTTTGTTTTCCTAAAGACAGGTGCATGTGGCAAATTGCCTGAAACTTTGTCCCAATGTATTCACCTATGTAAAGGAAATTAAATTGCAAGTTGGTGCTTTGATTAATATCTTGCTAGGAGGTTTTTTATATTCTGCCTGTATTCCAAACCCTTCATTTTAGTAGAATAAATGTTCATCTAGGATGATACCTTTGTTTTAACTACTAAAAGACCACCTCTAAAGATAAAAGCCCTGTTCTTGCAGAACAGAAATAATATGAATTTGACCTTTAATAGAAGTTAATAGTAATGCTGAGTTATTTAGCTCAATAAAACTAGAATCCAACAATATTTATATCCGTAATTACTAAGTTAAAATATCACCATACTCCTAACGATATCATGGCATTACTGGGCATCCTCCTATGGTTCTTTATAAAGTTGAGAATATAAGTTGCTACCTTAACCTCTCAGATAATTATTACTCCTGCAATTAACCTCTGGAAGCAGGATGGTTTTATTTATTTATTTCCGCAATTTCTATAGCCGCCCAACTCAGTCAATGACTCTGGGCAGCATACAGTTCAAAAATATATATTACAATTTAAAAATATTAAAAACATTTTGAAACATTAAAAAATAAAACCATTAAAAACATTAAAATAAAATAAAATAAAATATACATAAGAGCAAGATACTTGTCCCGTTAACAATATAGCCAGAAAATGGGGCTCTTCAGCATCCCAGGCTCAGAAACAGCCAGGTTTTTAGGGCCTTATGAAAAGTTAACAGAATTGAGACCATTCTAATCTCTGAAGGGAGGATGTTCCATAGAGCAAGGGCCACTGTGGAAAAAGCCCATTTTCTAGACAACCGACATGCTATGGCTGACAGGATCTGTAGCATGCCATTCTGCTCACCTGATTTGGGAAGAGACTCTTGAAAAAGATGATCCTTAGGTACTCTAGTCTCAAGCTATGTAGAGCTTTAAAGGTAACCACCAGCAACTTTAATTGCACCTGAAACCCACTGATAATCAGTGCAGCTCATGTAGAAGCAGTGTTACGTGTGTCATATATCTAGCAACATTTACTACCTGTGCGGCTGCATTCTGCATCAGGTGGAGTTTCTGAATGGTCTTTAGGGGCAGCCCCATATAGAGCATGTTATAGTAGTCTAAATTGGAGGTTTACAAGAGTGTGAGTTATTGTGAGTAGGGCCTCCCAGTCCAGGTATGTGCACAACTGGTGCATCACCCAAAGGTCTGTAAGGCCCTCCTAGCTACATCTGCCATCTGCTCTTCAAGCAGGAGTTGTGGGTCCAGGAGGACTCCCAGATTGCACTCCAGGGTCTATCTGGGGCCGTGTAACTCCATGCAGAACCAGATATGGAAGAACCCTGTGTCCAGGAGGTCACAATACCCATTGCCATTTTATCTTGCTAGATTTGAGTTGTACTTTGTTTCACCTCTTCCAGTCCCCAACAGCCTCCAGACACTGAGTTAGGATATCCAAGGGCATCACTGCAAAGGCTTGGGTTGAGATATATAGTTGGGTGTCATCTGCATACTGAAGATATATCACCCCAGGTGAGGGTGTACTTTGAAGAGCTGCTAGTGAGAACCTCCAAAAATGGCCATATAGTCTCCTAAGGCAGAGCAAAGTTTGATTTGCTGGTTTGGACCAAACACAGAAATGAATTTCATTCCATGCCTTTCAATTCCGATTTGTTGATTAATGAGAAGCTACAGGGTCATATTTTCAATTCTCTTTCTAAGTAAGTAAAGTTTATAGTTATCTCAATCATGGAGGAGCTCATTTTATCTATGCTGAAAAGAAGGAAACTTCAAATGATGCTTTTTAAAATTTGCTATTCTGTAGAGCAAAATTTGATCAACAGTGCTTGCTGGTCTAAAGGAAAAGCTGATAATGATGAGAAACTAGCTAAAAGTGTTCAGAAAATATTTAAAGTTATTTAAGAACTTTACATATTCTTACAGGTAAAAGAATCTTTTTTTGACCATGTTAAATTATTAATCAGCAGTCATGGAAGACACAGTTAATGTTTCATGGCATCTTACAAACATTATTTGTGAATTATATGAAACCAAAGCCAATTTATACAGAGGACGATGCCCATTGGGAACAGAACTTTCTGTTACTAATTTATGATAACATTATTTCTAAAGTAGCTATTGTCATGAGACATAAGATTAAATAATGACAGAATTCAGTCACTTTCACAGTAATTAAAGTGCTACTAAATATTCTTGTATTTGGAAAGATAAAAGTGGGACAGAAATGTTATAAATACTAATCTATATTATATTACATGCAAATAGATAAATAGGTATCACTTTGGTGGGAAAAATAATGGCATTTCATGCAGAACTACAAATCCAACCGGTGCCGGATCTGCCCAAATGCAAGGCAATATTAGTGGAGGGGAAAAAGCCCGGATGCTGCTGCAGAACACCATTAGCCACTCTGTGTGTGGAGCTAGTTCGCTTACTGTGGTATATTTCTGGATAGTGCACGAACATCAATTGAACAGACTTGCAGACTTAAGTAGCCAAAAAATTAATCTGTCTCAGCACTGTATTGTTCTGGTTCATGTACATCGCCATACACTAAATAAATGAACTTATATATCAAGGTCAAGAAATAAATTTCTCCTAAATTCCACACTAGAAATGCTAAAATCTATTTTAAATTAGTTACAATTAACCAACAAGTACCTCAGTCCCATCTTTCAGAAGCTTTAGAATCCACAAAAAGCTAGTGTTGGAAAGTTTCAGCAATTTTTTGGACATAGTCCTGTGAAAATTACTGCTGATCACTGAATTTGTTGTTAGATGAAGTGACTGAAACTAGGTCCATCACAGAGAACATCCTCTAGCCAGTTCTTGCCAGATGATTCCCCTCCCACCCCCGAATCTTTGCCAAAGAAATCTGAAGAGTTTGTGATAATTTTCCTTTGGAGTAATGATTAGAAAGTGGTAAAAGGAAGTGGAAAAGTCTGATTCTTGATTAATCTCATCTCCTTTTCTACTTGATGCCCCTGTAATCTCCTCTGGTTTCTTGATCATAAACTAGTTTGCAATTTTTTCTAGGATTTTTTCTTGGGCTTTTGTACCATTAGGTAGTGTGTCCAAGATTGAAATGGAAGTAATTTTCACTGATGCTGAAGGAAGAAGAAATTATAATTCAGGGGTCAGGTATTCTGTACCGCTTCTCCAAAATCCTGCTAGTTAAAAGAGTGCTTAAAAGCATTGGTTGATTTATTTAATTATTTATGTCTTCCTTTAGTTATTTTTAGAAATAACTTAAGGCTGCAAACATATACAACACACATTCCTCCTCTTATTTTCGTCACCATCACAACCCTGAGAGAAAGTGACTGGTGCAAAGTCCCCCAGCTTTCCTTCCCATAAAGTGGGACTAGAACTCACAATCTCCTGCTTTCTAGCCTGAAGCCTTAACCATTAGACCAAACTGGCTCTAATTATGTTAATGATCATGATATCCATTAGAAAACCAACTCTTTCAAGTCTGGTTTATGTAAAAAGATTCTAGATAGCATTTTCCTTTCATGAAAAAAAAAATCTATGCTTGTTTACTGCTGTGAGGGAAGTGTTGATTGGCAAAGTGGCACATAGTAGAGTTTGAGAAGAAAATCAGCAGGTAATGCTGGAATTCTTCAGTAAAATGAAACTGAATATAGTCAATGTGTATCTTGGACTTCAAGATACAGATGTTAGCAAGGCTAACTGAAATTTTGTAGCAGGAGAAACTAATAGCAAAACAAACTCAAGAGTGTCTGAGGTGGAGATGTTAAAAGCAAAATCTTAAAGTAATGCAAAAAGTACAAAACAAGAAGAACTAAGACCCAAGGTTAAGAATTACAATGGTTAGGACTAGGAGCACAGAAATCCTGGTTTGCATCCACCTTCAACCAAAATCCTCATTGATTGATTTTGCATCATTCACTCTCACTTAGCAGGATTGTAATAGAGAAATAGGAAGGAGTGCTATGTACACCAGCGTCGGCTGAAAAATAGGGTACACCTTTAATAAATACATATAACTGCATAAAAAGGAAATAGAGGTCAATAGAAACAGGTCACAAAGAAAGAGAATATGCAAATAGCTTGGAAGTGTAAAGATGTTGTCAGAAAGACTGAAACTCAGAATGTGCTGGGATTGAATATCTCTTCCAATCTGTAAATAACAAGACAATAAGAAGAAACAGTATGGTACCTTTTTAATGAAGAAGTAAAATGCTAATAGGTAACAAAGGAAAGATAGAACTCTTTGATTTCTATTTTAGTTAAATCGTCCAACAAGAGGCAATTAGAAGAGGAAGTTGTAGAATACAGATTGCAGTTTAAGATTAATAAAGACATGGATGTGGAATACTTACTTTGTGTTCAAATCAGATCAACTGTGTCCTAGGATACTGAAAAAAATCCTGAACTTCTGTCCATTGACTTTCAGAACATCTGGAGAATTGGTGAAGTGTCCAACCACTAGAGGATAGGCAATGTATAGTTTGATAGGACTCCCTGGGAAGATTCTGGAATAGATTGTAAAACAATTTATAAATGATTTGGAAATGATTACTAGGAATGTGGATGCATTTGTATAAAATAAAAGTTCTGCATAACTTTGGATTTTTGTTTTCTATTCAAATCTGTTAAATTTGTTAGTACGTTGTGAGATTGTAATATATATGATATATGTTGAATTCAGCGAAGTATTTGACAAAGAACTCCATGACAGTCTGATTAGCGAGCTGATTCAGTATGGAATGGTAGAGAAATTATATAGATAAACGTAGTCATCAGTGATTCTTCATTGAATGCCACAAAGATGCTACAAAGTTCTGTACTTTTTACAATAAAAATCTGGAAAACAAGAGTTCATATTTAACATATATATTTAAGATACAAAAATGAGTGGAAAACTAATTTTTAGAAGACAGAATAAAAATGATTTTGGTATATGAAAAGTTAGAACCCCAACCACAGTTCCAGTGAACACATTTAAAATTAGGAGAACATATTAAAGGAAATCTCAGAATCCAGCTGTTTTGGAGGATGTGACCAGTAAAAAATATTTACCACCCTAGCCAAAGGGTCCCCCCCCACACACAGTTAGGTACAATTCTGATCAAATAACAGACTTCCGTATTGATTATGAGCATGACATTTTTAGGGAAGCCAGAAGTGTATGTGGTTCTTAAAATCTTTGCAGAGTCAGAGGCAATTTTAGAAATTAAGGTAATGGCTCAAATGTTCTTTCTTTGCAGAATACTACCAGCAGAATGCTTGGTTAGTGTTTATTTTTAAAAATAAAATAAAATTGTTGAAAACTCTGGAGACCTCTGAGAATTAGGTATCAAAGATTTGATTTCAGAAGGAATGACTCTCTGCTGTATTTTAACTTCCTTTTTTAACATCTGCTGTTCTTTCTCAGATTGGAGAGAAAACCCATTTGTGAGATTCAGAAAGCAAGTTATAAGGCTAGATTGTAATGGTAAGTTGGCAGAGTGATGCAGAAAAGTGCCAATTAGAATTGCAAATGATACCATGCATACAGGCATGCAAACATGGAACTGGAAAATTGGCACTCTAAGAGCAAGTACTGATTGAATTTAGAGATACTACACAGGCAGGAAAGCTGGAGGAAAACAGACGGACATGGGATAGAGCTGGTACCATGAGAGAATATTCAGAAGGAGGAGATTGAGTCAAGTCATAGAACTCAAGACTGGCTAAGTTGTGGGCTTTGGTGCATACAAAAGGAATAAGTGACATAGTCAACCGTTTATCACACCAAGGTACTCATAAAGCCACTTGGAATATTTTCGGAGTGGAGGTATCAACCGTCCCACTCAGTACGTACATAAATAAAGACACCTGTGGCATCTTTTGTTGCCAAGAGTATAATTTACTGAGCTGTCATGGACATGGAAGTAATGAAGCCAATTCTAACATCTGTGTGGGTGAACAGCATAGTTAAACATTCTCCTTTTTCCCTGGTCCTCTCATTGTCACTTTATTTCCTCCAATCAATTATATTCAGTTTGTTTTGGGAACAGATTCTTTGCCCAGTGGACTTTCCCAACAGGTGAACTTGGAGCACTGATATGTCTCACCCCTGAATTGGTGCTTTTGCATTCCATTCCCTTCGCCCTTGCATTCCAACCCATTTCCTCACCCGTTGCTTCTTGTGTGGCTGTGAGTAAGGGTTTGCGAATCAAGCCATGACAGGAGGGCAGAAGTGGAACAGGGAGAGAGAAATGATGAAGACAGGGTAACACCTGGATCAAAGAGTACCTGTAGTAGTGGCAAAAAAAATATAACATTGGCATAGGCCTGCAAAAGTTA
This sequence comes from Notechis scutatus, assembly GCF_049901735.1. NCBI lineage: Eukaryota > Metazoa > Chordata > Lepidosauria > Squamata > Elapidae > Notechis > Notechis scutatus. The sequence goes on along the minus strand of NC_142010.1, from coordinate 164,674,486 downwards.
AGTCTTGTGGACACATCAGTAAAGGTTGAGAAACTGTTTAAAGACAGTCTTTCCTATCCCTTCTCTCTATTCAAACTTCTTTGCAGTCTGCTCCCTAACCTCAAAACAAAGCAATATTCCTTTAGAGATGAGAGTCATTTATAGCCCTTCCATTTTGAACAGAAGTATTTGGGATTGAGGTTCATTTTACGTTTATTCCCATTCATGTACTGCTGGGATTTAAACTGTTCCAGAGAAACCAAAGAAAAAATAATAATTTAAACAAAAAATGAATACAGGGCAGCCTGAAGGTGGCTGAAGAATCTTTTCTATTGTATAAAAGCTGCAACATTTTTTTAGGATAAATATGGTATGAAACCCAGTTTGATGTAATAGTTAAAAGGTCCCTGATTAGTAACCACAAGACCTTGAGTTCTAGTCCCACTTTTAGACACAAATCCAGCTGGGTGACCTTGGGCCAATCACCCTTTCTCAGTAGGAAGGGAACCATGCAAACCACTCGGTGGTGATATTCAGCAGGTTCTGACCAGTTCTGGAGAACTGGTAGTGGACATTTTGAGTAGTTAGAGAATCAGCAAATACCACCTCTGACTGGAGATTTTACAGTATCCTTCCGCTGCCACACCCACCAAGCCACGCCCACAGAACTGGTAGCAACAAAATTTGAATCCCACCACTGAAACCACTTCCAAAATATTCTAAAGAAAATGCAGGGACTTATCCAATTATAGAGGAATCAACACTGAATCAAAGACAGAAGATGATAGCACTACAGATTGAGAGGACAGAAAATTCTACAGATTGCTCAACAAAAAGTTGATTCAACAGGTCCTGGATTGAAACTTGGATATCACTGTTCCAGTATGCTAGAGATTTTTATTGGCATTGTTTGTTCAGAATTGGGATCCCTTCTGAGAATTACAAGTCTAGGATTTCTACATTCCACATCAGTAGCATTAGTCGTTCTTAAGTTCCTTGGTTTTGCTTTTTGAGAAGATAGAATTCCCAGGATTAAATTGGTAAGAATGTTTGCGGCACTGGTAACAGGCTTTAAGATGGCAGACACAATCAAGTAAACCCTTCCGCTTTTTACATAGGTGCAATGCATGTGACATACATTAAAAATAATTGTAGCTTTGTTCACCCAAAGCTTTATTGCCCATCATTTTAAAGCCAGTGACTTCTGCTGTTGTGTTGTGTATAAGAATTCAGAACCTTGTCTTACATTTCCACTGAACAGAAGGCTGGGTGCTACCCAAAAATCTCTGAATAATCTTACTTTACCTGTGGATCACTTCCACTAGGCAAAAACAAGTATAATTAGACAGTAAGGTGAGCCTTGAGAAAAAGGCAAGGTGACAGAAGCAGATTGGTAGAGACAAAGGTATGGTGGAGATAGGCACGGAGAAGCAAGAAGAGCATTGTATTCCACAGCTCAGATCAATAGCAATAGCACTTAGATTTATATACCACTTCACAGTGCTTTACAGCCCTCTCTAAGTGGTTTACAAAGTCAGCATATTGCCCCCAATAATCTTGGTCCTCATTTTACTGACCTCGGAAGAATGGAAGACTGAATCAACCTTGAGCCAGTGAAAATTGAACTGCTGGCAGTCAGAAGAATTAGCCTGCAATACTGCATTCCACCCAATGTGCCACCATGGCTCTTTTAGTATTAGCACAAAAATAAACTAAAGTATTAGCACAAAACTAAAAAGTTTAGAGAAATCCACGAAGCTGACTTTGAATGCTGTTAGAAGCTTGACATAAGCAAGGTTAGATGCCTTCCTTCCACACATATATTTGCTTCTTAAAAGTATAATCTTAAAATAGTACAATACTTATTTGGAGATAAAACTTGTTCACAACCTTGGCTTCTAAACTTAAAGCAACAGCATTTGGAAAATTGCCCTTTGGCAGACCAGCTCTCGCTCTCTCTCTTCCCAGAAAGAGCAAATGAGTGAAAGGCTGCAAATGGGCCTCGTTCCAAACAGTCATAAAAAATGTATTTTTAATGTAGTTTTGAGAGATTGAAACCCGTGTTCCTGCATGATCATGCTATAATCCTGCCATATTTGATTTTGGGATACCCCCAGAACCCAGAACAATGTTTCTCAATCTTAGAAGCTTGGCAAGATGTGTGGACTTGAACTGCTGTACTGGAGAATTCTACAAGTTGAGGTTCACACATTTAAAAGTTGCCAAGATTGAAAAACACTGCTCCAGGGAGTCCTAGATTATACCTGCACATCTTTTGAGAAGTAAGCATGAATGGGCAGCTTTGCATTGTGCATTGTTTTCAGTTCAACTTAAGGGGTCATTTCCATTGCTCACATTGAGGACTGATGTTTTTTGGCTCCTACCTTCCCTCTCTTTTGTTGGTGAAGTCGCTGACTGGAATGCTATTGATATTTACATTCATATATGAATGTATGCTGACAGGACTCCCATCCAGCAAAGTGGGGTCTTGTCTTTCACTTTTGTTCATCCTAAACTTAAACCTCCTGGCCATTCCTGGTCAGTCCATCTTCAACTGCTGCATAAAGCTAGTGTTTCTATTAGATGCGGCCCTCTAGGCAGCGATCCATATATCAGCCAACAAACATATCTGATAATGCACATATCTACTTACCGAACAATGGCCCCAGCACTCAATACCCCTGCTCAGTCCCATTACTGTATTTTATCTTAGTGAATGCTGAGTAGGACTGTTGCATGCACATCCTTAAATACTGGCCTCAAAGAAGCTCTTCAGCCACTGGAGTAACATCAGGAAACATCCTGGCTAAGGAGGATTATGCCAGCACTTATTAGGTGAGCCTTAAGAAGCAGCTTAAGAGTTTTTTTTTTTTATATATATATATTTGTTTTGCTTACCTAAAACAGTTCTCTGGGTAACTAAAACCCGATCAGTTAATAACATGTTAAACATAAATGCAAGTTTAAAAATATAGTACCATCTGGTTGAAAAAGTACCTCCATTTTTAATTCCAACTTTATATCAAGGGTAGCTATTTTTTCATATTGATAGCTGTCTATGGAGCAACCAAGAAAAACTATGATGAAACTAGTTAAAACAGAATTGTTATCAGTTATAAAAGGCATATTTCAAAAAATATGAGTCAGTGACTTTAATGCTCTGCGCACAGGGATTGTCACATCTGTAGAAGAAGTTTTGTTAAATTGGCTATTTAAGACTCCAATGGGGATGTTATGCTTTGTTATAGTAAATACTGTGTAGAATTTTGGAACAGAGCAAATTGAGATGCCTTGGAGTTGAATGATCCCCTGTATAATTCAGTTCCAATTGATTGAATTTTATTTAGTTTATCCTGGTATCCCATGCTGCTCATTCATTTCTACCTGCTTCGAGTGATCTCTTGCAGTGTCCCCTGCATGCTTATGGGATGAAGGCATAGGTCCTGCCTCCTATCCCATATCTTCCTTGCCACTGCAAGGTGCATAATAAACTCAGGGTGCTTCCACGATAAGAAAGGGCAAGAATCGGGGATGTAATATTTTTGGAAGGTGGAAACATAAAGAAGTATTTTACTCTTGTCAGCCAAATTCTGCCTCTGGCACTAGCTGTATAGATTGCTGTCGCTTCAGCAAGTATGTCATCATACTGATAGTGCTATAACGCCTTGCCTTGCCTCCTTCACTTGTGATTTTTGCAGCAAAGGCAGATCTGCCACCTACAAGAAATTATGCTACACAATTCTCCTGTCTATGTCCAACTTCCTTATTAGCAAACCAGTAATGCTACATGAATTCAGAATGCTCTTGATCCACTGACGCAAATATGAAGAGGAGCCTTTCATGTTCAGAAGGTAAACTCTGCTGCCTAATTCCCCATGGACAGTACAGCTTTTAGAAATTTCCCATTCATAACCTATTCAGCATCATCAATAATAAACGTTTAGAGTTGATATGGTAGAGCCATAAGATCAGTTTCCCTTATCTTTTGCAGCTAAGAGTGTTCATACCATTACTTTTATATACTGCAGTATCTCTACTATTTCCTATTTCTACTATGCTGTACATGCCCACCTCTTCCATCTGCCTTTTAATTCTTTTTGCAGACTTCTCCAGTAAAGTAGAAGCTTTATATGGCCACTAACTAGTATCTATTTTCTTTCATGGGAAGAACATTTCTGCCCTGCAAACTAGAATTCTCCCTCCCTTTCTGCCTCTTTTCATCTTTATATTGAAAAAAGTTGCATTGGTTTTGCCCTCAGGACATAACATGCAGTAGTTATTTGTGAGTGCATATGTTGGACCACAACTGTAGTACAAAAAGTAATGGCTTTGTGTCACTCATATCACAATGACACCAAAATAATACTATACTTCTAGGAGGCAATTCAGAACAAATCTGACAATTGTAAATCTAAGAAGGTTGTAAACCTGAAATTGTGTATGTGCGTGCATGCACACACATACTTGCTTACAGAAGTTACAAGAAAGTCTATGATTGAAATACAGACAATCCCATTAATAAATAATAGAGCCAATTTTCCCTTGCCATTTTGTGAAAACTTTTTCTGGGAGGACCAGAAATAAGAAGCTTAATAAAAGCAAAACCTATTATTTTAACTGGATCAATTTGACTCAGGATATTGAAACCACTTTTATTCCAACACTTTATTTTTCAATACTATAACATTACTACTGTGCTAAATACTAAGTAGTTTACTAAACGACTTTTAGGATTTTTGGTAAGATTATATTGAAATATTTAAAAGAATGTACACTCCAGTGGTATTTCTAAAATACTGTATATGCTTTTTGTATTTTGTACAAATGCATCACAGTTGGATTTTTAAAAAATTAGGTCTGATACTTCTGCAGTATCTTATAAACTCTCTTTTAATATGACAAGATGAATGTGCTGCAAGTCATATCCTACAGTTGTTTTGTTGTGGGAAAATAGGAGGAGGGAGAATTGTTAGGCATGTCCATCTCTATAAGTATGAGTTACTTATAAAGTAATAAAGGCAGGATAGAAAAAGGTGTAATAAATTTCCCTGTCTCCTCCCCCCTTGATTTTATTATTGATGCATGATGATGTTGTTAAAATATCTATTATTAAATTGAATAAGGGTGACAATATATCTTCTTTTATAACTCTCAAAAGTAAAACTTCCTCTGTAACACAATTATTCTTATGCATACCTTAGTGGGTTGATAAATCTGATGTTTACAGAATCTTTGGCAGATTATGTTTTTGTAATGCTATTTTCATAAATAATCCATCTGCAATTTAAGGCTTCAGATATATCTAATGAACATATTAATAAGAGAAATAAATTGATTTTACAGAAGTGTATAATATTTTAATATTTTTTAATAGGACTAGATATAATTGTCTAAGGAATAAAACCTGACTGGTCTGGTACAGTCTTATTTATTACTAGTTTAAGATGATTTAGCTATTAATCTAGCATATAGTTAAGATAGAATGTTAAATAGTAAAATGCGTATGGACTAACAAGTTGCATCTTCTTGATTTGGGAATAAGAGGAATTGGAATTGTGCCAGGTTGGAACATCTCTTTGATATACTGAATTACATATGAATAAGAACTCTGGTGTTAAAATACCCTTGGATTGTTTATAAATTTCACCAGTTAAGCCATTTAGGCTCAGTGATTTCCCACTTTTAAAACTTTCTATAGGTTTAATATTTTCAAATTCAGTTGATTTAGAATTTTAAGGATTTTAACTTTGTTTCAAGTAAAACATCCAACCAATCAATCAACTTATTAGCTACACATTTAGAAAAAAAATGAAGTTTTGGGGATAGAGATCCGTATCTACAACAGAAACTGAAAATATACAAGAATCAAATAAAACCGTTTTTATTTATTACTTAAGCCATAAAATAAAATCATAAATTTGTTACAAGTTCTGGTTCAAATACAGAGGAAAACATATGCAGCATTTACATGAGATGTAGTATATATCTAGACTTTTATGATTCCTAAAGCATTGGCCAAATGAAAATGTAAAAATAGAAGAGATAACACAAGAGGTTTTTTAGAAAAAAATCCCTACCTTGTAATCAAGAAGAGATGAAACAGCAGTTAGGATATAAAACCACATGACTCATGGATTCAAATAATTTCACCCTTATGCACTAATAAATTCACCCGTATGCATTTACAAATCACATGTTGCATTTTCCCAGCCGAAACTTGTCTGCAATCAGGGGCTGCTCATGGATTTGTAGTTTTTGTTCAAAGAAGAAGTGATTGCCATGGCTAGGATAGTTTTTGCACAGATTCATTTTGGGCACCAATTGAATTAGTCTAATCCCATGGAGATTTTCATCACAGAATATAAATATTTTAGCCAGGATCATGAAAATAAGTAAATAAAGCACATGGAAGAGAAAGTTGAATATGGATTTATACTTTTGCAGAAACACACTTTTTCATGAAGACATTTTACTTGCGAGTTGTGTTCTCATTGCTTACATTTTGCCCAGGTTTCATCCTCTGGTAACGGTTGCTTTCATGTCTTCATTTTTTCTTTAGTACTTGAAATAGTGATTCCAAAATACCACATAATTCAGAACTCAGTATTCTATAAGAAATTTGGGAGTTGATTTTAAATAGCATTCTTTCTGGGAATATCATTTTGAAAAAAAAATACATGATCCACTTGAAAATCTAAAGGGATATAAGAACAAAAGCTCCTTTACTATCTTTACCTGGATTCCAAATGCCTGTGAGGCATTTCCTGGGAAACCCTACTTCATCAAAATGACAATTTTCATTGGAAGAATGGAAAATAATTTTTTATCCAGTTTTTACGATTTGTTCATATGCTATTATAAATTCATTAAAACGGGTTGGAAGTTGGGTGTTCTTTTTCAAAAAAAAAACTGAGTTGATTACAACTACCAAAAAGATTAAATATAATTTTAAAAGAAATAACTACAATGTTTAAAACAAAAATAGTTTTTATATATCTATATTCACATTTTATATATATATAAAACAAAGCTGAATACCATGCATGTAAGTACCCATGAAAACTTAAGAATGAATAATATATATATATATATATATATATATATATATATATATATATATATATATATATATATATATATATATATATTATAGTATTATATATATATTATTCATTCTAGTTTTGTATTCATGCTTTCATTTTCGGTATTTTCCCACGTCATTATAGTTGTGTTTTTAAAGTTGTAGCAATGTTTCGGCAAAATCTCATCTGCCATCATCAGGCTTCTGTATTGTGTTCGTCTGATCCAGATGAACACTATACAGAAGCCTGATGATGGCAGATGATTCTGCAAAGCGTTCTACAACTAAAAGCACAACTACAATGACATGGGAAAATACCTGAACAAACTGAATGCCATATATATATACACAAACACACACACACACACACACACACACACATATTTTCGTAGATTTTCACGGGTACATGTATGTAGGTCTAGGTGTGTTCAGGTCTTTTCCCGTGTAAGATTAAGAGTATCTTGGCGACGTTTCGGCGAGGTCCCACTCACCATCCTCAGGCTGGTGCTTTCGGCTTTGTGCCAGTGCAAGCAGTGTGTGATCGGAGCTGCCGTCTCTCTATAAATACTGGTGGTGGGGGCTGGTGTGCTGGGCTGGTTGGCTGCGCTGCTGCCTCTTGATTGGTTGATGGAGTTGATGTTGGTATAATGGGCTGTGTGATGGCCTTGTGAGTTTTGTTGTGGAGATATCCTGGATCTTGTGCTGTAATCTCCTGGGTCGTTTGTGTTTTGATCTCTTTTCCATTAGCCTCCTGTGTAGTAACTGCTTGGGTAATGGGTTGTGTGATGTCCTTGTGAGACTTATTGCTGTGGTATCCTTGGTCTTGTGCTGTGATATCCTGGGTCATTTGCTGTGTTACAACTTGCGTTCTTGTGGTGTAATTTTCTGAGTTTTCTGATGTGATATCCTGAGTGGGTGGCCGTGATGTAGCATTCTGAGTTTTAGTCTGGCTTCGAGTTTGGGGTCTGGGTGTGTTCTTGGTGTGTGTCAGCTTGTTTGGTTTTGGGGTCGGGGGGTGCGACAGCTGGTGAGGCAGCCGTGGTCTGTTTTCTGGATGGTGGTTGTCCTTCGTTTATAGGATGGGCTTGGGCCTGGGTCTGATGAGGGGGATTGGCGGTGGTGTCCCATGTTGTTTCGGGTCTGGTGTTGGTTTTCGTGGCTGGGACTCGTTTGTTGGTGAGGGCTAGCTTCCAGATGTCTGGTAGGCGGGAGGTATCGTCCCATCTATTCATGTTATGGGGGTGTTTCTCTATCTCGATGCCTTCCCTGATTATTCTCTTACTGGAGTGTTCAGTGTTGGATATTAATTTGGTTCCTTCAAAATTAATTTCATGTCCTGTGGCTTTAAGGTGCTGGAAGAGGGAGGAAGTATTTTCTTCTCTTCTGACTGCGTTTTTGTGTTGTGTGATGCGTGCATTTATTCTCCTGTTGGTTTGTCCAATGTATGTGGCTGGGCAATTGTTGCATGGTATTTCATAAACTCCTTGGTTTTCTAGCTGGATCTTGTCTTTGGGGTTTCTTCTTATATATATATGCAGGTCTTGGCGTGTTTGGGTCTTTTCCCATGTAAGATTGAGAGTATTTTGGTAACGTTTCAACGAGGTCCCACTTGCCTTCTTCAGGCTGGTGCTTTCGGCTTCGTGCTTGTGCGAGCTTTGTTGCCAAGATACTCTCAATCTTACATGGGAAAAGACCCGAACACGCCAAGGCCTGCATACCTGTACCCATGAAAATCTACGAAAACAAGTGTATGTATGTATGTATGTATGTATGTATGTATGTATGTATGTATGTATGTATATATTATTGCTTACAATACTTCTCAATCTTACCTAATTCCCAGATGAATTACAAAAGAAAATTTTGTGGTAAAGCAGTGCTTTACACAAGTAAATTACACAATTTGATTACACAAGTAAAGAGCTATCTCCAGATTAAAGTTCTAATTGCACATTTCATGTATGATACTGTGTATTTTTTTTTCTCTGTGGTTTTCAGTTGTGAGGATTCAGCCAGCTGTAGTTTATTCAAGAAGATGAAATTAAAGAAACCTGAAAAAAAGTTTGGGAGAATTCTGTAGCTGATTGTGAACATCTCATGAATCCATATTTGAATCAACAGTTGGAATAGCTTTAGACATATGTCATTTACTGTCTTTTGAACTTGTGTGCGTGGAAGGTGTCCTTTTTGTGTATAACATGTTGTTTAGCCATGTTTTAATTTGGTACGTTTCTTCTGGGGATAGATTCAAGGAAAGGAAAATTTAAGTGGACTCGTATGATACATGTTGTTTCTATAAATAATCAAGGTGAATTCCTCTAATGCTAACTCAGTTTCATATGCTTTAGCTAGTTACAGTAAAAATGGATGGCATTCAGGCTTTCAAGAGTTTTTAAAAATGTTACTTAATAAATATTTAAATATGTTTTACTTTATTTATATTTAAATTCATTTAAAGGTAAATGGTTGCATATGAAAGTTGGTCTTTGCCCAGGCGCCACTTCTAGAAGAATGGCCACTGGTACATCACTCAAAATGAATGAAACAGTAACCTGAAATAATAAGCAAGTCAAAAATCAAGCCTATATTATGATCTTATTGTATATTTCATAACATCAGGCATTCATTAGTACAGATAGTCTTTAATTTATGATCACAGTTGGGGCCCAAATTTCTGTCAGAGATTGTTGAGGTTGTCAGTCAAACTGGATCTAATGTTACAATTTTTAAGAGGGTTGTTAAGGCAAATCATGCAGTTAAGCAAACCATACAGTCGTTAAGCAAATCCAACTTCTCCAGAAGGGGTAATTTTGCCATTACTCCTAAGCAGGTTACACGAAATTACAGGAATTAGAATGTAAGGTTAATAATAACAAACCAAGAACTCTGTTATAGGGCTTACTAGCACAAAACTTTTTAACAGACAACCTCTCATAAGGGAAAATAGTGTTTAATACTAATACCTGTATTACGATTGTAAAGGCTATGAAATGGCTACAAAATGTAGATTGGGAAGCAGGAATAAAAATTAATAAAACAAAACCAAAAAGATAAATAATCAGCAGATCAGGTAGTCGACTATAAACTATAAGTTATAATACATGAGGAATATACTATTTTCAGACTGCATGATCAGCTTCTGTAATTCAATCAAATATTAAATATGTGGGGAAAAAGTTAAAAATGCATAATAAGCACTAACAGGAAAGAGAAACAATACAAGGTTGAAATATAAGTGTCAGAGTGATCCTGAAATGGTTTCCAGCATTAATACAATTAATTAATACATTAATACAAAATTAATCAAGATATTACTCAAGCTTAATGTCTTGTTTTACAAGTAGTCCTCAACTTATGGCTACAATCGAGCTCCAAATTTCCTTTGCTAAGCAAGACAATTAAGTGAATTTTGCCCCATTTTCTGACCACAATTGTTGGTGAATCATTGCAATTGTTAAATTAGTAACATGATTTGAATCTGGTTTCTCCATTGACTTTGCTTGTCAGAAGGTCACAAAAGGTGATCACAAAACCCCAGGACACTCCCTCATAAATACATGTCAGTTGGCAAGCAGCCAAAATTTGATCACATGACTATTGGGATGCTGCAATGGTTGTGTGAAAAGTGGTAAATTGGGGGCTACGTGTATTTAGTAATTAATTAGTTTATTGACCATTTTTTTCTCCAAGGAGCCAATTTGATATATATGTTAATCCTTATATTTAAATTAATAAAATCCAGTAGATTTCTTAGGTTAAAAGAATTTTTCACTAGGTTTCATATCAACGGAAGAATTTTGGACTCCTCAGGATTGTCAATCAATATTCAGGTTTCTAATGGCAAAGAAATAGCCTCATAGTCTACACAAAGATGAAACAAAATTCAGAGAGCCTTCAAATTTTTGTTAACAATGGATGCTAGCATATATACTGGGAGAAAGATTTGTGAGATGATATTTAACAAGCACTGTTATAATACATTAAGTGGAGGGAAACTCTGAAAGACATTGTTAAGGGAGTTTGTGTTACAACCCTATTCCTGAATCAGATGGAAACTTTCCTGGATATTTTATATACCATGTTTCTCACAAAATAATTTTTTTTGGACCCCCGAAAAAACGGCTAGGCCGTCTTTTCGGGGGTGACTTAATTACCCCCCCTTGCATCCTCGGGTGGGTGGGCGGCGACAGCTTGGATGTTGACCTCGGCATTGGTGGGGCACTTCGTATCGGGAGACCTTCCGCCACCGTTGCTTTCCCTTCTCCCTTGCTGCCACGGCGTTAGAGCAATGCCGCGGCGTTTGGCACAGCCACGTGCAGCCAGTCAGGGCTCCTCCCTGCAACCGGAGCCTGGCGGAGACACTCGGCTTCAGGCGCTCCTGTCGCCGCCTTCCCTTTGCCTTCGAAGGTAAAGCCAATTATTTTAAAAACGACACCCTACTACAACAAAGCCTCCCCTGCCCGAGAGGGCAGCCCAACCCCACGTGGGGAGGGACTTGGGAAGGAAGCCAAGCTTGGGTCAGCCCGGCTCTTTCGCTTGGCAGGCGGGCGCGCACCCGCAGCTTGCTTTCCCAGCTCTGCCCAGCCCGCACGGCTGCGGTGCGGCCCTGGTGGGATGAGCGGAGGGTCCGGCGGGGAGGCGCTCGCTGCTTTGGTGAGAGCTCTGCCGCCGGGAAGGAGGGCCCGCCTGTCAGCTGTGCTGGACACCCCAGGCGAAGCTCTTCGCGCTCTGCCCGGCGCCAGGCAGGGATGGCGGCTGGGTGCTTCTCCCAGGGCGGGCCAATCCTGCACTGCGGCTCCGGGAGATTCGCCTCCCCATGTGGGGTTGGGCTGCCCTCTTGGGCAGGGGAGGCTTTGTTGTAGTAGGGTGTCGTTTTTAAAATAATTGGCTTTACCTTCGAAGGCAAAGGGAAGGCGGTGACAGGAGCGCCTGAAGCCAAGTGTCTCCACAGGGCTCCGGTTGCAGGGAGGAACCCTGGCTGGCCGCGCATGGCTGCGCCAAATGCCGCAGTGTTGCTCTAAATGCTGTGGCAGCAAGGGAGAAGGGAAAGCAACGGTGGCAGAAGGTCTCCCGATATGAAGTGTCCCACCAACGCAGCACCATATCCGGATATGCAACAAAAGTCCTTCCTAATGGCAAGCCCCCCCCCACCATTCCCCCCCATTTCGCATGTTTAATATGGGCCTTAATTTGGGGGAGGGGCTTAATTTGATTTTATGCCAATAAAACATGGTGGGGCTTCCTATTGGTGGATGCTGTATTGTTGGAGAAACACGGTAGTATAAAAAAATTAAGACTTCTTAAGTAGGAGATATAATTTTGTGAACAGATAAATATTAGATTAAGTTCATGAAAGTCTAGAACAAATGAATCTAACATGAACCAAAGTGGATGAATCTGATATAGAAAACATAAACAAAGTGGACCAATCTGTGTAATTCTTAGCTTTAGTTGTAAAGATACCTTCGAGATCAACTCTTGGTGACTGCATTCATGCAATTTTCGTATGTCAGCCCTCCAAGATAGATCAAACCCGGAAACCAAAGACATGCAAGGTGCAATACTACTTTTATAAGACTATGGTAACAGAATCTTGCAAGTTAGAATATGCCTCTCCCTCCCTCTTTAGGTCTTCAGGGGAACTAGGGACCATTATAGTAAAAGCACTTAGACTTATATACTACTTCACAGTGCTTTCCAGCCCTCTCTAAGCCATTTACAGACTTACCATATTGCCCCCAACAATCTGAGTCCTCATTTTACCAACCTCAGAAGATTGGAAGGCTGAGTCAACCTTGAGCCTAGTAAGACTCGAACTGCTAGCAGTCAACAGAAGTAGCCTGCAGTACTGCATTATATCTGAGATGTTTTCTCAATTTACATTTATGCCCTGGGCTCATATTTCTTTTAACTGTTGATTTGGTTGGGGCTCTTCCTTCTGCTCCTCAAGTTTATTCCTTCTTCCCATTGTATCTTGACCTTACTATGGATATGGTTTGCCCTTTCCTTCTTCAGAGTCTAATAAATAGTCCCAGAACTGCCACTCAATTGCTAATGAGGTCTGACCTTACTTGGCATTTATGGTCAAGTTGATGCTGTTTTGTAAACACTTTTGTTATTCTGGGCCAAACTACAAATTTCAATTTTCTATGGAGAATGAACATAAATAATAGCATTATTTGATGATGTTGCTCAAAATAGTAACCAGGCTTATTTATGTTGAAAAAAAATAAACAACTTGTGCATGAAACAGTCAGATAATATGCAGAAAAAGAAGTTAAGGAACTTTCTTAGTCTTCTTTTGTTCTCCACTGCAAATATAGCTTCTAAAAAAAGCTCAGTAGAAAACTCATAGAATTACTCATTATCTTTTGTTTCGTCTTCGATTCTGATATGTGTAATTAATTTGTCTCCTTATTGTATTACATAAAGTTTTCTCATAATACTTTCTGACATATTACATGCAAACAGTATCTGCATAATTGGTAGTAGATGGGAGAAAAGTTCTCTCTTGCCTATCCTTCCTGTATCTGGCAGGCCTTCAGTTTCATATTTTCTTTCAATCTGCCATATTTTTAGAACAGACTGAGACTTTAGAAAATAGCAGAAGTACTCCAAGATAAGTGAGTTGAGTTTCCACTCTACACCCTGCAAGCTTTTACTTTTGAAAATTAAACCTACTCCTAATTATAGTACAAAATGTGTATTAATTAGCATGCAGTTAAGATATAAAATACATATAAGCACCTCAGTAATGGAATACAGTATAGTTAATACACACACATCTCTCAAATCTGCTTCTATTTCTTTTTGGTTATCATCTTGTGGTTCACTACCTAGAGTCAACGTATGGTGAGAGGAGCTGTTATAAAAATGTAAACCAATAAATTAGAAATGTATTCATTTTATTAAATTCATTTTATTTTCTTGCCTTTGAATATCAGGAGAGAAAAGTGAAAATTTCACAGTAATTAGCTACTAAAACTTCTTGATCTAAAGCTTCAGACATAGTCTAATTTGCAGTGGTTACTCTAGAAATAGTCTAATTCGATCTAGAGAGCCATAGAAGCTGTGATCATACAAAACCCAGAACCATGGAACTATTATTCCTTAAATCAATCAGAATTGACTGGCTTCTACCAATACACTAAACCATTAACATGGATTCCTAAGTCATAGTGGTCGTGTTTAGATAAGACACTGAGTTACAGACAGTTTATTCTATGGCTTAGTGTGAATCTCGTCAAAGAAAGGTTGAGCTCTGTTTCAAACAGGAGAAAAGACAGATGGCTGGAGTTTGTTTTCAGCAGATTGGACTAGCTTTACGTGGTGCCAGAATATGCCAAATGTTGTAGAATTTGGCACGGGAGAATAAGGAACACTCATGCCAAATATCAGTCAGATAAGTTAGGGAAATACTGTGCAAAAGAAAGAATAGTAAAGAAACTCAATTCTTCCTAAATGTAATAAAGCTGATTGACAAGCAAAATTTAAGACTATACTTTTGCTTATAATGAATCAATAAGTTAATCTAGTTTAACTAACTAGCTAATTGAAAAGAGGACTATCACATTTCAGGCAACAAATTAGGCAATAAGGCAAACAATAAAAAGACAAAGTTTTACTCCACGCCACCAGAATCCCTTAAGAAACTTTGACTAACGCCATTAAACAGATTGAGAACTTTTGTGGAAAAGGACAAGCATCAGACTTATTCTTAGAGTCTTTTGTGAAACTTTGAAATACTTGTGGACTTCAATACAGGTTCACTTATGGGGCAGAAGATATAATACCGTGTTTCTCATATAATAAGGCCGGGTCTTATTTTTTTGAGCCCCCAAAAATGGCTAGGCCGTCTTTTCGGGATGACTTAATTCCCCCCTTGCATCTTTGGGTGGGCGGGCAGCGATGGCTTGGATGTTGACCTCGGCATTGGTGGGGCACTTCATATCGGGGTCAACGCAGGCAGCACCATATCCGGGTGTGCAACAAAAGTGCTTCCTAACGGCAAGCCCCCCACCATTCCCCCCATTTCGCATTTTTTAATATAGGCCTTAATTTGGGGGGAGGGGCTTAATTTTATTTCATGCCTATAAAACATGCTGGGACTTCCTATTGGGGAAGGCCGTATTGTTGGAGAAACAGGGTATGTAGTGGTACTAGCTTACCACTACTTGTAGGTTTCCGTCCCTATAGTATTGTAGGAAGAAAGCACTAGGCAAGGAGACAAATAGGGCAATATCAGTGTAGAGATGCTGAACAAAAGGAAAAATTAGTATGTTGTGACTGAGGATAAGTAATATAGAATACAACAGACTCTTTAGGACCTCGCAAGGCATGGGAATGTCCTATGGTTGTCCAGTGTATATTTGAGATAGATTATTGCTTTCTATTTTCAAGGCAATAGAATTAACTACTTAAAATATAATTCCATGGCAGTCCCAAAGGTGCTTTTTCAAGAGGCAATTGTACTTTCCAGTTTTTCTTGGAAGACGTTTCACTTCTCATCCAAGAAGCTTCTTGGATGAGAAGCGAAACGTCTTGAAAGAAAAACCGGGAAGTCCAGTTGCTTCTTGAAAAAGCATCTTTGAGACAACCATGACCTGGGTGACTGAGAATCTCTGTAGATAATTCCATGGCAGTTTCTGTATGTCAAATTTCCTCATGTTCTCTCTAGTAAATCCAGTGGATAAAAGAGGTTACATTGATATAAGGTGCAGGGAGAAGTAGGAAATGGAACATTCTGTCCCCGAGCCTTTCAAAAGGATCTTGAAGTCAAAATAAAGCACCAACAAACTGAAATAAACATGTTTTAGTAAAATTAGAGTACTGAAAATTTGGGTAGCATGGCAGAAGAAACTAATGAAAAATTTACCTCAAAAAGAGCAAGAAAGGAGATACCCAAAAAGGCTAGTCTCAAACATACCCAGTAAGGAAAACAATGAAAGAAGTCAGTATGGCTGTACAAAAATAAATACATGAAAAGTAATATTTCCAGCAATCTGTGAAGATGGCAAATACTAAGAGTCAACAAAGAAAATATTCTTACTTTGACCTATCACTCCAATAACAGACAATTATGAAGAAAATGCTGAAGGAGCATTACAGTTTAAAACTGGTAAAGCAATACACAGGAAATATTTATTTGGAGTTCAATTTTCCAAGTTTAAATCAACTGCATTTTAAGAAACAAAGAAAATATTTCCCAATGTTAGAGATTAGCTATACCCATTTTCCCTCCAGAAATCCTGGAAAACAGTAGGGCCAGACAACTGAATAAAAGTGCATATTATATAAAATCTGTGATCTGATCTGGTGCTGGAAAGATTGCATAACAGATGATAAAGCCATCTGTAAATATCTTAAAAACAATGCCATGTTTAGTAGAAATTGTTTTGTGCTGTCAGTTACATACAGAGCCAACTTTTTATACAAACTCAAGGTTTTTTTTTTTTTTTTTGCAGTTGTATATTCCTAATAGCAGTATAACAAACACGTTACAAAATACAAATGTTCTGCTTAGTGAGTGAAAACACAAAAGCTTACTATTCAGATAATCCAGAGAGACAAAACATCAGTTCAGGAACAAGCCAAATGTGGTCAGTTTCCAGTTCTAATTTCATTTGGGTAGGAAGGAATCCAGAAAGAGGGTTGGTTGCACAGAAAGGGGGTTGGTTGCAGGTGGATGGATGAAACATTCAATGCCACAAAGAAATAGACTGCAGCTTCCTTCATGCATCCCTTTTGCAGCTTCCTTCATGCATCCCAAACAAGATGGATCAGCAAGTATTGCAGGACCAATTGGCAAAAGAAAACTCAGGACCGTATTGGTTGGAAACATTCATTCTGCACTGAATATGGCTAAAATGATGATCATGATATGTCCTGGAAATCTTTCAAACTAATATTTTATTTTCATTGGCATTTGAGCATATTTCCAAGTAAATACAGAAGTCCCCAAACTATGTATGGTACTGTTTTCCTAAGTGTGGTTCTTAGGGTCTTTGCAGACCTCAAGGCGCTTATAGAAACAAAGTGGTAGTTAAGTTATGCTGTGCTTAGAATTTCATTTTTTAAAGTAAAAGAATCTAAACAAAATAAGATTAGAAATTAACTGAAAACAATAGCAATAACAATAGCATTTAGACTTATATACTGCTTCACAGTGCTTTTACAGCCCTCTCTAAGCAGTTTACATAGTCATCATATTGCTCCCAACAATCTGGGTCCTCATTTTACCGACTTTGGGAGGATGGAAGGCTGAGTCAACCTTGAGCCTGGTAAGATTTGAACTGCCAAATTGCAGGCAGTCAGCAGAAGTAGTCTGCAGTACTGCATTCTAAACACTATGCCACCACGACTCATAGAATTGGAAATAATACTATCTGTATTTAGAGTTTCTACAATGTAGCTGACCTACAGTTAATCGAAATAGATGTTTCTAAACTGCGGTATTTTTTCCATAAAACAGGTTCCATCTTTCTTGTTTAAAACTGTCAAATAAAGGATTTTTGTAATCTTTTGTCCCAAAAGCTTGAGAAACTTGGAAAAATCAAGAACAAGGCATTCATATATTTGCTATAATCTAAGAGCTTTCAATGGGGTAAAAGTTTAATCTGTTTTTCATTTGATTTGATTTTGATTATAAATAAAATGGGTGAAAATCAGAGGTGGGCTGCTACCAATTTGCCCCAGTTTGGGCAAACCCATAGTTAATTTTATGGCCAGTTTGGCAAACTGGCCAATCCCGCTCTTGGCTGGCCCCGCCCCACCCGCTCCACCAGTGGCGGCATTCAAAAAAAATTTCTACCTGTTATGTGGGCGTGGCTTAGTGGGTATGGTGTGTCTTGGTAGGCTTGGCTTGGTGAGCTTGGCAGGGGAACGATACTGTAAAATCTCCATTCCCTCCCACTCCAGGGGGAAGGTTACTGCAAAATCCCATTCCCTCCCCACCCCACTAACCTGCTTTCCAGCTCCATTCTCCTGTGCAGGGCAACAAAAGAAGACCCAGCTGATCCTTTGTGATACCAGCTTTTGTCAGATTCAGCACACAAGCCTATTTTCTAGCCATCTAATTTGACTCAGAATCTATTTCTGCAAGGTTAAAAATGGTAGGGGTGCAGCAGACATAAGAGGAAAACATGAGCAAAATTCCATTCTGTAAAAAGGGAAACTTATGCAACATGACAAATAATTTCCCAGAGCACTGGAACACTATATTACTATGAGCCATCCATTCAGTTACCTTATTCCACAGGTGTTAGGAATTCCTCTTGAAATTGAAAACGATGTGAGTATTTTAGGATAGGTGTTCATCATTGGAGATACTTGCAATTGTAAATATCTAAATTTGGTGAAAAAGAGCAAAATCAAGGTTGCAGCTCCTATTATAATAGTATGTATCTTGATAGTGTCATCATCTGCCACTTGCCACCCTATACAACAAGAGTAGCATCACCTACTGGCATATTTTAGCATGTTACAGCATCTAGTACTCCGTACTACTTTAAAATTGAACAGTAGAAGATCTGTTTACTTCTTGGTTCAAGGGAGGTATTTTTCAATCGGGGGATGGGATAATAGTTGATAGATTAGAGGGATCCTCGAATAGTCAGGGGACAGTTTCATTCTGGGGGCATGCAGCATTTTTTCCATCCATTTCAAGCAGTGTTTGTGATGTTTTGGGAACTGAGAGCAAAAGGCTAGTAGGGTTGTGTGTGGTCTGTATGTTTCTCAAATCATGGCAGGGACCTCAAACTCCAGAAATTCTGATCAGGATTTTTCCCCCGCCAAGCATCCCACTTTAGAAGAGTTGGAACCAGAAGGGCAGCTATTGGGCGGGTATATGTGTCTGTTGCTGGTGTTTTGTCTTGCTGATGAATCTACTGGCTGTTACAGCTCCAATTTTCTCTTGGTTTGTTTGCAAAATACAAGATTGCAGATAAAATTTTTGTGAATCAATAAATGTTGTAATGCTTGCAAATTCTTCTTAATGAGAACATGGAATATGAAAGCGGGCAGGAAAGGGGTTGTTCTGCCTTCCTCACCTGGAGTAAATATTTTGGATATGCCAAAAAATATTCTTGAAAGAATTTGGATACCAATTCATGTTGCAAAACCTATGGGGCTAGAGATGGGGGAAATATGTAAATACCATCTTGCCATAACTGCAAAAGTTCAACTATTAATCTCACTATCAACAACTCAAAGAATCTAAATAATTGAAACAGTTTCTTTCAAATGATTTCAAATAAGGTCTGTGTACCATAAAATGTACCATTAGGAAAGGAGGAAGGGATAGAAAAAGGATGCTCCAAACTAACAGGTGCTTTTAACAGAACTGAAATAATTTGGAAGGAAGTGGGATAAGAATTGTCCACTGTCCAAGTTCTCTGTGTGGAATTATTTCTTTTGGCCACAAATTCAAACTTTGGTCTGAAAAAGAAATAATCTTTCTTGCTTCATTATGTTTCTTTCTGATCTAGCTTTTGACTCATCTGAGAACTGTACAGCTCAGCCCTGACAGGAACAGTAATAAAGATGCAGTGTGTTGTTTATTATTTCAATGAATAGTTTAGAGAAAAAGGCAGGTGTTTGGGGAGTGACTTCGCCAACCATTTGTTTTTGTTTGCCGTAATTAGGCATCCCATCATATTCAGGCTGTATCTTAAGATTGCTATGCATGGTATGTTCTCTATTGCACTGCAAGATGAAAATTGATCACCAATCAATACTGTGTAATGATTTAATGCTCACCACAGTAAAAGCTGGTTGGTGGAAATTAGAATTGTGTATGTGTATGTGTGTGTGTGTTTTCCAGTCTAATCTTGAAAAGAAGCCGCAGTTCTGTGAAAATGAGACAACTTGGGGTGTATTTGGTTAAGAATACTAACTTCACTCATGCTGAAATAAATGTAGCAGATCTGAAATATTTAGAGTTTCATTCCTATTATAACAAAAATGATCGAGATTTTCTAAATTCTAAAATGAATGGCTTCAATTGGAAGTGAAATTATAATGGGAAAAATGTGAACTTTGTGGCACCCCATAGTGAATGATTGCTTGCACGACCTCTCTTCTTCCACTACCACTGACTGATACTGACCACAGAGAAATACTGCTCAGCACAGTGTTCCCAACTCCAAATCCTCCATGTCCAGAAGAATATTGTGTTTACTGTATTTGGAAATTGCTAAGAGCTCTAAAACAATGAAAAAGGTTGCATGCCCTATATGTTTTGATGAAGGTTATCCACTAGGATCAATATAATTTCTGTCTATTGCCTGAATCCTGATTGAAATAGATCTATATAATCCCAGGAAGAGGCACACCACTGCCTCCTAAGATTTTGATAACCTTCTTCCAGCTCTTCACACTCCTACTTACTTTCCAAAGGAAAATGGATACTGCCCACAAGTGGCTAAAGTCGTCATCACTTCCTTGGAGCCTACAAGCTGAAGAGTATCCAAGATAATTTTGCAAAACACAACTTTAATCATATACACTAATCATCTAGAGCAGGGTTGTCAAACTCACATCATCATGGCAGCATCATGTGACGTATCGTGACTTTTTCCCCCTTTGCTAAACTGGGTGTGGGCATGGCAGGGTTGCGAGTTTGACAGCCCTGATCTAGAGTCAACCACATAGAATTTGATGGATGGATGGATGGGTGGGTGGGTGGACGCACAGAATGAATGAATGAATGAATGAATGAATGAATGTATTTCCTCTGACCACACCCATATAGAGTCAAAGGAATTTTATCTTGTCTGGTCTCATTTGTTTTTGGCCTTCTGGCTCTGCCGCCTCCATAATCTCTCAGTGTACCAAGGAGAGTCCCTCATGATTGGTGGGAGGGAGTCACTTCGTTGGCATAATATAAAAAAGATGTTGAAACTCTAGGAAAAGTGCAGAGCAGCAACAGATGATTAGGGGACTGGAGGCTAAAACATATAAATAACGGTTGTTGCTGGTAGTCCAATGAAAAAAAGGACTAGGACTGACATGGTAGCAGTGTTCTGATATCTGCTGCCACAAAGAAGAGGAGCTCAATCTATTCTCCAAAGCACCTGAAGGCAGGACAAGAAGCAATGGATGGAAACTAATCAAGGGGAGAAACAATCTAGAACTAAAAAGGAATTTCCTGACAGTGAGAATAATTTACAGTTTGCCTCCAGAAGTTGTGCATGTTCCAAAACTGAAGATTCTGTTATTCTATTCCAAAAGAAGTTGGAGACATTTTTATTAAGTATTCTAGTCATCTCCATTTTTTGCATTTATAGATGCTACTTTCTTTTGAATTAATAATATAAAATATACTTCATGTTATTTTATTTATTTGTATTCTGCCTTTATTGTTCTTACAAATAACTTATGGTGACAAACATAGCCAATATACCTTCTTCCTCCTATTTTCCCTACAACAGGAACCTTATGAGGTGGGTTGGGCTGAGAAAGAGTGACTGGCCCAAAATCATCTAGATGGCATTCATGGCTAAGACAGGACTTGGACTCATGGTCTCCTGCTTTCTATCTGTTATATCATCCATCCAAGAATCCTCAATAGAATATATTTAGTCATTTACCTTTTGAGAGTCTAGACATTATCATTTCATGGATGGAGGGATAGAGGGATGGATGGACGGACAGAGAGACAGAGATTGATTGATTTAATATTTTAGAAATCTTTAATGTCCAGGATATTTCAAATCCCTAGTTTGTATCAATACTATAACATCAATATTCTTATACCTTTTCCATTTATTTTATTATATATTTTCTTCAAAATGTTTAATAAAGAAAAGAAGAGGAAGCAGTTTGACTATCTTTCTTCAGTTTCATTCTTGATCCTGTGTGGGCAAGCCATCACTTTTTGCATTACAAACTTAAAATAAAACAGAGGAACAAACCACAGCTCACAGTATCACTCTGTGTTTATTGCTAACAGGTTGTGATGTCTGATTACACAACAATACAAAGGAATGCCTTACACTAAGTTAATTTCCCGAAACAGAAATGTTGCTTTTTTTGTTTTTGTTTTCTACATTTTTAGCATTCAGTTGCACAAAATTATTTGTGTCTTCCTGTTGAAGTGACCTCTAGAAATAATTGTAATTACAATTGTCTAGAGATTGACAATTCATAAATCATGCCATGTCACCTCATAGCTGAATGGAGCAACTAAGCAGAATATCATTAAACCTCTTCAATACTTATATGTGGAACCAAATGCGAATTTAGTTTTCATAGATATTTTTATCATTATTGATTAAAGGTATTTTCTTAGGTGAGGCACAATTTAAAACCACCCTACAAATCATAGAGAACAGTGAAATTCAATCAATATGTATTTACCCAGCTGTGTAATCAAGAGAAAAAAATACACAAGGGAAAGCTAATTAAAACATTTCTCTCTCTTATCAATATGTAATCTGGTAGACACCCATCTTGGTGAATTCCCAGGTGTGGTAGAACAGACTGGATTTCTTTATCCTCTAATTAAAAAAGGAGAAAAAAGTCTAGTTCTAAAGTGAGAGAAACTGAACTTGAAAAAAGAGGCCTAGTTTTTATAGACATTTGAGTAGCTGCTAAATGTCAGGAATTCTGAAATTGGAAGGGGAAACAAAGGAGTAAGTTGATGGGTGTTCCCTGCATGTGCCTAGAGAGGTTTTAAAAGGTTTTATTTTATATCTTATTCAGTTCTCCTTGTTTTCAAGGGCAGTCCCACCATGTATGTACAATAACAAGGTGCTAGAAGGCAATGCAATGAGCACCAAGGCTACGTTTCATTTCTCCAGGAGGGGGCATAACTGGCAAAATATATCCTTGTCATATGTAAATAGAGTCAGATAGACAAAACTCTCATGATGGATTTTTTTTCCTGATACTATCCCACAATAACATTATATAATTAGAAGCTAATTTATTTAGTCACAAACATATCCCAGAATATTAGTTTTAAAACACCAAAATCTTTCTGTTTTTTTGTCAGATTATTGTTATAGAGTTAAAAAGAAACTGGATTTTTCTGAACAAACAATTCAAGCCAGACAACATGTTTCCCTATATCTTCTTAACCTTCATTTTCCAGAAAACCTCATTTGTAGTTTGCCTGTTAATTCAAACCAATGTTATTTGGCTACTGCTTCATTACTTGTGGGATTTTTTTCCAATTATCAAATCAAGGAATTTATCTATAACTCTCCCACAATCTACTAAGGAAATTGCATAATACTGTATATCTTGGTATTAGTAAGTCATTCAATAAAGTACCTTACAGAATTTTGATTAAGATGCTACTCAAAGGTGGGTTGGATGGCAAGACTATTAATCAAAAGTATTTTTCTGAGTCTAGAATAGGATATTTCCCAGTTTTTCCAACTGTGGAACATGGTAGGTAAAAAAAATAATCTTGAAACACTTGATGAAGAATCAAAGTACCAGTAATAGGAAATTGGCAATAATTTGAAATTTGAATTTATCTATTCATATGAACTTAATTTACAGCTTAAGAACCACCACTCCTCCCCTGCTATATTTATTTGTTTCTGTATTATCTACAATTGTACTAGTTTCTAGCCAATCATCCATATTTGGGGGGGGGTGGAGGTTGCATAAATGTGTATTGCATAAATGTGTATTTGAATTAGTCAAAAACAATATAAATATAATACACATATTGAAGGTTATACACCTAGAATGGATATGACAGTTTAATATTATAAAGGTGAAAAAATATGAAGGAAAATCACCAACTGGGATGTCACTTAGAATAAATCCCTGATGGTCTGATGCACAAAAACACTGCATGCTGCATAATAATATAGATAGAAGCAATGGATTAATATAGCAAAATTAAAAAAAATTTCCATAGTGTATTCTTGGCTGAAGCCACTCAAGCACCGTTCTTCCTCCTGCCTGGCTGGCTGGCTACCTGCCTGCCTTTACAAACATGATTCTCACATATGTTCATGTAGACTTACAGATAGTCTCCCTCATCAGAGGAAGTCTCACTCCAAAGGGAATTTGAAGACAGGCAGGAAATCAGTTTTTGTGCATGGGCACATGGCAGGGGAAACAGCAAGACAACCCCTGCATGGACTACTTGCAAATTCTGGTGATGTAGCAAAAGGGAAAGAAAGACCAGCATCAAGGCAGGAGCGGAGAGAGTTAAGTGCATTTGAGCTTTTCCCAACTCCCTAGTCCTCAGAACCTATTCATGTCCTGCCAGAACGCTGGAGTTTTGCAGAAAAAAAAACTTGCATTAGAAGGTGGTACTTAGTAGCGTCATTCAAATGTGATCCTAGGTAATTTTTCATGGTGTCATCAACACTTTTCTTACTCTGCAAATACTAATATCCTCAAATAGAGCTAGTTTGGTGGAGTGGTTAATGAACTAGATTAGAAACCAGGAGACATGAGTTCTAGTGCCATCTTAGGTATGAGACCAGCTGAGTGCCCTCAGGTCCATCAATCACTCTCAGCGTCAGGAGGAAGACAAGAACAAACCACTTATGAAAGTCTTGCCAACATAATCTCAGGCATTAGTTCAGGCAGTTGCCAAAAGTTAACATTGAAAAAATGTTTGTGTGTGAGAGAGAGAGATAGCCAGAAATGGCAAGTGTACATGTTATATTAGTTATTGTAGTATTGTACAGCAATCTCTCTCTCCTCCCTCCCTCCCTCCCGTATCTCCTCTCATGACTGCACTTCACCTTGGGTTATATGTCCCATTCAATTTAAAGTTAGAATTAAATTAGAACAAGTTCAGATACTGAACACAAAGATAATCCATAGAACTAAAGATTGTGAGGAGATATAGTGAAAACCCTTAACCTTCAGAAAGGAAGGCGAGGGAGTACATGGTAGGATATTTCAGGTATCAAACAAATTTACTATTTATTCTCCCAGGAAGCAGGATTACAAAAAAGTTACAAAATGGTGAATACCAAATAAATATTTGGACTATATCACCAAATTCCTTGGAAAGTAGTAAGATCCCTATTGCTGGATGTGGTTTAACAGAAGCTGTACATCCAACTGTTACGAGTCCTTTAATCCCAGTGTGATGACTTTATAAATCCCAACAAGAGCACCTACCATACAGGGGAAGATGTCAATAACATCAAATGGCAGGTGTAAGATGCAAGCAATGCATGCAGTGCTCATAACAAAAGGGTGATGTTTTTCAAAAATATGTAAATTGTTTGTTTAAACAAAGCTTATTTTATACTGATTTTAGGATATTTGTGTGTATACCCCATTTTCTGATGTGTCATTAACAAGCCCTGCCTCAATTTTAAAAATCCTGAATGATCTTGATTTCAGAAACTTTTTATTTTCTCTAAAATGTATAAAAAATAGGCCATTGAGGTTTTCTTCCTTCCATAATTTTTCCTAACATCCCATTCACACCCAACTCTTTTATCTCTAAACATATTTATCTTTGTTGAAATATGTATTATATTCTCTCATGGGATAACACCTTTACCATTTTGCAGCATTAGCAATTATGGCAATGATGATGTCAGTTGGCATAAAAATAGTTGCTACAGTTTGCTATACATGTTTTCATTTATCTTTGGACAAATCCAAATAGATTATAGCATTATATACTACAATAAATAAAATAGTTATTTCTTATACATACTCAAGATAAGATCAGTAAATATTTCTAAATTGATATAATACGAGGAATTATCACTCAGGGGTATAACAGCTGGTGGAAAAGATCTCTAAATACCTACTAGATTTTTTAAAATGAGTCTTAGAAGGCCGTAGAAATTCTATATCACGGGGAAATTAGTGTTCATTAATGTTGAATAAAGTTCTTTTTAAATCTGAAAATGTGGAAGGTTCTTTTAATCCATCTTGTTCATCCATAAACGATTCAGCAGGAACCTGGGCCTCCATATACTGAGAGATTTTTGTGCAGGTGGTTCTAATCCTTAATCATTTGATTCAACACTTTTGTGGCTTGATCAATTTAAAAGGAAGTGATATCATGTTTGTCTGTTAATCCTTGTATAATAGAGGCCAAGAGTCAAATATAGTTCATTGATTGCATGAATTCAATGGAAGATTGAGTCTGTTTCTTAATTCTGAATTTTATTCAGTCAACTATTCCATCAGTTTATTGAAGTGTAAAAGGTGCATGTAACAGCAGAAATTCCAAGTGAAAGAACAAGTTACTAGGGAATCAGATAGATCTGTTTGGCCTAGAATCCAGCCACAGTTTGAATGAAGACCATTATACTGAACCATTTGACTGCCATTAATGTTCCTGTCCATTCCCAAACTAACCACCACTAGTATTCCATAGCCAAGAAAACTCTGTGGTTGTATGGTTATATATCTCTGTCATTATCAGGAGTCAGGGACTTATTTATATTTGTATTTGATATTCCATCCCAAGAATATGAAAAAAGCTTATATTTATTATTAAAATAATTGAGGTAAAGCAAATTCTGAATCAAAATCAGGGAGGGCAACATTTCATTACTTACAGTTAAGGAACATATCACTTACTGTATGTTAATTCAGTCAAAGGAAGCTGTATATATTTAATTGGACTCTACATACTTCTGTTCACATTAGAATCCCAGCCATGGTGGATGACTCAAAATAAATCAACTTGAGAGAAGTAGGCTTGCTATCAAAAGAACTGGGATAATGTATAAACAATTGGAGCATTTTCTAACCTTTGGAGCTTTGATCTAGAGGATATAGGAATTAATGTTTAAAGGATTGGGGTTACCTTATTCCCACAACATCCCATGGTAAATGATCCCTCTCTTTCTGGCAAGCACCCCACCAATGTCTATTATGGAATCTAATATAGATTCTATTCGTTACAAGGTTTTGGGAAAGAGAGAGAGAAATCTGCTTCTTCAAAACCTTATTGTAAGGGAAGGATGAGTTAAGAGATAATACCGAAGGACATAATTTAAAATTCTTCTTGGATTTCAGAGGAGAACATTCCACAGAACAGGTGCCACCACAGACAAGGTCCATCTGCAAATAACTGGCAGGACAAAGAGGAGAAGATACTCTGTGAAGTACAAGGTCTTGCTATATGACTTATCCTAAGAGGGAAACAAATATATCTCTGCTGAAAAAGAAGCAACTGCACCAAAAAGAAGGAAGCAGAGCTACTCTTAAATTCAGCCTCAGCTGGAATTAGAGAGAATCAAGAGGGAGAAATGCAACAGACAAAGCAACAATAACTGCACAGTCAGCATATCAATAGAGTTCATTTTTTTTCAGTTAGAGCCCCAATGGAATCAACCACCCAGGAAATGTTAAAAAAAAAAAAGTCTCAACTATAGTTCTCTTAGCAGATGACCAAGTTGAATGTAGCACACTCGAAGGGAGAATCCATATAATTTTCCAACCTATCAACATAGAAGGAATGTATGAAGTTTGTGTCATCCATGACAACATAATGTCAGAAAAGTTTGTGCACAAGTGCATGCAATATTTGTGAACCTCGCTTTCAAATATTATTGAGCTTCAGAACTGACAATCAGTTTTTACCAGATTGTGGTGTGCACTGATCACAATTATTTCTTGTAAAAAAAATAGAATAACTGCTAACTGGAAACTGAAAATGAGAGAGTGTGGTTGCAAAGAAGACAGTTTTTTTTTTCATCAGAAATATGTCATTCTAGTTGTGTTCAGTGGTTAGACATCATACATTACTTTAAAAAAGAATAAGCAAAAATGGAACAGGTTCAGAGAAGGGGAACCAAGATGACCAGGGGAACTAGAAATATATCTCTGTGAAGAGAGATTGAAAGAGATAATTGGCTTTGAGAGAAACCAACTGAGCAGGGATATATAGCATTCTTCAAATACCCCAAAGGATGTCACATAGAAGAAAGTTAAGACCTCTTCTTTCTTGTTCCAAAGTGTAGGACATAGAATGATTTTAAGTTACAAGAGGAGCAGTTCAACAGTGGAATCAATTACCCAGACAGATGGTGTGCTCCTCTTCATTAGTTGTGTTCAAGGGAAGACTAGAGAGTTGTCTGTGGGAAAATTCCTGCATCGAGCAGGAAATTGACCTAAATGGTCCCCTACAGCATAGTGATCCATCATTCTTTCATATCTCCAGCTCATCCTTCCACCCACCCTGTGTTCAGAAAAGGAGTCTAGGAATAGTTTACAATTTCTGCAAGGTGCTCTGCTGGAGAGGGTATAATGTAATATTATTAGGACTGCTATCTCCAGATCTTAAAAACAAGATAGTTCAATTCAGGTAGTAAAATTCAGAGGCCAAGGATAGATACATGTCCAGTTGTGTCTGACTCTGGAGGCAGTGCTCATCTCTGTTTCTTAGCTAAAGGAACCAGCTTTATCCAAAGATGTTTCCATGGTTGTGTTATACAATTTAGGAGTTCTTATTAATGGGAAGTTTTCTTTAAAGTCTTTCATCAATGAATCTACAAGAACTTATAATTTTTACCTTTTAAATATTCAGAACATTTCTTCATATCTTACTTTTGAAATGGTTAAATACTTAGTTCAAACACTGGTGGGATCATCCCTAGATCACTATAGTAATAGCCTGCTTCTCACCCACTGGTTCATATCGTGAACAATTCTGTTGTCCTGGATCTCTCCAAATACAGCCAGGCCTTTGTTTTAATTAATAGCTATATTAGTTGGATCTTAATTATTGGTTTAACTTGTTGGTACCGGCCTTCAGTCAGATTATACAGAAAACCTAGTTTTTTGGGGGAATGATTATAATTTATGTTTCTGTATGCAATTGGCTTGATTTTGCAATCAAGGTCAATTGGGGTTTTCCCCCCTGTTTTAAATTAGACACTTCATGTTTTATGGTGCTTTTCAGTTTCTCTCTGGAATAAGTTCGCCTTTCAATTACATCTCGTAATTCAAAGTTAGTTACTAAGTACTACGGTACTAAGTT
Organism: Notechis scutatus; assembly: GCF_049901735.1. Classification (NCBI taxonomy): domain Eukaryota; kingdom Metazoa; phylum Chordata; class Lepidosauria; order Squamata; family Elapidae; genus Notechis; species Notechis scutatus. Next base: position 164,645,489 of record NC_142010.1, on the reverse strand, counting down.
ACAACTTAATTTTACAGGATATTTATGAAACTAGAAAAACTCCTCTTTCTACAGATTTACACTAAAGTTTTGATGATATTAGGATTTTTGTTCTGATATTACATTTTATTAGAAAATATATTAATTATTGTATTTTTGTTGTACTGGTTTATCTTGCATATCATTTGGTATTTTGGTATTCATGTTAATATAATTTAATAGTAAGTCAACCACAAAAATTACTTCAATAGTCACTTTTCTTATGGCCTCATGTAGAAAACAGTGCTGTAGTCAAAATGGGATAAAACCAACTTTTGTCATATCTGATCAGCTCAGAGAAGGTTGCAGTAGACACACTAGGATTAATTATACAAAGGCATTTTTCACAAGTTGCCTCCTGTAAATAGCTGAAAATCAGAGCGTGCTTTCAGATAACAAACCTGGTTGTTCAAGAGGAGAGAAAATCCCTTCCATAACAGGGTGAACTCCATTGCTAAGTCCAGTTTCCTCTTTATGCTGCATTCAAGACACTGATGTGTGTCGGAATTTTGATGATTAGGGCAATAGAATTGGGTGCCATAATCCCATCTTGCTGACTACTAAACCTACTGCCATCCTTACTTTAGAAAGCCAGGTATTATCTTAGCAGTTTCATCTAGATGTTAAACCTCATGGGGACAACTTCAAACTCAGTGGGACACTTAGGACAATTATCAGAGTTGAAGAGCATTCTTCTAGCACCATTTTCTAGAAACAATTGGCTGGAACTACTACCCTTAATGCCAACAAAGCAGAATGCCATGGCCAATAACATGGACATCTGCCAATAGCTCCAGTAGTTTTTGAAAAACAGTTTTGATAGCCTATCCCAGGTAAAAACTCAATTGGTATCGATCCAGAAAATCTGCATCATTGAGATGCAACTATAGAACTATGTGATCACTCTTTTCTCAACAAACTATATTGCAAGGAGAATATTTGAATCTGGTGTATAATTGTAAAGACCTCCTGAGTCAAGGCATAATTTTCATTAGTAAAGGCCTTATTTCTGCCTTTCTGTTATAGTATGGAAGAACATGACTCCTTGCAAGCAGGCATTGGTCACATTTTCTAACCGTCTGATACTCATCCAAATCCAGCAGCATGTCCTGGAAATTGGCAATAGAGCATCTGGTCAGCAAAATAAAATTTCTATAGAAAAGCTATTTAATCTGCTATAGCACACAGTAAGATGGTCAACAAAGATGGGAGGTATGAACTCCTTCCTCTTCTGTCTGCCAAATCTCCATGATGCACATGAGGTCAGCATTTCATCCAGAATTAAATCCTGAATAAGAAATTATTTCTGCTTCAAATATTATTTATGCTTCAAATAGATGTTTTAGCTTGCAAAAAAAGGAGGAAGGTAAGTGGGTGGGTGAGGGGAGAACTGTTTTATGTTGAAACCAAGAACATAAAGGAACCAAGAGGTTGAAAGCAAAATATAGATGAGTATTAAAAGGAATTTCCTAATAAGAAAAGCTGTTAAATAATGGAACAATCTGAGGTGGACTCCCACTTACTGGAGTTTTCTTGAACAGAATGGAACTCTCAAGATAATTTATTGGATACTTAGAGTAAGAAGGGAATTGGACTGATAGGTTTCACATCATATATTCTTGAATGTGGCATTAAAGAGTACAGTTTTCAGGTTGGAGATGCTTCCACTATTGTGAACTTGACTCGCTTATTAGAGTGCTCTCTGAAAGGAAGGCCAGTCAGTGACTGACTTCCTTTTCCTGCACACAAAAGCAAAGATGCATGTGTTCCCCTCTCCCAACAGAAATAGACCAAAAAAGGAGAAACGGGATTGAAATGAGCTAAATAGGAGGGACTGCCTGAAAAGGAATGAAAAAGAAGGCAGGAAAACGGATGAAGTTAAAAGGAGAGGAAGAAGTAACTGGGCAGTGAAGAAAATGAAAAGAGAGAAGCCCAGTTTGAGTAGGATAAAAAGGATATAACTAGCTAGACAAAAAGCCTTCCCAAGGGACAGCATGCAATTGATAGGCTAATTTTCATTTATTACTAGCATCTTTACCTCTTGCTCCCTTTATTTTCAACAGCTGTTAATTTATTAGACAATATAAGATGTCCCTTTTCCCAATTCTCAAACTACTTCTTTGCACTGGAAAACCCTGGGGGAAGGAAGACAGTAGAGTGCTATGCAAATTAATAATTCTTAATAAATTAAGGAGCAAAGACAAAGGTCCGTTACATGAAGCAAGATACTAAAAGGACCAAAAGATGGCAAAGGACTTACTGGTTAAATGTAAGGATGGCTTTCTTGAATCTTTGTCCATTCTAGCAGTATGCAAATCCCTAGTAACCCCCACCTCTAGTAACCATTCACTGCCTCTCTATTTCTTCTAGCTCTGTGAGAATCTGGATTCTTAAAGGACCCCTAAAATGCAACACCCATGAATCTGGGTCCTGGATAATTAATTTAATTAATTAATTAATTAATTAAATGTATGTGCCTCCCTCACTATCCAAAAGTGACTCTGGACATGAGAATATGGTCATATCAAGGTCATATCAAGAATATGACCAAAGGAGGCTAGCAGGCCCAAGGCATAAGGGGAATGCTATGGAACTAAAATATATGTGGGAGTCAAAAGTTTTTGTTTGTCCAACATATCCTTTGCAATATTGTGCCTCACATGCTGATATGTTGATCAGGCTTTAGCAGCCTGCCTAGCCACCAGCTTCTCTTTTTTGCCCCCCTTCTGAAAAAGAAAGTAGTATTAACAGTCCTAGGGGTCTGGCTAAATTTCAGGGCATTAACATTTGATAGCTAAAGGCTGTAATTGAGTTTTACAGTTTGTGAACGCCATAGGATAAAGGACCTTAGGAGAGGCACTTCCTTTGCTCTAGGCTTGTCAGGAGAGTACAGTAGACATCTGGAGTTCTCTGCTCTCAAAATATTTAATTTTGGCCTGTAAATATAGACAAAGCTTACCCAACAAAAGTAGCTGGGTAGAGACAAATATAATACAATACCTCTTGGTCTGCTTGCAGGGAGGTAATTGTAAGTGTCTATCATCTCTCCCAGTGGAAAACAATGTAGAATGTTTATTATGAATGTATTTGTTTATGTATTTATTTATATCCCACCTTTATTATTTATATAAATAACTCAAGGTGACAAACATATCCAGCACACCTTCCTTTTCCTGTTTTCCTCAGAGCAACTCTGTGAGATGGGTTGGGGTAAAAGAGAGACCGAGTGGTCCAAAGTCACCCAGCAGTTTCATGGCAGAGGCGGGACTTGAATTCATGGTCTCCCTCTTTCTAGCCTGGAGCCTTAACCACTAGACCAAATTGACTGTTGTTGTATTTCAGCATTCTATGCTATGTGTATTAGTGTCCAAGCAAATACAGATAGTGCTTGACTTATGGCCTGTCATTTAGCAACTGTTTGAAGTTTCGTCCCCTAGGGCACTTACAATCCAGTTCCAACAGCAGCTCCCTACCCTGCAGTCACATGACCACATGTTGAGCAATCAGCCAGCATTTTTGGCCATCTGCAGTGTCCTGTGATCACGTGACTATTTTACAACATTTTGCCGAAAACCAGCATTGACTTCTGTTCTGTGGCAAAAATGGCCCATAGCAAACAATTGGTTTGCTTAACAACTGCAATATTCACTTGATGATCGCCACGAAAAAGGGTAGTAAAATCAGGTTAATCATATGAGTGACCTGATTTACAACTGTCACAATTTATGGTCAGACTCCATTCTGGTTGCAAGTGGAGGACTATCTGTAATTTTAGGACTACAATCCAGTGGTGGGATTCAATTTTTTTTTACTAACGGTTCTGTGGGCGTGGCTTGGTGGGCGTGGCAGGGGAAGGATGCTGTAAAATCTCCAGTCAGAGGTGGTATTTGCTGGTTCTCCAAACTACTCAAAATTTCCGCTACCAGTTCTCCAGAACTGGTCAGAACCTGCTGAATACCCACCTCTGCTACAATCCAAATAATCTTCACAACTAGGTTTGCTTATATGTAAATTATTTACTGTGTTTCAGAATGTTTACTTTCACAGAGCAATAAGTAGCACAGCAGTGAGTTAATTTTTTTTCTCTATCTTCCTGCAATTGAGGAGAAATGGAAATCCTGACTTGCATTTAAAATAAGAACAAGTGACAAATGTACCATGTTATGTAGCTTGAAGATATATTTTAGTCATTTTTAGAGTAATATGTTACAATAAGCAGCTATAGAATTTTGAAACAAGTAATTTTATTGCAAAATAATAGTTGTTTTTTTAATGAGATGGAATTGAACATTTAATGCTGCTTTAAGTATTTTGCTTTTCTGTGTATTTTAACATTAACAAAATGGAGTCTCTAAGGCTGAAAAGAGATTGTATTTTCAGGCTAGCTTTGTAATAGTTTCCTGAAAAAAATTATAACAATTGTCTTCCAATTTAGCTGTGCAAATTTTGCAAAACCTCCAATCATATTCGAACAGATCCCTTCTTTTGCAATCTGCTGATGAATATATAAGCCAGCAGTTCTGGAATGAAACATATCCAATTTGCCACTTCATTCTCTTTCTGGCTCTTATGAAATGCAATTGGAAGTGGAAATGACAGGGAAGAGACTTCAGTTGGTGGCAAAAAGGATTAAAGAGATAAGACAGCACAAACAAACCAAATACAAAACACTTGCTACAAACACAGAGGCACATTATAGTGAAACTGTACATTCATTCATAGTGTTTCAAAGCTAAACCAAACTACATAGTTGCAGAACTCTCTATTAACAATGATAGTATAGGAAGGAAAAGGTCTAAATCAGGGGTATCAGACTAAAGGCCCGCAGGTCAAATCTCGCTTGCGGGATGCTTAGATCTGGCCTGCGGGGCCACCTGGAAACAGCGAAAGACCGCCCTGTGGTGCCTCTGCCAATGAAAACAGAGCTTAGGAAGGCCAACGTCCTGAGCTCCGTTTTCACTGGCAGAGGGTTGCAGGAGGCCGTTGCAGCTGGAAATGGAGTTCGAGAGCACATTTTCACTGAGAGAGCACTCGGGCCACTACAGGCACCCCCAACACGAGTGACATCGAGCAGGCTATGCCCATTCTGACCACGCCCACTCCAGTCCCCCAACCCTGATGCCCTCAATGAAATCGAATTTGACACCCTTGGTCTAGATGGAAGATCAAAATTTATTTCTATTTATTTTATTCGATATTGCATTTGTATGCCGCCCAACTCCTAACTTTAGAAAAAATATACCTAAAACAAACATAGAAGTAAAAGATAGCAAGGTGATAGAATCACACTGAATCAGGGGGAAAAAGAACCCTCATCAAACTCACCCTCACCAAAAGCTTGGGAGAAGACCTAGGTCTTTAAGCTCCTTCAAATCACCAGTTGGGTGAGGGCCATCCAGATCTCAGGGGGAACTTCATTCCAGAGAGCAGGACTGCTAGAGAGGAGTCATGCTTCCACAACAATCCTGATAGATGGCAATATTTAATCAAAGGTACCCAAAGTATGGCAACCCTGCTATATCAGATTATAACTATCTGTCATAAGTAACCAGGCTCTATGCCATATAAGGCTTTATAAGTAACCACCAGAACCTTGAATCAACTTGGAACCAAAGCACACCTGTTACTGCTGCTGCATTCTGCATTCTGGACTGTTGAATAAGCATCTGAATGCATGAAGAACATCAAACCTTTCTTCTGTCTGCTGTTTGTTTGCCTGAAATCTACGTGCTTTTCTACCCTGCTGATTTTCAATATCAGAAATGGGAAGACAACAGTTTTGAGAGACAGGCTACAGGGGTTGTAACTGATGTGTGTATGTGCACTCATAAACCATGGACCTCTATTGCATCTAGATCTATTGCATATCTAAGTGCATCTGGAGAAGGCGTGGGGAGGAATCCAACCAGGAGCACCAGAGTTTCCTAGGAGGAGGAGGTCCATTCCAGAGAGAAACCCAAATTGAGATACTGTGTTGTTCTGAGCTGAATAGGAGAAGGTAGCCACATCCCAGAATCTCTCAAGATATATCTTTAGGCTACAGAGTTTTAGTTTTAGTCTGGCAAGAATCTATTAGGTGTAAGCAAATAAAGAATTGGATCCGGCTGAATTTCACTGTGTTGTCTTTGGGTTTGGGCCTGACAATTGTCATTTGAATAAAAGTGTGTTGAACTCATTCCAGTTGTATTATTGTACTACTGAGTTTGGGGCTGGAAAAGGTTCTTTTTAACAGGTGCTGGCACTTAGATGACCTTGATTGGCATTGAAAAAGTTAAGCAGTATAATATCTGGTTAGTATTTAGTTGGGAGACTACCAGGAAACCATTATGCACTAGGTTACATGAACTCAAACATACATTCTGGATGTAGTAATGAACCATTTTTCTGTTGCTGACAAGAAGCAACAGGGAAGCTGAACTTAACCTGAATAAGACCTAACTTTCACCTTTTTAAAATTCCACTGAAGATGAACATGGGTCCTCATTATTCCATGTCTGAGCTAAGTTGGAATTTCTATGATTATAACAGCTTTATAAAAGAAGTAAAAAGGTCCAATGGAGTCCAGAAATACCGTTGACTAAGATTCATCCGGTCATCTAAATTAATAAGTTGAAGTACTGTTAAGTACATTGCAGTTAAAACTCTTTAAATTAAAATGCAATTGCTCTGTCAGCTTGAGAAGAAATTTATTCTAACCTTTTCCATAACAAAGTTCTCTTAAATTACAAAAAAAATATATACTTTATCTTATCGTTAGATAAAAGTGTATTTGTTTTGAGGTGAACCCAAAGGGATAACTGTCAGAACAAGCTTTTAAATTCTTTGTATATCCACAAAAGCACCCCCTAAAAGCAGTTAAGCCTTTGAAGAAAGAAGAGATGGAATTAGAGCAAGAATTGCTAAGGGCAATGCAGTACTGGAAGAGCTCCAAGTAATTCTAAGTTTAGGGAAATGAGCTGTTATTTTAAATTATTTATTTATCTTTGTCCTTAATGTTTTTATAATGTTCAGTTGACAAAAGTCTGTATCTTGAAATAGAAGCAATTATATGTAACTCTTATTGTAGCTTAAGTTTTTTAGGACTTTTCCTCCAGAAAATATTGACAGAAATTAAAATCTTTATTTCCTGTGCAAGGTTCTGCTGCCTCATTTGTTCTACACCAAGTGTGCTACTGGTTAACTGTGCAGAAGGGCATCTCATAACATTGTGAAAGAAAACTGGCATCACCTTTCTCACTAACAAAATCGTATGGCCCTATACATTGGCAATTCCTATTCAAGCATTTTTCACCGAAAACTGCACTACTCTGCCTTGGAGATTCTTCAGTCCAGTGAATTACAAATTTTGGGAAGAAGATTTTTTTTTTAATGAAATACTGGACAAAGTGTTAAGTTATTGAAATTGTTTTTGATTTATGGAATTATTTATGGAAGGAAGAAGGAGTCATCTTTTATATATCTTTTTTCCTTTTTCCTATCTCTTTGCATTCCTCTTTTTCTTAAATTTACTTTTTATATTTTCTTTAGCTTGTATTAGTTTAATTATCTTTGTACTTGTAAGCTTTAATTATATTATTTTTTTAAAAAAGAGACAGATCTCTGTTCTGAGCTGCCTTCTGCCTTTTCGATGTATTTTCCCAAAGGATCAGGTGATCAAGGTCACGCCAGGCATTTGCAAATGTATGGTAGTGTGTCAAGGATTTGAATCTCATTGCTGCAGTGCCCTTCTGAAATAGAATCATAGCAGTTCAGCTAAATACTGGTAAGAGTTATCTATAGTATTGGGAATCTTGATATTCCCAATATTACAAGGATTATAGCTGCCAGCCCTTCGGGGTAGATCAGATCAGGAAACCGATGCCACATGAATATTGGAACTCTGCCTTATCGTTGTAGACGATAATAACCCAATTTTGAAATGATTTTTTTTCTTCCCTCTTACATGACTCACTTTAATATAAGAGGGGAGAAAGATACATTTGATACTCCTCCTCCCCAACTGTCTATTCAGGTTAACCTGAAGTTTACACAACTCCTTCAGCCACTGGAAACCAAATAATCCACTCCACCCCTCCAGAGACTGGGTAGATCAGTCCCACCACCAGTTCCTGGAGGACAAATAGCTGCAATCACACTGACAGAAGAATCAGAAGTCACTCTTGCTCCACGAATGAGAGCAAATATACGTGTGCCAGGATAATGTTGCAGGATCTCATCTAGGTCAGTCACTAGGACCAGAGGTTTAGTCTTCCAAGGTTTGGATTCATTTTGGAGCCCATCCTCAGGAAACTTCTCTCAGCCTCTCTGCTTTTCTCTTCTCTCTACAATTCTGGTAGAGAGAAGTTAAATCCTGGTGACCAACCCAACTGGATCACTCTTGCTCCCACTGCTTTTTGCCCCTGGTCATTCTGTTTCTCTGTTTAGGTAAGGAAATGTTCTTGAAACAATGTTCCAATAGATTATGAATTGTCTATTAGAGATAAGAGGTAGATCATAGATAACATCTCCATGTCTGCCATGATTATTAGAATACCTCCTAATCTCTGCTGAAAGCTGAAATCAGTGAAATCAATTATCAATCCATAAATGGCTCATTTGGCTGTGGTCCTTTTAAGATAGTCTATGCAGTTCAGGGAGAGCCAGTCTGGTGCAATGGTTAAAGTACCTAGCTAGAAACTGGGAGGCTGTGAATTCTTCCACTTTAGGCACAAAACCAGTGCCCTTCTCTCAACCCTAGGAAACGGGCAAAGGCAAACCACTTCTGCAAAATCTTGGCAAGAAAACCGCAGGGACTTTTCCAGGCAGTCATCAAAAGTCAACACTGACTTGAAGGCACAGTAAATTAAATAAATGCCGTTCTTGGATCCAGAGTAAGATTTAGAAAAACAGAGCTCCATTTATTCATATTTTTACACGAGGAAGACCCCAACTGCTATAACCTTTTTTTTTTTTCAGGAGAATGGAACAAAGATTTATGAGAACTGCCATTCATAAATGTCAGTGCAGTGCTGCAGAAATTGCTGAAGGACGCCTCAGAAGCAAAGTGAAACAGTGCAGCTCCTTTGTGTCTCTTTTAAAAATGAAGAAAGGGAACCTGCTTTGTTTGTATCTGTTTTGATGGTATTTGAACAAATCAGCTTCCAATTAAATCACTCCATCTGAACTTTTTCCACCCTTGCTTTCTTTCAGGATTAAATGCCTCTGAATGTCAGCAATTGGAGAACAACTGGGTGCATTCTGAAAAGTCCAGTTGGGTTTTTATACCCAACTTCTTGTCTTGTACCAATACAGTCTCATGTAGCATGTTAGTAACATGGCATGTCAGTGTCAGTGTTTCAAGTAATATACCCATAACAAACAGAACTCCAAGGCAAATAGGTTCCTTAAAGAACAGTTTTATTGGATATATCATATTGGCACTGACTGATGAAAATCGACTCTAAAGGTTCCCGCGGTTTCACATAATAAAAAGTAAAAGTCCCCCACTCTTTCCCAACCCATCAGTCACATGGCCCAATCAAGGTGCTGTCCAGTTGCTTGGAAACTTCATTCCTCCTCTCTTCAGCTACCTGTGGGAGTGTCCTTGGTTCCCAGGGGAAACTATTTTGTTTTGGCTACAAAACCGCAGCTATCTCTATTCCCCTCTCCCTGTGCCTCATCACAAGGCCTCCCTGTGCCTTGGAGTGCTGAAGCCTCCAAGATGGCCTCAGTCAGGCCAGCTTCAGAATTGACAGTCAGAGGAGCACAATATGGCCTGAGTGTATTTCTTTCTCATAAAATACTTCCTGGCTAGGTCAAAATGGCCCCAATATTTATATTATTAATCTGTTTTTTTAATAAAATCAAAGGAAGGTGTTTTAGAATATTTCCCAGCTATCATTTCTACTGTGGGTTAAAAAATTAACATTTCTCTTCTGAATCTGGTTTTTGCTTTTGAAACAGTGGCACATTTAAAGAGCTATCATATGGCATATTTAATTTAGTCCCAATGAAAGAACTTTGATAATGTGAGAAACCCATTGAGAACCACAATTAAGTTATGAAACACCTATTATTTAAAAAAAACACTGTTTGAGGATAGTAAAGAAAGTTAAACTAAGGGAAGGTGTATTCTGTGGTATTTGCCTTTAACACTCCAGCAAGATGCTGCAAGATATTCTTCCTGTCTTCCATTTCCTAATCCTAAAAGACATATGGAGCATGTACTAGAGACTGTTCTATTCTTGCATTCCATTAGTGTACTAAAGTTTCTTAGAAAACACAGGGATGTACCATACGTCTGCTTGATGAAGGTTATCTGGAAGCAAAAGGGCAATTTTACAGATCATTTCACCCATCCCATTTGATGATATGGTTGGTCCGATTCAGCTTAAATATTAACTTTCCTAGGTATGTTGCAGATGAGAGGTGATTAGAGATGTCCAGAACAAATAGGTGAACATATTTTGTTATTTAAATTTGCCATTGGTTTTCTGTATAATTTTGGAACAGATACATTTTGCTGATTTGACTGTTGTACAAAATAAATAATGGGGTTTTTAATACAGCTTTTCAATTAATGGCATCAGTTCCAGGAAATATTCATGTACAAATGGTAGATTCGGTTCAGGGTTATTTTTTGCATTATAACCATCTAGCCATTTAGTTGGTAGATCTGGTTTATTTGACCCATTCTGAGTTTTATGTGGAAAGACATACATTTCATAATACTTCTTATTATGGTGTATACAAGTCTCTAAGAAAAACAATTCTGAAATACAATTGCTGCATAAAGATTTAAAGATAAACAGCGTGAGTACACTGGGAATAATTGTTTCAAGTGTTCTACATGCAAGGTTGAAGGCTTGCCTATAATTGTGAGAATTTATTGGAGTCCCTTGTATGTAATCATAATTTCTTCTTTTCTCCTTTTCCTTTAGAAATGCTGAATTTGATACCCTGCAGAAAAGATATATGGATTTCTAGCAGCTAAAGAACTAATACAGGTAAATTACATTATATATTATAGCTATATAGTATACACAATGGCTACTAGTACTGCAAAATGTTTTGGAATGGCATAAATTTAATCAAATTGTACTATATATTTAAGAACTTACAGGCAAACTCTGCACCTGCAGTACACAGGAGGTGAGCTGTGTATCTTCCGCATTTCTTGATAGATCTGTTGGTGAGCAGTTCAAAGGACACATGATTTGAGAAGTGCTACAGGAGAAGCTGTGAGGGCTATGAAGTAAAGCAAAGCGAAGCAACATGACCATTTAACTTTGTTCTTGTAGGTGAGGAGGCTGTTTTGCAGTGCTTTACTCATTGCACTTATTTGTTTTGCATTGCGTAATCTGCTGCTGTTAAAAAAATCTATACTTAGCCTATGGATTTGACAGCAGTATATCATGATTTATTATACAATGTGTGCCTGGTCCTGGCTGATTGGATTGAACTTTTCTATTATCTATTTTCTGTTTGATTCCAATGTCCATTTTGTGGTATCTAAGTGTAGAATCTATGTTCATGTTTTTGAAGCTGTCCTTTTTTAGCTTTCAAATTCATACACTCAGTTACACTCACTCAGTTGCTAGATGAAAATAGCAATTTACTCAAGGCTCCGTAGATAATAGCAGACAAGGAAAGAGATGTAAGTCAAAACAGTCTCTGGGAAAGAAAGTTTGCTTGTGTAGTATCACTTTCAGTAGGGACACCACAGAAGAGAAGTCAAATCTATTCCAAAATTCAGAGATCCAAGTCAGCCAGTCCAAAGGTCAAGGTTTCAGGAATCACAAGCAGAATCATAGAAACAACAAGCCAGAGCAGAAGATCAGAGAGTTGTTTCTAACAGAGGAACATGAGTCAAGATTGCTTCTTAAATCAGGCTGCAGCCAGCTAACTTTAATTAAGTTATTCTCTTGCTTGGCAAGGATCCTCATTGAGTGTCTTCATTCTACTTTCTACTCTAATCCAAGGGCGTGGGGTCCAGTTCTTATCATCTGATCACTTCAGCTTTTCTGATTGTACCTGTGTTTGAGCTGCCTCAGGTGATTCCTGACTTGGTGCCCCCTAAGGGTCTCCTTTAATTTCAAGTCCCTTTATTTTTCCACTCTTCACATTCCAGCTACACAGTATCATTTTCTTGAGGCTGCATTGAGACCTCCTGTCATTTATTTAATTCATTTTGTGCATCTAAACAGAAGTGTGTATTCTTGTTTAATTTTTATATCCACTAATTCTGCTCTTTTTATTGATTTATTGCTGAATGGTGTATTCTTTTTAATCATGTAGTCATCAGAATTGAAGTGACCCAGTCTATCTAAGGTTTCTTATTCCTAAAACATCCAGTTTAATTAATCCATGCTATGATTCTTGATTCTTAACAAATGTATCTTTTCTTTTATGTATACTGAGAGTATTTACACCAATCACACTTGGCCAATAAAGAATTCTATTCTATTCTATTCTATTCTATTCTATTCTATTCTATTCTATTCTATTCTATTTAACACAGTTAAGTTCTGATTTTTCCCTTGTTCATGCTTCTCACTTTCCACATTCCAATTGCATGTTTTCTCATAAATTAAATTCTTCTTTTTGATTTTTGTTCCATCAATGATGAGACTTCCTTGCAAATTTGGTGACCATTTCCAGATCTACTTGTGAAGATTCTACACTTCCTCAGTAATGAGGAATATTCTCTGACCTGGACTGCTTTCATCATATGGGAGAAAATTTTAGTTTATAAGTATTTTGAAGTAAGAACCATAATGGATAAAACAAGAGCTGAATCAATATCATTTTCTCTGTATTAAGATAACAAACTGACTTGTCAAATAGTGTCAGGTGATTTTTCTCAATTTCTTTAAAATATTTCAGTCAAAAGCCCTGACTGAGCATTACAATCAAATATCTACAAATTTATTTATATTTCCACCCATGCAGTCTACAGGAGTTGCAATTTATGTAGTGTAATCTCAGTCGACCTCTGTCCTTACTTTAATTTCTATTCTCTTTAACCTCCTCAGAGAAATTGACAATTGGTAATTACCATTAGAAAACTATTTGCAAGTAATTAATGTAGCTAACTTTTGAACTGCTATCTCCTAGCAAGATAAACTATCTGCAGTCCACAGATGTTAGATTCATATGAACCAATTTTCATGGAAATTAACTCAACAGCATTACTGTATTATTAATTTTTTTGTTAGAATATTTTTTTTAAAATAAATAGTGGGATACCATGGAATTGTGCTTGGTTTTACAACATATCAAAAATATTTATCAGTTCCCAGAGGAGCTCTGTATGTGGCATTGATTGACTTCAGAACAGCTTTTGATTTTGTTTCTAGAAAACAACCGAAGAACAAATTGGAGATTGCTGCTGGCACTTATTAAAACGTTGCATGATAACATCTATGTTCAAATCAGATTGACAGCCAAGGTCAGCTCTCTGCTGTGGTGCCTACTTCCAAGGGCATTTAACAAGACTGTATTTTAGTCCTTTGCTATTCAGTGTTTTATATCAATGATATGGTATAAAAATGCAGAAATCTGGAAAATCACCTGCCATTTAGCTATTACCTCAACTTTGCTTCTTGGATTGAGAAGAGCATTAAGATCAATTGCTTCCCACTGCATGTATAAGTATCTGTTTATTAACTATGAGAAAACAAAAAAAAATAGTATTTTTAAATACTTCCTTCCAAGATTTAAATATAAATAGCAAAATAATGGAACATTACTGAAAAGATATTTTTTCCCTGGAGGGCCAAAATTCGATCATTAAAAGTGGTAAAAAGTAAGGTTGTCAATATCTTAAAATAAAAAAGAATGGTAGTCAACATCTTAGACTTTTTTCATATCAGAAATAGATTTAAAATGTTTGAGGCCAAAGTAAATAGCATGGCTTTCAAATATCTGCTTAGAAGGTCATAGTGCTGTTAGATGATGTTTATTTTATTTATTTTATTTTTTTTATTTTGTCAAGCAATTATAAGATAACAGGTATAAGTATAAACATAGTTATGAATACATGAAATTGATACATATAAGGGGGAAAAAAAAGGACAGGGACAGTAGGCACATTGGTGCGCTTATGCACGCCCCCTACAGACCTCTTAGGAGAGGAGTGAGGTCAATAGTAGACAGTCTTAAGGTTTAATTTAGACAGTTTAATTAGACATGTTTAATTTAGACAGTTTAATTAGACATGTTTTATTTCTGCAATATTTCCCAAACCCAGTCGTTCAGGCATCAATGGCATCAGTGAACACTTGAGAATACATGGTATATGTTAACCCTTGGCTTAATAATACATGCCTTTTGACTGCTTTGACTCTCCAAGATAAATTCCAGCCTTCCTGGTGGAAATCACTTATTTGCATTTAAAGGTATTGTAGGCTTTCATGTAATGTGACAAACTCAGTGGGTTTTGAATAGGACAAACTATTCTTTAAGCAATTATCCAAAGTGATTTCAGTTAAGCACATCTTCCTTTAATTGAGACCAGTAAAAATTGTTGTACTTGCCCATTATTTGTTTGATGTTACATTCCAGAATACCAGAACAGCTTTTACATTGGCCTGTAATAGCCTTCCATCTGCTCTTTAAAAGGGCAGACATAGCATCTCTGTTTCCACACGGTGAATGGAAAATCAGAATTATACTGCACTGCATCCTTTATAAATAAAATCAAAACAAAATTTATCATGGTCATAGATCAGCATATCAATATTTAAAAAAATATATACATATAATAATATATATTATATATCATTTTATATCCAGTTTTCATTGCTATAATATAAAAAAGATATTGAGATGTTAGAAAGAATGCAGAGAACAACAGAGATGATTATGGGCCTGGGAGCTAAAACACGTGAAGTAGAGTTGTGCATGGGTATTTCTAGTCTAGTGAAAAGAAAGATTAGGGGTGACATGATAGTAGTGTTCCAATATTTGAGGGGCTCCCACAAAGAAGAGGAGACCACACCATTTTCCAAATTACCAGAAGGCAGGACAAGAAGCAATACTCATGGTACAAAATTTCTTGATTTCCTAGAAAAGATTAATGAAAGTTTAGCTACAGAATTTTCAAAATTATTTACAGTACTAAGGATAAATTGTACAAATTATACTTTATAATACTATTTTAACTGTATTGCTATTGATATTTTTGTCTGTTAAATCTGTCTACCAAATTAATCTGGTGATTAAGAAGTTTATCTAGTTCAATTGGCTATCTTAGCCAATCTCCCAACAACAGCAGGACTTGGATAGATGGGCTAAGCTTTTCCCAATGAGCACCTTCCAGAACCCTTGCCGCTCTCACAATGTGAGGCAGGCTCTGTTTCTGAGGCAGTGCTGGCCTTATCAAGCCAGAGACAGTAGGGAGTCTAGCCAGGGAAACTAGGCCAAGAGGCTGTGGCTGTCGCTATCTAAAAGAAGGAAGGAGGAAACAGCCAAGGAGGAAAAGCTCAGGAGCAGCCACTGTGCAGTGCTGTTCTTTTACCAAGCAAAGAATCGGAACATCAGTGAGTGAGCAATCAACCTTATAAGTCTCTCTGTTAGGCAAAGGGAAAAAAGGAAGGAGTCTATGAGTCAAGGAAAAAGAATGGAAAGTAGATGAGCAAAACATTAAGGAATTGAAAGATCTTTCTGCTTAGAAAACAGAAGAAAACAGAAACAGGTTTGGGTATCTCTTAGTAGGGTGTGTTTCCAATATTATATCATCCTAAATATTATAGGAAAAAATGCTGCATATTAATTCAGTTACAAAGTATTAATGTTTTGCTTCATGAAAAATGGTGCCAACTCAGTGGCCAAAATAAATGGCTATTTTGCAGCTTTGTTTCGTAAATAGCTGCTTCACAGTAGTTTTTTTTAAAAAATATTCAATTTATGTAATAAATTTGTTTAATAGTTATTGTGAAACATTTCCATTTCTTTTTTCTTGGTCAGCTTCTGCACCAGTATATGAAAAGGCTTCAGTATCTCTGCCTTCTGGCTAATAATCTTGGCTTCCTGCAGCACTTGCGTCTTTGAGAGCCCTAGTGGAAATACATGTTACTATCCTGTGCTTCTAGGAATCCAAGTTTGGCTGTTAACACCATAGAAATATATGTTGCAACTGAATCATTGTAGCAACAATAGTTTCTTATGGAGTTAAAAACAGTAAATCTGTGGTTTCCAGCATGAAGCCCGTAGGGCTGTGCAAAGCTTCAAAGAAGTGCTTTGCTTCAATGATACTTCAAACAAAGAACTCCTTAGATGCTGCTTCTAAGAAGCCTCTGAAGAGCAGAGTGACTGGCTGAGTTGCTTCACTTCGTGTTGCATATTTAGTACCCAGAAGAGGCATTTGTTCGTAGATAGAGCACTGGAAAGAAAATCTTCACATGCAAAGCATACCCCAAAACTTTTCTTCTGTCTATTACAGGCATGTCAGAGAAGGAACAATGCAGAGTGCCTTGTTGAATGCATTGCCTTTTGCTTTAATGATTGTTTGGGATTCATTTAGTTGTGTGCTTATTGGGGCTCAAGCACTGAATTAAGGACAATCCAGGGATTTCTCCATATTATGTCAAAAGAATTGTACACTTAGACTCACGTTTTTTCCATCTGAAGACTCAGAAATTCAACCTGGGATATTCTGCAAGCAAAGCAGAAGTTCTGCTAGTAATGAGCTAAAGCACTGTCCTGTATTTTAGAGAAATGGTGGGTGGGCATTTTGTAGAGTAGTAATGGAATCTATGCTGAGTTTCTTTTGCAGTAAGGATGGAGATGTTCACAGTTAATGTGGGACAAGACTTTATGGGAAAATACTATTTTATAACCATCTTGTGAAATATAAGGAAGGAGGAGGCAGATCTTCACCTGGGGGAAATGTGTCTCAAAACTGGGGAGATTAGTACTAAGAAGACTTGCCACCTGTCCACACTCTATGTACTTTCCCGAAGGAGGAACCAAGCAGACCCTCTTTGTTTCACTTGGATGAGCTGATTTAATTTTGGCAAGACGGTTCCTGATTGATCCCATTGTGATAACTTTTATAAGTGATAATCATCAAACCCCACATAGCTGGACAAAACCTGAGAAGCAAAAACAAGCCCAGAGATCAAAATAAGTTATATCTAATGCTAGCCTGGTTTGCAACATGTAATAAAAAATTCCTGTTTTCTGTCACTGTGTGTGGTGGTGAAGTTCTTGGGAACCCTTTCTAGAAGCATCCTCTTAATAAGTTCCATTTAGGTCTTCTCTGCTCCATGTAATCTTCCATGCTAGAAAAGACTGAAATGGCTTCTGATCCAACTGTCACTGAGCATGATTGGCTGCAGTTGTGGGCTGCAACTGGTTTAACAACAGGTTCAGTGAGCATGCATGTGCAGCATTAAAAAAACGCCATTTTAAGCTTAAAAAAGAAACATACCCTCTATGTTAGCGCTGGTGAGTAAAACAGCTGAGGCGTGACAATCCGCTGTGCCACGCGAATCAGCTGAGCTAAAAAACAGGGAAATATAGGACAGGAAAGGGCATGGGTGGGTGGACGGGGCCAACTGCTCACTGGAACTACTGGTTTGCTAGACCTGGTCCAAACCAGTGGCAGCCAACTGATTGGCTGGTATTTTCATAGGCAATAATATTCCCTTTCTTGTTCTGTTGTGGCTGGCTACCAAATTCTCCCTTCTTTGCATGTGTCTCCTACTTTCCACTTCCAGCACCACTTCCTGATTCTTACCAACGTCTTATAAACCACTTAGCCCAAAGGAAAAAGTTGCAGTAAAATTTCTATTAGCTAATACACGTCTGGTCTGGATGTTGTCTTTAAATACGTAGACAGACTTCTTTTAGCACCTGCCTTCTTTCATGATCATTTTCAGTTTATGATGGTGATGAAAATGTAACTTTGAAACCAACCCTCACATTTACAACTTTTTCAGGTCTGTAAAAAAACAGAAAAGCTCCATCCCACTTTCATTTTCCTAGAAGTAAATACAGGCAGTCCTCGACTTACAACTATTCATTTAATGACCATTCGAAATT
The DNA here is from genome assembly GCF_049901735.1 of Notechis scutatus. Lineage (NCBI taxonomy): Eukaryota > Metazoa > Chordata > Lepidosauria > Squamata > Elapidae > Notechis > Notechis scutatus. The sequence continues at coordinate 164,627,444 of NC_142010.1, read as the reverse complement.
ACAACAGCACTGAAAAAAGTGATTTATGACTGGTTACACAGTTACAGCATCCGTAAAGTCACAAGAATAAAATTTGAGCGTTTGGCAACTGGCATGTATTTATGAGGGTTGCATTTGTGTCCTGGCTCATATGATTACCATTTGTAGCCTTCCCAGCTAGTTTCTGACAAGCAAAGTCTGTGATGGAAGCCAAATTCGCTTAATGACCTCATGATTCATTTAACAATTGCTGTGATTCATTTAACCCCTGTGACAAAAAAGGTGGTAAAATGGGGCACAACCCACTTAACAACTGCCCACTTAACAACTGCCTTGCTTAACAATAGAAATGTTGGGTTCTGTTGACGTCGTAAGTCGATGACTACCTGTAATAAATCACCAGAAATCTGGAGAAGAATGATAGGACTGGAATAATTCCCACTTTTGCTAGTGCCCCAAATTTTTAATGTATGTGCATAATGATAATCTGATTATTTATATGCATTGGCATAAAGAAGCCCAGAAGAAATCCTATATTTAAAATAAACAGTTCAGTTAAAAACATTATAAGCTCTTTTCTTTTACGTTGTTTTTTAGGATAGACACCCTAATGCCCAATCGCAGCTGCACCAAAATTTTGATTTCTGAACTATGTTTCCTGAAACAATAATCATTTCTAGCAGGGAAAGTTTTTTTAAAAAAAAAAATGAAATGTGAACTTGGTTCTCCAGATGGTATGCATTTCCATTATTGCCTGTACTAAATAGGAAGTACTACTTAGTCATTGGCTAAAAACATTGGAAAACATAAAAAAAAAGCCTTTTTTACAAAAATGTCATCCCCCCATCAGTTGCTAAAAAGAGACACTACTACAGTATATATTCAGCTACTATAGAATAGCTCCATTAAAAAAAAAGAAAGGAAACTAGGAATCAGGGAATTATGGCTCATCAAAGAGGCAACTGTCTTTCCTGTTCCCCCAAGGATGGGCTCATGCTTATATCGCTGGCAATATTACAGGCTTCTGGCATATTTGAATATACCAGGCATGTTAACATGGCTGGGTGAATTGCAGAAGCCATCTGTTTCTCTAGGAGTTTGGCAGAATCGGCATCTATGTCATTTTCTAGTTAAGAGGAGATTCTCCCTTAGTTAAACATTTTGTTGTTTGGGGGATTGGCTCAGTTTGTATGAATTCTGAGAGATTTCTATCCATGCTTGCAACAAGAAATTTTAAATGCTAAAATCTAAAGCCTTAGGGCAAGTAAAGAAATAGAGAATTGTGATTTCAGGATCACCGTATAATTTGATGTATTCTGAGCCTGGAAACTATGTAGCAAGGAAAAATCATATTCAGTGTTCTCACTTTAGAACAAAACACCCATATTCCAATAATTTTGCATCATGGTTAGGACAACATGAATATGTCCTAACCAAAAAGAAATTCTTGTTTTGAGTGGCTATTTTGATTTTTCTCGATGAAGCAGTTCATTTAATTGTATTCTAATTCATATTTAGCTTTATTTTTTAAACAGACAATCCTCCAACTTTGGCCAATAAAAGAACTGGAAAAGGTTCCATCCATGCTGCCTGCTTTGGCTAAGTTTCATGGGGTGAGAATTAGGACTGATGGGAGTATAATACAGTATTAGCAGTTACAACTGTTTCAACTCTTTCCCTCAAAACGACGCTATAGAGCACTGCACACCAGAACAACTAGACACAAGAACAGTTTTTTCCCAAAAGCCATCACTCTACTAAACAAATAATTCCCTCAACACTGTTCAACTATTACAAAGTCTGCACTACTATTACTGTTAATCTTCTCATCACTCCTTATCACCCATCCCCTCCCACTTGTGATTGTAGGACTGTAACTTTGTCGCTTGTATCCTTATGATTTATATTGACTCTTTTCTAGTATAATTTGATTGCTTATTGCACCCTATGACTATCATTAAGTGTTATACATTATGATTCTTGATTCTTAATGAATTTATCTTTTCTTTATGTATACTGAGAGTATTTAAACCAAGACAAATTCCTTGTGTGTCCAATCACACTTGGCCAATAAAGTATTCTATTCTATTCTATTCTATTCTATTCTATTCTATTCTATTCTATTCTATTCTATTCTATTCCAGGTTGAGAAGAATAATTTTGTATTCTGCTGATATGTCTATGGAGATTCTCAGTCATCCGGGTCATGGTTGACCCAAAGGTGCTTTTTCAAGAGGCAACTGGACTTTCTGGGACACCTTCGGGACATTCTGCTGATTTGGAAAATGTCCTGGGGTTGTGTGTGTGTGTGTGTTAGTTATGGGGAGGTTAGAGAAGAACCTTTGCACTTGCTTTGTGTATTTTTCTTTGGCAGAGTAACAGTTGGAAATTCAAAGGATATGTTCTTGAAGGGGAGTTGAAGGCTTGCCAACATGCTTGGTCTGACTTTGGAGAGCAGTGACAGGAAGCCAAATTGATGATGGTAGTGATGATGATGATGATAATGATGAGAATTTGTTACAACGTGTATGCCACCCAAAACTCAGCAATTAAATTGCAACAAAATCAATTTAAAAACGATAAAAGATGCCAAATGTGATGAAGTGAGGATCTCCCTCTCATTCTCAGAGGCTGATGAGGAACCAGGTTTTCTCAAGTCTTCCAAACAATGCACATGCATATTAGGGTGTGTCATTTAATGGGATGAAAATTCATTTTTACAATCTTTTCACATATTCTAAAAATATGTGTTTTTATACTGAGAATTAAAATCTTCTGTTATTTTTGGAATTGTACAATGTTTAGCTTGATATGGTAAATCCGCATCTGATCATATACCCCAGAAATACCATTAATTTTATCTTCTCAAAATTACACCTTGTGCTACAAAAATGAAAGTTTTTTTCTGCATGAATCTTATTTAGCTATGCAAAAAAGAATCCATGCAATCATAAACTAACATCAGAAAGCAATTATCTAAGTTAAAAAAATGTTTAAGCGAGTTTCATCAAGTCTTATTTTGATTCATTCTACATTAGCTGCCAACTTACTTCTTGGTCTCTGATATAACCCTTACGTTTCTCATGTGTATACACTATGCTTGCTGCCTTTGTAACATGTTTCACACACCTCTCTATTGATTGGACATGACAGGGCCACTGTGTTCATTGCATTGGTTCTTCAATGAACTTCTTTATTTCCACTGTAGTCAGTTTGCATGTCAAAGTTGGCTCATATATACCTTCAGACCAATCAGTCAGCTCCAGCAGAGTGGATGCTCTGGTTTGACCTCTACCCAGTGCATGGCACCACCTTTACAGCCAGGATCAACATTTGTAGAATCTCTTCCTTCAAGTTTTTGTCAGTGCCTTTCTTCTTCATGAAATACACCAGATTATTTGCAATCACTTGAGTGAAACAATGAAGATATCTTATACCCGGGTCACTGCACACAGAATAACGTTCTTCTTTGATGGTACTGGAGAATTGCTAATCTATATTGTTATGCTGGGGAATTGCTGGTCTGAAGAGTTATGGCATTTATGTAGTTATTTACCAAGCACATCTAAATTAAATTAAAGTAACCAAAATATCTTTACAGTCCCCAAGGCATGTCACAACTTTTGAGCATCGCTATTGTTGGAAATTGAAAGTTGAAAAATTTGACATTTTGTTAGGTATAACATTGATACCAAATATGGTTTGGGTGAATAAATATATAAAACTTAGATATCATGGTTTAAGTGCTTATCACTTTAAGCACAATGCAGCAGGCAATTAGCCGATTAAGGGTGCGGTTAGAAGTTACAATATAAGGAAGCATTAGAAGCTGGAAAGCTTACTGTGTGCTACTGTAACTGTTTTCTGCTGCGACTGTAACTGTGTGCTGCTGCGACTAACTGTGTGTTACTGTGACTAACTGTGAATACTGACTGTGAGTGCCTGTGACTGAACTGTTATTGTTTGCTACTGTTTGCTGATTTACTGCGTAATTCTACTGAATATCCAGCGTTTGTTTCTCTGGAGAGTGAAACCGGAGGAGGAGAAGATATCTTTATCGGCTGATAAAGATATTGCAAGGACTCTTAACTTGGACTATACTAGTGAGTCTTACTGGATGGAAATACTGTGAATGACTTAATGGACTGAATGACAATGCTTAAACTCTAACTGGATTAAAAACTATTTAAACTACAAACAGTGTTTGTGTTCAGTGTGTGTATACTCTGGGGCCCTTCCTGGCTTGACTACTGCTGCAATACTCTTCTAGGGGTTAATTCCCAAACCCTAACATTGGTTATGGGCCCAGCAGCATAGTCTAACTAACCAGGATATAGCAGATAGAGTTGGTGTGAGTTGCACATTACTGTAAAAACAAACTGTTTTAATTAGTTTAAAATAGTCAAAATATCTGAAGAGTAATGGCACAAGTAAATTTGTCACAACTGTCCATGATATCCAGGCTGGATGGAACAAACTATGTTTCATGGTCAATGAAATGTAGTTTACTTCTCACGCAGAGAAAGGTTTGTGGGACATTATAGCAAACCCACCAGATGTGAGTAGATGGGATCCTGCTGATGATGATGATAAAGAAAAGTTACAAGACTTTAAACTGAAGAATGAGCAGGCTTTATGCATCATAGGACAGACTCTCTGTGATCAGCAGCTTGTCCATATTCGTGGAGAAGAAAATGCTGCAAACTGCTGGGAGAACCTCAGGAAGATTTATGTTCGGGACAGTGTAGGAGCACATATAAATCTTACACGGAAGCTTTTCGAACGCATCTTCAGAGGAATGGAGATATGTTAGTTCATTTAAACTGTATGAAGAGCATTTTTCAAGATTTGCAAGAAAAAGAGCTTATATTTAATGAACTGCAACAAGTCTACATAATATTATCTTCATTAGATCAAAGCTATGATGACTATGTGACTTCGTTGGAAGTATTGCCAAAAGAAAGCCTCTCATTAACCGAGATTACAGGCAGGCTACTAGAAGAAGCCAGAAGAAGGCGTGAGCGTGACGAGCTGAGAGAAGATAAGAAAGAAGAGAAATTATCTTCAAAGCTTGAAAGAAACCAGCAAAGCAAAGTAAAGCACCCGGAAGAAGAGAATTTATCTTCGACAGCATACACAATTAAAAAGTGTTTTAATTGTGGAGGCAGAGGACATTTGGCAAGATTCTGCAAAAAGAAAAAGCCAGAATGTAAAAAAGCCAAAGAAAGCATTTGAACTAGCCATGTTTAGCAACTCTGATGTGAAGAATAATCTATGGGTGGTTGACAGTGGTGCATCCCACTGCATCACAAGAGATAAGACAAAATTTATAAAAATGTCTACAAGTTCTCAACATATATCTCTTGCCAATGGCTGGAACCTGAAAGCGAAAGGTCAAGGTTTTGCACGTTGTCCGTACATAAACCAGGATATAAAAATGTTGTATGTACCGCAACTAAAGTTTAATTTGCTTTCAGTAAGGGTATTAGATAAATTAGGTTATGTAATTACTTTTAAGGATAATAATTGCATAATTGAAAAAGATAACAAAAGGGTAACTGCAGCTTTAAATGGAACATTATATGTCTTAGATAATAGTAAGAAAGGGAGGCACAAACTGTATTTAATAATATAAAGCCTCATGATGAATGTATCCATTTATTGCATAGGCGTTTGGGGCATGTAAATTTTAAAATGCTAAAACATTACAGTTGAGTTATCTGAAGGAATAAGGTTAAAATCTTGTGATAAATATTTGCGTTGTAATGTTTGCTGTGAAGATAAAAGCAAAGTATTGCCTGCAAATAGGCTAAATGGTTTCAAAACAAAAGAACCTTTAGAAGTAGTATTTGCAGACATAATAGGTCCAAAGAAACCCAGTATGGGGGTGCTAGATATATACTGAGCATTATGGATCATTATTCTAGATATGGGTTTTGCTATTTAATGAAAAGCAAAACTGAAACATATCAACATTTTTTCAATTGGCTTAGGTTTGCTGAAAGAAAGTCTAGCGGCAACTGATAACCTGGTGACAGATAATGGTACGGAATTTATTAATAACAAATTCCAGAACAGAATTAAGGTAGCTGGAATAGAGCATAAGAGTCTGCTCCATACAGGCCAGAACATAACGCTTTTATTGAAAGAAGAGGCCAAACACTACAGGCAATGGTTAGAACAATGTTAAATGATTCTGGGTTACCTGATTCTTTGTGGGGGAGGCTACAATGTGTGCTAATAACATATTGAACAACGTTGTTAATACAACAACAGGTGAAATACCATTCACCAGATGGCATGGCAGGAAACCTGACCTAAGTTACCTGCACATTTGGTGCACCAGCATGGGTGCATATTCCTGCACAACTCAGAAAAAAAGGGCAACATAGAGCTAAAAGATTTTTCTTCGTTGGTTATCAGGCAAACCATAGGGCATATAGATTTTGGGAGAAAGGCACATCTAAAGTGTTATGTAGTGCTAGTGCCCAATTTCTAGAACATGAAGGATGGGAGAAATTAGAACAGGATGCCAATAAAGATGTAATTATTGAATCCTATAGAAATCCCATTAGTTATCCCTGTAACTTTAAAAATAAAGTAAAGAGACAAATACAGGATGAAATAGTGCCCATAAAGGAAGAAACAGATTCAATAGCTGAACAGGATGAGGAAGATGAACAGGTAGTAGTTCAACAAAGTCCTCCTGTAAGCCCTGTAATTCCCAGAAGAACTACACGTATATCTAGACCGCCTGATAGGTACCAGGCTAACACAGTGTGCCAGATTAATCAAGTTCCTAATTCTGTTGAAGAAATTAAAAGTATCCTAATAAGGAAAAAGAAAGATGGTATGCAGCAATGAATAAGGAACTGAATTCATTAAGTGATATGAAGGTGTATGAAAATGCCAAATTACCTGCAGGAAAGAAATCCATGGCTGCAAATGGATATTTAAGGTAAAAACAGATAAAGATGGTAATTTAATCCATAAGGCAAGGTTAGTAGCCCAAGGTTTTAGGCAGAATGCTAATGACTACGATGAGGTGTTTGCACCTAGTCTTAAGCAGCAACCTTGAGGGCAGCTTTAGTGTGGGCAGCTAGTAAAAACTATATAGTTAACCATCTAGATGTGAAACTGCTTACTTGCACGCCCCATTAAAACATATTATTTATATGAAAAAACCTGTTGATATTAAAAGTGAAAATAAGGATAATAATGATTGTTGGTTGTTAAAGAAAAGCCTCTATGGTCTTAAAACAATCAGGCTATGAATGGAACCAGTATATTGTAAAGGAACTAGACAATATAGGATTTAAAAGCTGGTTTAGCCGATCCATGTCTGTTTAAGAGGAGACAAATGGGAAAGTATCATTATTATTACTATTCACAGATGATATTGCTTTGATTACTGAAACTAATGATGAAGCAAATAAAATAATAGCATCATTAGGAAAGAGAATAAAGATCAAGCAATTAGGGAGATAAAAAGTATCTCGGTTTGAATATAAAGAAAACACGGAAAGGTTTTAAGATATCTCAGGAAGATAAGATAAGCAAATTGCTAAAAGATTACAAGATGGAGCTTTGTAAGCCGGCTAAGACTCCAATGAGTCAGGAGTTTAGCAACACTGATGAACAAAGCCCGGAGTTTGATAAGGTGATTTATCAATCTTTAATTGGTAGTTTGAGTTATATTAGTAATTGGTCTAGACCAGATATATCGTACTGCGTGAATCAGTTGGCTAGATTCAATTCTGCACCATGTGAAAGACACTGGATAGCAGCTAAGAGGATATTAAGATATCTTAAAAAGACAATGAATAATTCATTGTCTTTAGAACCAAAGGGTGATTTAATTCTGAGTGCTTATGCAGATGCTAGCTTTGCATCAGAAAGAGACACTAGAAAGTCGACTTCAGGAACAGCCATAATGCTGGGTAAGACATTAATAGGCTGGAAGTCAATAAGACAACAGCATATAAGTTTGTCTACTATGGAGGCAGAATTCTCCTGTTTATCATTGTTATGTACAGAATTAATAATGTATAAACAAATGTTAATTGATATAGGTATAACTGTAGATTATCCTATAATTATACATGAAGATAATCAGGAAGCAATTCAAATGGCCACAAATATTGGAGTAAAAACAAGGAGCAAGCATACAGATCTAAGATACCTAAACGTGAGACAATCTGTAAAGAAGTAAGATGATTCAGCTAGAGTACTGTATGTCGGAGGACAATTTAGCTGATAATTTTACTAAAGCCCAAGGTGCCAGTAAGCACCAGGAGAGTTGTGAAAAATATGGGGTTAGATTGTAAAGGTATTATATATTTATTTCACCCAAAAGGGAGTATGTTAGGTATAACATTGATACCAAATATGGTTTGGGTGAATAAATATATAAAACTTAGATATCATGGTTTAAGTGCTTATCACTTTAAGCACAATGCAGCAGGCAATTAGCCGATTAAGGGTGCGGTTAGAAGTTACAATATAAGGAAGCATTAGAAGCTGGAAAGCTTACTGTGTGCTACTGTAACTGTTTTCTGCTGCGACTGTAACTGTGTGCTGCTGCGACTAACTGTGTGTTACTGTGACTAACTGTGAATACTGACTGTGAGTGCCTGTGACTGAACTGTTATTGTTTGCTACTGTTTGCTGATTTACTGCGTAATTCTACTGAATATCCAGCGTTTGTTTCTCTGGAGAGTGAAACCGGAGGAGGAGAAGATATCTTTATCGGCTGATAAAGATATTGCAAGGACTCTTAACTTGGACTATACTAGTGAGTCTTACTGGATGGAAATACTGTGAATGACTTAATGGACTGAATGACAATGCTTAAACTCTAACTGGATTAAAAACTATTTAAACTACAAACAGTGTTTGTGTTCAGTGTGTGTATACTCTGGGGCCCTTCCTGGCTTGACTACTGCTGCAATACTCTTCTAGGGGTTAATTCCCAAACCCTAACACATTTCCTAATGCATATGTATTAAGCCTAGATCTCTATCAAGTCTATAGCCAACTAAACTACATATTTTGCTTGCTCGCTTCTTTGTTGTTGACACTCGTCTCTTACTATGTTGAATTGAATTCAGTTGATGATTAGTATTACTTCTAGTCAAACTAGACCAGGTTTGAAATGCAAAACCTGTGCAGGCAACAGGCCACTGTCCAGAGAAAGCGGGAGATTTGTTGTTGCTTGTGGACTATCTTGAAATGAAATCAACTGGAATCAATATGGCTTCTGACCTCCAGAAAGCAGGCTTTTACTCTGTTTCCATTATCTCTGTTGCTTTTGGGAATTTTATAAGTGCTTCTAGTTTTTAAAAACTCCCTCTGGGCCCAGGGGTCTCAAATTCTGCGGTGCTGTGCCACCTAAAATGAATGAACTTAACTGTATTTTTTGCACTATAACACGCTCCAGACCATAAGATGCACCTAGCTTTTGGAAAGGAAAACAAGGGAAAAAAATCTGCCTCTGCCTCTGCCTCCCAGCATCCATCGGTATTCATCCGGCTAGCATCCTTGCAGCAAATAGCAAACAGCCTGGTCAGTTTCATCACGTTATTGCAGCCTGATTTAACACGAGCAGCTGATCAGTGGTTGAATCAGCCACCCAGCATATTGCCAATCAGCTGTTCTAGGCAGTGGGGATCGCTGCCGCCGTCACCACCAATCAGCCTCCACACGTCCCATTTTTAGCCTCTGTGCATCCCATTTTTGGTCTCTGCGCATCCCGTTTTCAGCCCATTCAGGTGGTGGCGATTGGTGGTGGCAATCCCTGCTGCCTGGAATGGGCTGAAAATGGAACTCATGGAGGTCAAAAACAGGGTGCGCGGAGGCCAAAATTGGGATGTGCAAAGGTAAAAAATGGTTGAAAGGTGGGGGCTGGTGGGTAGAAGGGGCTTCGGCAACATTCACTCTATAAGATGCACAGACATTTCAACCCACTTTTTTGGGGGGGAAAGTGTGTCTTATAATATGGTACATATGCCCCACCCCCACCCCGCCAGTAAAGTTATCACTCTTTGGACAGTAAAAGAAAAGTCTTGACAGATTTCTGGTGAGTACAAATGCGTTTAATCAGAGCTCCATGGCAAGGCTGGCTGAAGATACCATAGGAGCACATCCTTATACCTGATGCCCTGACAAGAATGGTTCTGCCATCTAGGAGTGGAAGGATTAGATGTGGAATAATAGCAGTATTCCAGTATCTAACAAAATGTCACAAAGAAGAGATCAACCTATTCTCCAAAGCACCTGGAGGTAGAACAAGAAGCAATGGATGGAAACTAATCAAGGAGACCTAGTACTATGGAGAAATTTCCTGACTGTTAGAACAATTAATCAGTGGAACGACTTGCATCCAGAAGTTGTGAATGCTCTAACACTGGAAGTTTTTAAGAAGGGATTGCACAACCATTTGTCTGGAATGGTATAGGGTTTACTGCCTGATCAGAGGGTTGGACTAGAAGATCACCAAGGTCCTTTGTAACTGTTATTCTGTTATCTTTTGCATCCAGATGCCCAGCTGTGTTTTCTGGATTTGCAAGAGATGCCATACCCATTGTTTCCAGCATTTGCCACCCATTTCTGAAATGGCCATTCCCTTATACTCAACTAATGTCTACAGAGCAAGGAAACCCCAAAGAATGTGTAGGGCACAGACCCAGTCTTCAGAGCCACAACCCCTCCGTTAGTGAAATACATCAATATTTTAATAATTCTCTGGCTATACAGTCTACAAATGCAGCCTTACTGTTTTTCAACATTCTTTTAGCATTTAATATAGCATCTTTTCATCATTTTTCTTGGATGCTAACATTTATAACCTTTGACTCTGATATATCTTTATTATTCCCTTTAGATATCTAAAATACTACTTTTCCTTGCTTCAGTTTCACTTCCAGCCATTTTATCATTTTAAATAAGAAACAATTTCATTCTTTCATCTTCTCTCACATACCAGATATATATATATATTTCTATTTCATTAGTTAATTCATACTTTCTACCGCTTACTCCTACTTCCCAAGTCATAATCCTCCATATTCTCTGGACAGTGCCAGACAAATTTAGTCAATAAAGGTTTTCCCATAATGTTTTTAGTAAGGTGTGAAAAGTATAGGTAGAGTTACTGGTCTAAATTGTACCCATACTATTTGCAGTATTCCCTGCCAATATTATGGACAGTCCCAAAGAGTTTTGTCACATGTTGTCTAGTATGTCACAAGTGTAACCAAAGCCTGGTTTTACTCCAAGCATGCTTTTGGAAACTGGCATTTCCAATCTAAAAATTGCATAGTTTGCTCACATCCCTCAAACTAGGAGGCAAGGTATATGAAGTACACCAATATGTTTTCAGAATATAGTACATATACACAAACACACAAAAACAGTTTTTAAAGAGAGTATTTCCTAGAACTTTTTAAAAAGTGAATAAAAATACCATTAGATATATTAATAAAGACCAGAAAACGTACTATATATGATTGGGAAAGAGGGGGGGAATTGCTTATTTCTTTGATTTCCTACCATTGCTATTATTTCTTCCTTTCTTGCTCATGGGGATAAGAATAGCTGGAATTCTGATAAATGGAGAGGTGGGGGGAAATAATCATAGAATTCTGTAATTTTTGGTGAAGCTAGCAGTTTTGCGGTAAAATAAAGACACAGCTAATATAATACTTAGTTCGAATCAACATTGCAAGTTTTAATAATAGATAGTAATGAGTATTTCACTATTTAACATATTGGATTCTTTGTTATTTATTTGTTTTTTCTTATTGGATTTGTGTAATGCGGCCCATAACTCAGTTCTTTGGATAGCTTACAAACAAATACAACAGTATAGTATGAAGCAATACAAAACCAGGGACAGAAAGTATGCAGAGCATGGCTTCTACAATAGATATTTTTCCAGTGCCCTTTACCAGCAGTGGCCATAGCAAGGGTTTTTTTCCTGAATGAAATGATACACAGTGTCTGTTTGCATGCATTTCTGTACATGCAATTTGTCTTCATGGACTAGAATACATTCATATGTGTTGCTTGTATGCCTGTGAAGATCTAATCAGGGAATGTGCATTAGTGTTACCTCTTTTTGTGTCTATGTGTTTGTGCAGGGAGTTAATTAGGGTGGGTGCATATGTGTTTACCAGGTCTGTGTATGAGAGAGAGAATGTCTAAGCAGGGTTGATGTCTATGTGTGTTTTGTGTTTCTTCTCTCCCCTAATCTTGCATCCATGGATGGGATGCAAATATTTTTACTACCGGTTCTGTGGGTGTGGATAGGTGGGAGTGACTGGGTGGGCATGGCTTCTTCTTTTATTTGTGCAGCACCACCCCACGCGTTCCAGGTTTTTTTTTTTTTTTTTGCTTCCTGGGCCTCAGGGAAGCCTCCTGGGAAGCCATTTTTGCTCCCAGGAGGCTTTCTTGAGGCCCAGGAAGGCAAAAAATGGAGTGCGGGGGGACACACAGCACCCCTCCACGCTCTGTTTTTTGGCCTCCTGGGCCTCAGGGAAGCCTCCTGGGAGGGTGTTTTTGCTCCCAGGAGGCTTCCCTGAGGCCCAGAAAGGCAAAAAAAAATAGAGCACGGGGGTGGGGTGGGGGGTGGAGCACACACACATCCATGTGCCTCTTTTTGCCTTCTGGGCCTCAAGGAAGCCACCTGGGTGAAGCAGTAAGACAGCGAGGGGAATCCCAGCACAGCTGATCTTCATAACAGCTGATTGTTGGGAGGAAAAGAAGAAGAAGAAATACCGGTTTGGCTGAACTAGCAATTTTTAATACCGATTCACCCGAACCGGGCCGAATCAGTAGAATCCCAACACTGCTTGCCTCTATGTGTTTTGTATGGGTGCACTGTGAAGCAGAAATGTGGGTAACATGTTATAGATTACATGACAGGAGGGAAGAGGAGGAAGTACACCTTAACAATGGGGTGATTGGCAACAGGCTGAATCACTGTCCAGTTGTCTCTCCCATAGAGATGCTTGAGGAAAATATTTTCTCTAAATTATTTTCTTAAATCTGTCTCCGACCAAAATCCATAACAGATTCGGGCCCATTCTCTTCTGTTTTTGGAGTGTTATCCTGCTGATGAATAGAGAGAGTACTCACATTTTTAACTCAATTACTTTCTAACATTCCGTTGAGCTATCAAAAAACCTAAAAATTAGAGCACAGTTGGAATCAAAAGTTAAACAAAAACTAAAACAGCTGTTCATTCAATAAGAGGGCATCACACACTGCAACACAACAAAAACTAACTGTAGACAGATTCAGAAGCCAACGCTGTCTTTTCAACTGCTCTGACAATACTTTTACAGAATATTATCTACAAAGCTGTGGTTCATTCATTTTTTGGCAAATCCCCCAAAAAGGTTTGGATGCTTTGATGCAAAAGATGGCAGAACCAGTTAATGGCCAGAATATGCTTTTGATATTTTTCAGAAATGACCCACTGCTTAGTAAACTAATCTATCTTTATCCAAAAGAATAAATAGATTCAGTCACTGGGAATTGGGAAAAATATAAATTTAATACAGTATAATTATTATTTTATTAGATAGAAACAAATGTTACATTAGAAAGGGAATATCCAACATCATTTCAATTCCTCAAGATACTCCATGATGTGCCAGTTGCCTTCCTGAAAAAAATGTGCAAGTGGGTCACAAAATTGTTGATCTAGAATTCATTCGAAGGTTTAATCCTGTTACCAATGAATTAGAGACAAATTTACCAATGCAACGAGATTTGTATTCAATATTGCTTGTTGATGAACAATTATTAATATGGACAGTTCTTATTTAGCAACCACAATTTGGATTGCCATGCCAGTCATTAAGCGAAGCCATTACTAAGTGAAACATCACAGTTATACTGTAGTTTTCCTTTCCTTTACAAACCTGCAAAGGTCATAAATGTGAAGATTGGTTTTGCAAGTAATTTTTCATCACCATTGTTGTTATGAATGATCATTAAATGAGCCTTCTTTGCTTTGGTTCCTGCACTGTGGAACATATTACCTCCTGGAGTGAGATTGGCTCCCATTCTTAGGACATTTTGTAAGAGCCTTAAGACCTGGCTTCTTCTAGATGTCTTGAGGACCTAATGGGGGAACTTCATACTGGACATGGTTGACTAATTAAAGCTTAATCCCACCTCCTGTCTGTCTCCCCCCCCCCCATCCCCCCGTTTGTCCAGGGTCCTCTTTGCCATCTGATATTAATGATATTACACTGCTCAAAAAAATAAAGGGAACACAAAAATAAGATAACCTAGATCTGAATGAATGAAATATTCTTATTAAATACTTTGTTCATTACATAGTTGAATGTACTGACAACAAAATCACACAAAAAATGTCAGTGGAAATCAAATTTAGCAACCCATGGAGGTCTGGATTTGGAGTTACACTCAAAATTAAAGTGGAAAAAAACACTACAGGCTGATCCAACTTTGATGTAATGTCCTTAAAACAAGTCAAAATGAGGCTCAGTAGTGTATGTGGCCTCCATGTGCCTGTATGACCTCCCTACAATGCCTGGGCATGCTCCTGATGAGGTGGTGGATGGTCTCCTGAGGGATCTCCTCCCACACCTGAACTAAAGCATCCCCCAACTCCTGGACAGTCTGTGGTGCAATGTGGCATTGGTGGATGGAGCTAGACATGATGTCCCAGATGTGCTCAATTGGATTCAGGTCTGGGGAATGGGCAGGCCAGTCCATAGCATCAGTGCCTTCGTCTTGCAGGAACTGCTGACACACTCCAGCCACATGAGGTCTAGCATTGTGCATTAGGAGGAACCCAGGGCCAACCGCACCAGCATATGGTCTCACAAGGAGTCTGAGGATCTCATCTCAGTACCTAATGGCAGTCAGGCTACCTCTGGCAAGCACATGGAGGGCTGTGCGGCCCCCTAAAGAAATGCTACCCCACACCATTACTGAGCCACTGCCAAACCGGTCATACTGGAGGATGTTGCAGGCAGCAGAATGTTCTCCATGGCGTCTCCAGACCCTGTCACGTCTGTCACATGTGCTCAGTGTGAACCTGCTTTCATCTGTGAAGAGCACAGGGCACCAGTGGTGAATTTGCCAATCTTGGTGTTCTCTGGCAAATGCCAAACATCCTGCACGGTGTTGGGCTGTAAGCACAACCCCCATCTGTGGACATCGGGCCCTCATACCACCCTCATGGAGTCTGTTTCTGACCGTTTGAGCAGCCACATGCACATTTGTGGCCCGCTGGAGGTCATTTTGCAGGGCTCTGGCAGGGCTCCTCCTGTCCCTCCTTGCACAAAGGCGGAGGTAGCGGTCCTGATGCTGGGTTGTTGCCCTCCTACGGCCTCCTCCATGATGTACTGGCCTGTCTCCTGGTAGCGCCTCCATGCTCTGGACACTACACTGACAGACACGTCAAACCTTCTTGCCACAGCTTGCATTGATGTGCCATCCTGGATGAGCTGCACTACCTGAGCCACTTGTGTGGGTTGTAGACTCCATCTCATGCTACCAGTAGAGTAAAAGTACCACCAGCATTCAAAAGTGACCAAACCATCAGCCAGAAAGCATAGGAACTGAGAAGTGGTCTGTGGTCACCACCTGCAGAACCACTCCTTTATTGGGGATGTCTTGCTAACTGCCTATGCTTTCCACCTGTTGTCTATTCCATTTGCACAACAGCATGTGAAATTGATTGTCAATCAGTGTTGCTACCTAAGTGGACAGTTTGATTTCACAGAAGTGTGATTGACTTGGAGTTACATTGTGTTGTTTAAGTGTTACCTTTATTTTTTTTTGAGCAGTGTATTTGCTAATGATTTATTTGCTGTGTTTCTATGATTGATGATTTTAATGTTTTTTAAATGGGCTCATGCTTTTATCTTGTAATCTGCCCAGAGTCATTGGATATGAGATGAGCAACAAACAAATAACTTGGAGGAGTATTAGTTTCTAAGGTGGGAATTATCCCTGCCAAATTTTGGAGTGGTTAAGTTAATTCTTAAATATAAAGTAGCTGATTTTGATATTGAGCCCAAATACAAGGTATCAGCTTAGAGCACCTTTCCATAACTAATATTGCTAATAGACCAAGTCGGCTAGCCAATACTGATAATAAAGCATGCTAATTTAGTCATTCAAGACAAGGGGCTAGATAAAATGAGGTAGAGCTTTGAGTGGAATAATCAAAATAATGTGAGTTAACTGTAGTAAGGTAATACAAACAAACAATACCTAAGCATATTTTTCCCATGGACCAAAAGAGCCACCTTTACTTTTTATGTCTAAAATAGAAGAGAGAAAAAGAATTTCAATCAACACCCTATTTAGTTGAGTTTAGAAAGTCTCACAGAAGAAACTATTTGTCACAGAAAATGAAAGTGATTCAGTAATATCTGCATCTTCTCCGATGCACATTTGTAGCACTGGTTTTGTCATGTTCCAGGGAACATCTATAAAGAAGCTGATGAATGCACCTGAAGTTCCTTGGAGATATTTTAAAAGATTTTTTTAGAAACAAATCCTACCATAGCAGTTCAAGACAAAAAAGTGAGACAAACCGCTCTCTCTGCCATGTATGTCCTGGGGGAAATGAGGTTACTTGCATCTCTGGTGAACCAATTTCTTTTTCTATAAGGAGCATACCATTGCTAACCTCAGTGAAAGAAATTAGCAATTACATCCATAAATCACTGAGTAACTGGCCATGATGATGCTGTTGCATGAGAATACCTATATGCAAATCAAGTATGCAATCATTGGAGGTTTTTATGCCCCAATCCCAATACTAAAAAGAAATGAAAGTGTTACACTTACTCTCCTGTTACTAATTTTTTCTATATTCTACTAAAAATTTTCTATTAGAAAAGATATTTTCAAAACATGGATTTCACCTTCTAATCCAGTATTTCTCAGCCTTGGCAGCTTGAAGACATATGGACTTCAACATTTCCAGCATGCTGGCTGAAGAATTCTGGGAGCTGAAGTTTATACATTCTCAAACTGTGAAGGTTGAGAAACACTGCTCTGACTTTAGGAAATAATACTGTGTCTGTCCTACTTTATTTTGATGACCCCTTCATTCTCACCTGTAGACGCAAACCAATCTTCAGTGGACCCTCCAGGTTCTAGTAATATATTGACATGATGAAAAATTAGAAATTAAATGAAAGTGTTTTAATTTGTTAAAGCAGTGTGTCAACTCCCACAAAAACTGGAAAATTTCAAATTGAACAGATTAAACTATTTAAATATTTAGGAAAGTATTTCTGCTTTGAAGCAACAAACTTGAAAAAACTTATAGCTGATACCCAGAGGGCTTTGGAGCTTTAGAGTGATTTTCTGGTTAGAATAACTTTGTTCTTGCAGCAATCAAAGTATTTTGAGTTAAGGTCCTAAATCTCTTTCTGTATGAAGCAGTTTTAGAATTAAAAATATATATATAGAAACAACTCAGTCAACTTTTATTAAAACCATGCTTCATGTTTCTTGATCCATGATAAGCATACTTCTACAGTTCAAATTAGGCTATGTTTTTGTGGATATTTAAATGAGCATTTGAAATATTAACTAAAGCAAATTTCTCAGAAGGGAATGTACTTGCCCATAAGTTGATCTCCTAGACCTAGAGATTCTCAGCACAATTACTGCTAACATTTTGACTGAGGAAAGTCATGGTAGGCACTTTGATTTTGGTCTTAACCAATGACACATTCAAAGTTATTATTATGGAGGCCTAATTATTTTTCAGCTAATCTCTCCCTTTCTCACTTAATAAATCTTAATGTTTTATTCTACAGTGGGTTGGAACAGTGGGTCTAACAATATCCCATAGCTGAAATACCTCTGGTGATATTTGGATGAAGCCACTAAGACAATTCTGCAGGTTTTCTTTTTATTGCACCATGTACCATATTTGGTAATGCAAGTTAATATTTCTCATTCTTGCCAAAGACAGACTGACCTATAACTGGAATGCTATTGTGATTTTTTATGAAAATTACCAAATTCTAATCAATTTATTTTGCTTTTAGAAGATGTTGGATTTTAATTATTCTTAGATTGAATAATCTAGCTAGATTTTCAGCCAGTGTTTGACAAAATACTATCATCTTAATATGTTATTTTGTTTTATTGTATAGTATATAATTGCTTTCTTTTTGGTTGTTAGCTGTAAATCAAATAAATATGCCTGGATAGGGGTGCAGAAAGGAGAGAGGAATATGCAGGCAATTTCTGTGGATGCCGGGCTCCTCACTTCTAATTATTTTATTTATTTATTTATTTGATTTGCCAATTGTTTACAAGATAATAAGTATAAGTGTATACATAGTTGTGAATACATGAAATGGGTACATATAAGAAAAATAAAAGAAGAATAAGAGAAACAATAGGACAGGGACGGTAGGCACGTTGGTGCGCTTATGCACGCCCCCTACAGACCTCTTAGGAAAGGGGTGAGGTCAATAGTAGACAGTCTAAGGTTAAAGTTTTTGGGGTTTCGGGAAGAAACTACAGAGTCGGGTAGAGTATTCCAGACATTGACCACTCTATTGCTGAAGTCGTATTTCCTGCAATCAAGTTTGGTGCGGTTAACTTTGAGTTTGTATCTATTGTGTGCTCTTGTGTTGTTATGGTTGAAGCTGAAGTATTCATTGACAGGTAGGACATTGCAATGTATGATTTTATATACCATGCTTAAATCAGACCGAAGACGGCGTAATTCAAGGTTTTCTAGTTCTAGAATTTCAAGTCTGGTGGCATAAGGTATTCTACAGCGAGTAGAGGAGTGGAGAACTCTTCTTGTGAAATATTTCTGGACTTTCTCAATTGTGCTAATATCAGATACGTAGTGTGGATTCCAGACTGATGAACTGTATTCGAGTATTGGTCTAGCAAATGTTTTGTATGCTCTGGTTAGTAGTGTGATATTACCAGAGAAAAAGCTACGTAGGATTAGGTTAACAACTCTTAATGCCTTTTTGGCTATGTAGTTGCAGTGGGCTCTAGCATTTAGATTATGTTTTATCAGTTTGGGAGAAAAGTTGGTAATATTAGAAGGGGGAGATATCTGTACATTTTCTTTTTTTGCTGAGATCCTGAAAGTGTGTCCCATGAACTCCATTACCAAGGACACAATAGATTTGTGTGTGTGTGTGTGTGTGTGTGTGTGTGTGTGTGTGTGTGTGTGTGTGTGAAGCAGTTGTCACACATTTACAATGGGCAACTTGCTATTTACTCTGATATTCCTTGTAGAATTTACAGAATGCAGCCTTCTTGGGGGCAGCCCTAACTGATTCAGTATTGTTTGGATGTCCTTTATAAATGCTGTACATTTACTAGCCATAATTTATCATTTTGAAGGTCATACTTAACCTTAACAATGTGAGAAGCCCTGTAATAATAGGCCTCCTTATATTCAGTAGTAATATTGCAATCTGTTAATGCCTAGGCCCTGAGGAATACATCCAGATGGTTGGAAAAGCACCAGTTTTATCTGAATAAGCTCACTGGACATCCCAGTAGGAATACTATGCTTCAAGCCAACTAATAGAAAAGGATCTCTCTCTTTTAGCTTTTGAAATGATTGAGTTTTTCCCCCTAGAATTCTTAATTTTTAGTCTTGAACTGTCTGATCAAGTCTGAGATACATTTATGTGTATACATACATATGCATTTAATTTACATTAATTAGCTATCTCACACTTGTAATCTGAAAGGGTCACCTATTTGTTTCCAAGCCCCTCATGAATAAGAATGCTGTGCCAGAAGGCAAAGTTATATAAAAGCACTCTTCCAGAATAATGCCGCTTTTAGAGAGCAAGTCTCCATAAGCAAGAATTAGCTCTCAGTAGAAATTCTGAAGATACAAGAATAAAAGCAATCGTGCCCTCAGCCCCTACTTTATGTACTTTATTTAATGTATTTATTTGTATCCTACCTTTATTATTTTTGCAAACAACTGAAAGCAGCTAACATGTCTAATATATCTTACTCTTCCTATATTCTCCACAAAAAAGAATCCTCTGAGATGAGTTGGGCTGAGAGGGAATGACAGGCCCAAGGCCACCCAGTGGCTTTCATAGCTAAGGCAAGATTTGAATTCACAGTCTCCTGTATTCTAACCTGGTGCCTTACCCACTAGACTAAATTGGCACTGTTCACTTCTTTTTTTTTTTTTTTAAAGCAAATTTTATTAATTTCAAAGACAAACAAATCATCATCAACCATTACATATTTGAACCTTTTTCCATTATAAATTTTACAAGTCAGATAAAACCTTATTTTATACAATACAATTCTATTTTAAGCCATTTCCATATGAGCATAAAAATACCTCTTATCCAATTTCTCTTTACTTCTCTTTACTCTTATTCAATTTCACTATTATTATTTCATCTATTTCTTTCTGACTTGATTACCATTATTCTCATTCTGTATTTCTACAAGGTTTTATTAATACTCTCAAAAACATAAACACACAACAAACAAACATATAAAAAATCTTTTAGGAAAGTAACTTGGCCCCAGGTACCTCTCTTTATATGGGCTTCAATTATATTCATGCTCATCTTACATATCATTACCTATTTTGTTTACCATTCTATATCTTCTATATAAACTTCTCCACACATTTCACTCTTCATAATTCTATCTTATTTAATCCATCTTAATTTAAATCATTATATTTGTATCTTTTGCCCATTCTTTATTATCCCTCTATCTCATTCCTTATAATGAAAAAAAAAAAATTTCTCCTGAAATCACTAATCAGAGTATGATGCCTTTCTATCCTCCCCTAAATTAATTAGATTAACATTTAAAATAACACCTAATACCCAATCTGATTCTGCTTGGTACATTCTATCTAGTAATTTTTTTCTTTTAATAACAATAAAAACAGAGTAATAGATCCAAAATGATTAAATACATAGTTAAATAATAAATCTAAATATTAAATCTTATAACATTCCCATTGCCTTTCCCTTTAATATTTTATTACATTTTAAAATCAATCATTATTAAACATTTCAACATTTTAATTTCTTATTAACTCTTAAGCCATTCTAATTTTCTATTTCTAATACAGATGTTACAATACCATCTTATGTACCTTGCAAAATCTTTTTTAAGGAAATTGTACTTTACCCTTTGTCCCTAAAAATTCCTCTTTTCCCATCTAATTTCAAAGCTTTGTGGCTTTTCTCCGCCTTTCCCCTTTCTTTCTTCCCCCACCAAATCTTCCTACCCCTCCTTCTTCTAGCCTCTGCCTTGCTGGCATCCCTTCTCTGTTGTGTTCCCTTTTTCTTTTGTTTACTATCATTATATTTATTTTGCATCTTATTTTTCTCTTTCTTAAATGTTTTTTAGATCTTAAGTCCTTCATTTTCCTCGCTTTCTTCCTTCCTTCTTTCTTAGTTAAATTTTGGAATTCATTAAAGATGGCGCTTCGTCTTCTTCTTCTTGTTGTTTTTCTGCCTCCATCTGTTGTATTGTTTGTTGATAGTTAACCAGCGCCATTTCTAAAAATAGGAAGGCTTTTTCCATACCATCTTTACCGGCTGCTTTTGTTTGCTCATATTCTTCCCTCAGTTCCTCAAAAGAAAAAGCCATTATAGATCTTTTCTTTTCTTTTTCCCTCTTTCTTCTTACACCAACCAAGATATTTCAAAAAAAGTAAAACAATCCCAAAATCCACAATCCTCAATCAATCCAAGCCAAGACAAAATTCTCCCTTTCTCTTCCAGGGGTAGTATCAGACAAAAGAAAAAAGAAAGTCCAAATCTGTATTTTGAAGCCTTATTGGAGTTATATTTCTGTCTTCAAATCCTTAAGGCATCTCCTCCAACAAAATCAAACCAGATGAATATATTTTTTGTCCTCTCCCTTCCGACTTATCCCATAAAGCTAGTTTTACCTGAAAAAAACAGGTTTCTCAATATCCACTTATTAATTCCGTCGGGAGGGAGAATAAACTTTCCTTTCAGCACCTCAAAATTGCCGCTTATTTTCTCTTGTGGAAAGAAACATCCAAAAAGCCATCATTTCCAGGAATTATATTAAATGTATCTTAGAGTCCTGCATCAACCAAGAAAACTTTCACTCTCAAAAGCTTTCTCCTCTTCCTCCTGCGCATACTTGCCCAGCTGCCGGCTTCTTTGTGGCAGCCATTGCGGACCGCCGCTGCACCGTCTTGGGACTGTTCACTTCTGTCTAACATCTATATGAAGCCACTGGGTGAGGTCATCTGTAGTTACGGGATAAGGTAACATCAGTATGTTGATGATACCCAATTATACATCTCTTCTCCTGGTGAAGTAAGCAATACTATTGACATTCTGCATTAGTTTCTGTTTGCTCTGTTCAATTCAAGATTCTATTTATGATCTCTAAAGCCGTACATGGCATTGGCTGGGTTATTGAGGAAACTTCCTTTCCCAAATCATATCTACATGCCCTATCAACTCCAGCAGAAAGGACATGTTATGGGTCTTATCCATGAATGAATGTCATCTAATGGGACCCAGGAAGAGAACCATTTCTACTGTGGCATCTATCCTCTGGAACACCATTCCGATTTTCAATTCAATCTTTATTACAGTCAAGGACCAACACAGAACATCTTCCCTTTAGGGTCGGAATAGCCCTGATCTTATTGGTCATCTGGAAGGACCTGAACAGAATGCTTTGCTGTTTGACTTGGGAATCTGATATAGTGGCAGTGTGGAGCCTGCAAAATGACTGTATTGTTAGTGAGATTGATTATACCCTCCTACAAGATTATTATTTTGTTCTTATGATTTTGGTTATTGTAATTTTTAATATTCCAATCCGTCCAGGGTCATGTATGTGAGATGAACGGTTATATAAATAGAATAAATAAATATACAAGTAAATAAATAAAGCCTATGAGTAGGAGCAGAATGTTGTGGGGGTGGGGGGGTAGAGAGAAACAGGACAATGTTTCTCTTGTAGGCTGCGATATTGGACACAGCCACCCATTCCTTTTTTGATGGGGTGAGAAAATGATGAAGAATTTTATCCTGAGATACTTGCTGATTGGGTTTTTTTGTTAATTTGCTGTTCCTTGGAAACTACATATTGGCTTGATTTTGTCCTGTTTCTTGAATTGATCTTTCTCCTCTGAGCTGTTCAAAGAATCCAGTAGTGGGAGGTGCTTCAGTCTCCTCTTGGATAGGCTGGGCTTAATTACAAGGACGCTCCTCCTCCTCCACGGTACTCCTCCCTAGCGTCCCCAGTTTTTGCTCAGCCTTTGCAGGATTTTTCTGTTGGTTGGCCGGAATAGCAAAAAAGACTCTCCAAAACTCTCCAAGACTCTCAGGTTTGATTCTCTTTCTCTAATTACCCTCTTGAGATTCCTTACCAACTCCGTCAGTCTTATCTAAAAGAATCACCATTGACGGAGCTTCCGATACCTCGTTTGCGCCTTCAGCGCTCCGAGGGGGAAAAGAGGCTTTTGCCTCAAAGGTCTCTTGCCTTAACATTGCATTTGCTTAAACAGACCTCCATATCCATCACTCCATTCAGCTGGTTATCGCGAATTTAAAGAAGCGCCAGACTGAACAATGAGTGTGACTCGTGGTCGGTCAATTCTACAGCCCGAGGCATTTCCCCATGGAACACCGCAGGGGGTAGAAGCACTAGTGCTGATACCCTTCCCCGCTTGCCTTTTTCTTGTGCAAGATGCTGATTTAAGCGGGGGTAACTGCTGGAGGTTTGCGCGCCAAAACATCGGCCGCTATTTTGCCTAGTGCTCAAGCCAGGCAACGTATATTTACTGTGATAGAGTTTAATTTTACTTTCTCACTGGACTTATCTCACTGGACTTATCTCAATAAGACCAAAAGGTTTCAGCCCTGCTATTGCAATCAGAGTTTCGGTTGGCTGATTATCACAGTGTATTTCCAGCAGTTTTCACAGCGAGCACCAAGGCCTAAGTCCGCCTGTGCACAGCAGCTGTAGCAGGCCTATTGTTAAGGTACAAAGCCCTTGGCCTGATTAGGTGTTCTCCAAAATGTCTCTCCTTGTATTCGGTCTAATTTGGCTCCCAATAATATCAAATAATACTACTGATATTATTAACAAAAATATACATAATAATTTAATATATGTGTGTGTGTGTATATATGTGTGTGTGTGTGTGTGTGTGTGTGTGGATGTATATATATATATATATATATATATATATATATATATATATATATATATATATAGATTAATAATATAACAACAACAACAACAACAACAATAACAATAACAATAATAATAATTAATAATAATAATAAATATGTTCAAATTACTGGGGATTCTTAATTTCAACAGGCTCCCTGTCCAATCGTGGAACAGGCCCCTGGGCTTGCCAACCACCCCATGCTGCTATTTTACTATTCACAAAGATGTTATCTTTAGAGGCAATGGCAGGAGGCAAAAGTTCCAGAGCCACTTCCTCAAGAGACTCAACCAGGGCTCACAAAAGACCATCCTCCAAAAAGGATGCCCAAAGGCATCACCTGGCCATTGAATGGCATATGAGGAGAAATATGCAGGAGACTGAGAAGTCCACTACAGTCCCACCTACTCCACAACCAGCTGAAGCCCCAAACCCTCCTTCCCCACCCCTGGACCTGTCCTCACAGTCCAGGAGGGGATCCATCTCACAACCTCACCTTCAGAGCTTGGCCACAATGTCCGCAGCATGTCGAGCCCCCGAGGCCACATTCACCCCTACAGCAGCCGGGCTTCATCAGGAGGACATCTTACCAGACGAAGTCCCTGCCAAGATGAGGGCGTGGATGGAGCTGGCAATTTGGCAGGGCATCGCAGCAGGAGTCCAACAGTTTGTAGCCATCAAACAAAGATCCACAGTCTCAGATTGTGATTCACAATTCCTGTGATCGGTAAGCAGAATAGATCAACATTGCACACAGGTACATTCCCATGGGGAGTTTTCCATCTACCCAGACGCCCCCCTTCAGGAGCCACAGGAGGAGGGTGAGCAAGATGACCAATTGCTTCAGGTTGAGTCAGGTTCAGCCCATGGGACTGATCTGGCGCTGTCAGAGGTGGACCCTCTAGAATGGGGCATGTCCGAGGACGAAGGCCTTATTCCTGACCAACTGATTTTCACGGGCCTGTTTCGGGCTAGCATCAGCTCCCAGGGCATTCACTAAGGTCTTGGCAGCTCTGGCTGGACATCTCCGAGGTAGACCCATCTGGTTACAGTGTTACCTTGATGACATTCTAATTTTGTCATCATCAAGTTAGTCAGTCCGAACTAGACACCTGTTTTACAATACAGACTCTTCAACATCATGGGTTCTCTATAAATTGGGCCAAGAGTCACTTAACCCCATCAACTCACCTAATTCACCTAGAGGCCATCATAGATACCATTGAAAGGAGAGTCTTCCTTTCTCATGACAGGCAGGAGAGCATTAGACTCCTAGCTCAGGAGATCAGGACCCTTAAATGGGTACCCCTGATCCAGTTATCTAAACTATTAAGGAAACTGATCTCCTATATTTCAATTGATCCCTGGGCCCACTTGCATTCCAAAACCCTACAATGGTACCTGCTGCACTTCCAAAGGTCAGGAAGAGACACTTCCAACTCACGGGTCCTCAGATCCCTTCGCTGGTGGACTGCACCTGTCATCAACAAAGGTTGCCTATTCAAGGAACCCAACAGAGTGATCTTCACGACAGACACCAGCCTGTTTGGATGGGGAGCGCACTATGAACACCACACGGCACAGGGGCGTTGGTCTGTTCTAGAATCGTGCAGGATAAATCTATTGGAACTCAGAGCTGTCTTTCTGGCTCTTCACAGCTTCCTTCCACTAATTCAGTCCAAACACGTCCTGGTTCTAACAGACAATGTTACAACGAAGGCTCATATAAACAAACGGGGGTACCCATTTGGGTCAACTGATGAGGGAGGCAGAGAAGTTGTGCCTTTGGGCGGAGAGGAACTTACTCTCCATCAGGGCAGAGCACATCTCCGGTCTGTCAAACATGCAGGCAGACTGGCTGAGCAGGGCCACGATCAATCAGTCGGAGTGGAAACTGCATCATCACTATTTCAAGAAGCGGCCCTTAAATTCGGACAACCAGTGATCTACTTATTCACCTCAGCTCTCAACACACAACTCCCAAGATTCATATCGAGGTACCCAACCCAGGGAGCAGAGAATATCAATGCCCTTTGATGCCGTTGGCCACCAGGTCTACTGTACGCATCCCCCCCCCACTGATCCCCAAGGTGATCCAAAAGCTTCTGGAGGAGAAAGTGGAAATGTTACTAGTAGCGCCATACTGGCCCAGGCAGCCGTGGTTTGCACACCTCCGAGATCTGTCATTAGTGGAACCATGGAGAATTCCGCCAGACAGAGCCGCTCTATCTCAGGGTCCATTCCTATACCTGGATCCTCAATGGCTCCACCTTGCCATATGGAGATTGAGCGGTGACATCTAAAAGGTGAGAAAATTTCCAACAGAGTAATTTCCACCATTCTGGCTCCCAGGCGCCCATCGACTAATCATATTTACAATGCCACCTGGAAAATATTTTGTAAATAGTGTACTAAGTTCAATATTGATCTCACTTCTCCATCAGTCACACTACTATTAGAATTCTTGCAAGAGGGTCTGGACAGAGATCTTTCGCCCAACATCTTGCAAAGGCAGGTGGCAGCCTTAGCTTCGGTCATTTCTTGGGGTAATCTGCATTCCATTTCACATCACCCTAGCATTCGTAGTTCCATTTGGGGAGCCAAAAATCTACAGCCCCCGGTGATTCACCGCTACCCAACTTAGGATCTTGACAAGGTCTTTTCTGCTCTCATGAAGGGGCCCTTGAGCCTCTGAGGGCGACGAGCCTTCACTTTCTAACATATAAGGTGGTGTTTCTGATAGCTATCACATCAGCAATTTCTGAACTAGCAATTTCTGAATAGCTATTACGTTCTGAATTTCTGAACTAGCCGCATTGTCAGTAAGAAAGGACCTCTGTATATTTCACCAGGACAGGGTAGTTCTCCGCTCAGATCCAACGTTCATGCCGAAGGTCAATTCAGCGTTCCACAGGGCACAAGAGTTGATTCTCCCAAACTTTTGCCCGAAACTAGCTCATAGACTTGAATACCAATGGCATTGACTTGACGTGAGACGCACCCTACGTATTTACTTAGATCATACAGCTGCTTTCCGGAAAACGGAATCTCTTTTAGTTTCCTTTCAACCTAACACCCAAGGGCGCAAAGTTTCTCCTTCTACAATTGGCAGATGGTTGAGGGCCACGATTGCCAAAACATATGAGGCCCAATCACTTTCAGTACCTAGAGGCATAACGGCGCATTCCACAAGGAGTGCAGCAACATTGGCAGCATGGGCCACACAAGCGCCAATAGAAGAAATTTGCAGGGCAGCAACTTGGGCGTCTCCATCATCAGACACTATAAAATTGACGTCTTTGCCTCTGTGGAGGCATCATTTGGTAGGAGAGTGTTGCAAAGAGTCCACAAAGACCAAGAGGGACCATTGATCCAGACGGCATCCCTCCCATAGGACAGGCCAAGCTTTGGTATGTCCCACAACTGGATGCTCTGAACAGCTCAGGGGAGAAAGGGCATTGGTACTTACCTGATACGCCCGTTCTCCGTGAGCTGTGAAGAGCATCCAGCCACACCCAATTCTGTCTGGTGGGGTTTCTATTCTGGCCAACTCTTAGATAGGGTGAAGTACAGAAATGTGTACACACTTCAACTTCGCCAAAACTGAGGACGCTAGGGAGGAGTACCATGGAGGAGGAGGATCATCCTTGTAATTAAGCTCAGCCTATCCAAGAAGAGACTGAAGCACCTCCCACTACTGAATGCTCTTCACAGCTCACGGAGAACAGGCATATCAGGTAAGTACCAACGCCCTTTCTAACACATTTCTTACTCCTGGAGTCCTTATCAAAGGAGGATACCTGTTCCTGTCTTTTGATCTGTGGTAAACAAATGCTACCTTTATTAATCCCAGATGTTTCCCTCGTCTCCTGTATTGTTAGGCAGTCACAACACTATGGCCATGGATTTATCTCTCAATTCTTTTTAAAAAAAATAATTTTAAGATTTTATCAGTCAGTTCCACTCTCCTCAGGATTTCTTTACTGTTTGTAATATTCCAAACTACAAAGTGCCTCTTCTTCATACTCCAGTAGGAAAAAACTTTTAAGATACAATTGAAGTAAAGCTATCCGAGTAACCCTCTCCAGCGATATTGCTTTCCTATTGCTTTCATAGATGTAAAAAATGTATATGTCAGAAAAGCCAGCCACTTAATAATGTTAAAAAATACATGGAGTATCTACTTTACAGAACTTAATCTTACAGAGATAAAATATTTTAGATTATATATCATAACCCTTGTTTGAAAGAGAGATAAAAGAATATTGAAATTTGGATGAACTCTTGCTTCTAAAATGAATGTGACAACCAAAGATAATTTTAATATTCCTTTTTAAATGAATTCATTTTTAGAGAAAGTAATACAAATAAAAGAAATGGATAGACAGAAAGCTAGAGTAACAGCCAGACTCATGTATCAACCTATTAATTCAGTGACTATAACATAACATATTGTTATTACAAAGCAGCTATGATGAGTTCATTAAAATAATAGGTACAATGATAGAGCAACTTAACTTTAAGCATATATATTATAAATATTATTTGGTTCTCCAGCAAAAAGGATTCGGAAACCATTAAAGCATCTCTGAACTGGTAGCCTATTTAAAATTTGGCAAGCATAAGAATCAGGTCTGCCCTGAGGGCTCCTGCCATACTTTAATGATAAAACTTGAAAATAGATATGATCTAAAAATATTAAAACTGGAAAAGGAAACTCTAATAGAAAATAAGAAATATTTTAGACGTGGTTTTGTTAGATAATATAGTGAATAATTAGGCAAATTAGATTCCTTCTCTTTGGTACCTGAAGATCTATTATATACTGTATATTTAAATTTAATAACCAAATATTCTTTAATGGACTGGACTACATTGGCAACCACATGTGATCTGTGGAAACAAATTTTAAATTTGACAACATGTTGACTAATATGCATGTGAGAGAATTCCTAATCAGAATACTCCCAAAAAATTCTTAAAGGGAATTTCCATTTAGGAAGCTTAGAAATGGATTTGACATACAATCTCGCAAATGCATTATGTAAGATTAAGAGGAGATATTGAAGAAACTGCTTTTTAAACAACAAACTTGCAATAATTACAAGTTCATAGATAAGAAATGGAAGTCTGACTTTGTGCAAATCTGCTGCAGATTTTTCAGGTGCCCTCTAATAATGTTTAGGATAATGCTAAAAGATTATTTAAGTTAATGTATTATTGATTTAACAATTATACAACTGACTTATTGATTTAGTCCAGTGATTTATTACTGTAACTGTTACCGTTGTTTAAAATATCTTATGTATCCCTTCAACTCAGAAACAATCTAAATATTATTTATAAGGATTATTTACAAAATTCTCTGAATAAAGATGAGAATAAAAATAATCCATAAAACAACATATATTAGAGAGAAGTATAGTTCAATTACATGAAAATCCATCATAAAAACCTAATGCCTAAAATACATCAGTGTTGATCTAGTGCAGGGGTGTCAAATTTGATTTCGTTGAGGGTCACATCAGGGTCGTGTTTGACCTTGGGGGGCTGGGGTGGGCATGGCCAACATGATGTCACTCATATTGGGTGTGCCTGTAGTGGCCTGACTGCTTTGCCATTAAAAATGGGCTCCAGAGTTCTGTTTTCGGCTCCAATGGCCTCCTGCAACCCTCTGCCAGCGAAAATGGATCTCGGGAGGGCCACATGCAAATGGAAGAGAAGGAGGGAGGAAGGAAGGAAGGAATAATTTTGGGGTAATAATGGCTAAAATCAGGATATCTGAAAACCAAATTGATTTAAGAAGGCCTTTAAGAAAACATACTGTGTACAGAGTTATATTTTGCTTGTCCAGTTATTATTAAATATATATTTGTAAGCCAGTTTGAATATTAATGCTATAGCAAAATGAGAAAGAAATTGATTGATTAAATAACATCTGGAGTTTCTGACTATGTAATATATAATAGCTGTCAATTATGGCTGAGAATTAAGCATCTGGCACTTCATTGAGCAAAACATCATTTGATTGGCTTTGCAGACATTAATGACTTTTAACAAAAAAATCCAAGGTAATTTTGAAAAGAGAAAGAAGGTAGGGGGAAACAGTTCAGGTAATTATTTTATAGCTAGAACTGAAAGTATATTAGAGTTCTGACAGAGCATGTAATTATTTTTAAGGTGTTTATATGAAGAATTAATAACTGGGCATATTTAAGACTCATAAATATCCTAAAGAGACTATTCAAATTAATGAATGCTTTATGATAGAGACTTGGCAGTTAATTTTCAAAAGATTTACAATACAATACTATACACGTTTAGTTAAATTCAGTGCACCATACTCCAGGCCAGCTGGGAAAGGGGTGTAGCATGAAATGTACACATGTAGCTAACATCTATTTTCTGATGTCACTCTCAAAGATTCCAAAGGCTATAAAATGGAAGGACCGCTTTAGTTATGAATTGGGAATTACTTGAACTTTGAACCCTGAAAGAAAAAAAGAAGGAATTGTTTCTATAATTTATGACTTCTGGGTGAACATAATATACTGGTAGCCCTCCAGGTATTATCAGTAGCTTGGCTCCATAGTGTTGCTTATGGCTCAGGTTTGAAGTTCTGCTGGCTGCCAGCCCACCCTCACAAACACGTGATACCATTTTGGCCACTTGGCATCCAGCAACCATTTGCAGCATCCCACAGTCACGTGCCCACAATTTTCAACTTTTTTTTACTTCCAGATTCCATAAAAAAAAAAAAGCCCTTTAACCACTGCAACATTTGCCTGGCAACCACCGTAAAAAAAGTTTAGAAGTTTGGGCACAGTCATGTGGTAACCCACTTAATGACCAGCATGACTTACAACGATAGCTGTGAACTAATTACCATCATTAGTCAAGGACTAGCTGTACTAGAATATAACCTGAGAATAGATTTCATTGGCATTGCATAACATTCTCAATACGTGTTCTTCTCTTACTGACACCTTTGAAATCCCCTTCTGTCAATTGTTCTGTTTTTTGTGACTTTGGGTTTGCTTTTGTTTTCTTTGCTGCCATCTAACAGTTTTAAGCAATTGCAGACTCTGCCCAGTTCAGTTCATATAAGATAAATGTTGCTGTCAAAACAGAGCGTGGAAGGTATCTAGAAAAATGACAGATTTTACGTGAACCACAATTGGATATGTTTCACTTATGAAAGTATCTTTGATCATGGCAAAGCTATGTTAGCATAGGGGAGTTTTAGATTTCTTTTCTCCTCAATTTATCTTGTTGCAGAGCCTTTTGCCAGCTTATGTAATGCCAGCAATGAATACATGTCAACACATCCATGTTCTGTTAACAGGTAGTTGATTGGAATAACTTTTATAATAATTGGGAATAACTACTACTACTACTAACAAAAACTAAAATTCATAAATATGTATATATTTCTAAATATTCATTAATGTTAGTTGGCTAAAAGTTTCTAAGATCAGGTCTATTTTTATATGCTTAAAAAAATTAAAAAATCATTGTGTATTTTTGTAATCAAGAAAAAAATTCCACAATGCCATTAGAATTCAAAATGTTGAACACTAATGTGACTTTGTTGACAAAGATAAGAATATTAAATAAGGAAGCCTTTCCAATGGTGATGAATGGCCAGGAGAGTTGGGCATTTGATAGATGCCTTGAAATTATTGATTGGAAGTTGGTTACTAAGAGTATCATGGACTGCAAGAAGAACTAATCAATCTGTCCTTGACTTAAGAAGAATGACTAATTCCCCTGGGTCCTGAGGCAGAAATCAGTAAATAGAATATTTTGAGCAAGTGATGCAAATGGATGGTTGTTTTTTTTCTAAAAATGAATGGTTTAAAAAGTAGGGAGAAGACGAAGCAGAAGAAGATGATCACAGATAGGGCAAAAAGATTATTGTAATCTCCTGGGAAATATTAGTAGTTATTGTTAAAGACAAGTTAGGTTACAGTCATTAGGAGGTGAACCTAATTTGATGACACCTAAACGCAGAATAATAACATCTTTTCTCTTTCTGTATATAATTTATCATCCTTATGTTTGTAACAAGGGAATGCATATTCTGGGGTTTAAACTGGCATTATATGCTCTGGACAAGAAACATGTCTTTAGAGTAAACGTTAGTATAAATTTGTATTTTTAAAAAGCAAAGAAAAAGAAAGCTGAGATATTCAGGAAGGTGAGTTCTTGAAGCAATGCCATTTCTGAAGTTTTGCAGAATCCCAAATTTATCTCTCTAGTTTATCATAACATTTCTCCAGGCCTCCGGTTTATTAATGCATGATTTATTTATTTATACATTTATTTTATATCCCACCTTTCTTTCCAATCAAGCATTCAAGGCAGCTAATAAAAATAAAAGTACAGAACAAAAAGCAAGAAAAATATTTATTAAATGACAATTAGCAGTTAAAAGCCTTGCAGAAGAGATGTGTCTTGGCTGCTCTTGTAAAGGAGGGGGAGCTAATGGAGAGCAATGTACAGGGGATCAGAGCACAGGGGGGAACCCTCTTCTTTTTTGTCAGATGAAATGTATACATTATGTTTTGATTTTACTTTTAGAAGTATTATCAAGAAAATTATGCATGGGTGATGATGACCTTAAGCAAAGTAGTGTAGTTTTTGATGATTTAAACTTTATAATTAAAAGTGGAAACTGCAGCAAAAACCTCCTGATTAGTTTTCTTTTTGCTGTAGGATAGTGGTGGCTAACCTTTTTGGGCTCCTGTGCCGAAAATTGTGTTTGTACGCTCGCATGCCAACACCCAGAAGGCAATGTGTGTGGGCCCCCCATGCCCCCTATGCATGCACAAGTGATTCCCCCCCACACCGCCCCCTTACCTGCACTGCACGTGTGTGCACCTCCCAGCTGATTTTCGGCCCATTTGAGGTCTTTTTCGGCCTCCCAGAGACTCAAGGGAAGCCTCTGCAGCCTTTGGAAGCCGAAAAATGGGCCCATTTCATCATGTGCCCGCATAAATGGCTCTGCGTGCCACCTGTGGTATACGTGCCACAGGTTCGCCATCACAGCTATAGGAGATACTCCATATTCCTTTTGGGGACTCTTGTGCTGTTCTAAACAGTTTCACACATGCTAGGTTTTTAAGAGTTTTTTAGTTCTTCTGAATTTGATACTGCAGTTTCATCTCTAGTTTTGCCCATTTTGGTTTTGTGTCTGTTTCTACACAGGCACTTAATTTGCAGAGGCGTAAGAATACAGGCAGTAAAGTTAGTGGTGAGAGCCATGGTGGTGCAGTGGTTAGAATGCAGTAATGCAGGCTAATTCTGCTGATTGCCAGCAGTTCGATTCTCACCAGCTTAAGGTTGACTGAGCCTTCCATCCTTCCAAGGTTGGTAAAATGAGGACCCTGATTGTTGGGAGCAATATGCTGACTCTGTAAACCATTTAAAGAGGGCTTTAAAGCACTATGAAGTATATAATATACTCATTATACTATATACTAGTATATAATCTAAGTGCTATTGCTATTGCTTGTATAATCATCTGTCCCTAGTAACAACAGAAGTGTGGAATACTACAGGACAAGAACATTATTTGCTCATCATCCTCTGTTCATGCCTCTGTTGTCTTAATGCTTGCTAATTTAACACCAGTGTTTTTTCTATTTCTGATTATAAAAAGGTAACTTAACATAAGTGATTCTTGAGATATTAAGTCTCTACTTGGGCTTTACCAAACTTTTAGGGAGTGACACTGAAAACCTTTGCTTCATCCCAGCTGCTCTATTATTCTAGCCATCTTTAACCTTCCATCAATATTATTGTAATTCATTTGATTGTTGTTAGCTGTCCAGAGTCATTGGAAGTCAAGGGCATACAAGTTTAATATATTACAGTTGATTGCATAGTCAGCCAGATATTTAGACTGGGTTTAGCATTTTTAACCATATATTAAGTCTTTCCCAAGTCCTTCCAACCTATCAAGTCCTTTCCCTGAGATAGGTGGGTGTTGTTGTTTAACAATAATAAAGGAATCATTGCAGGATGTATAGTAAGCTGTTTCAAGTAGAGCTGTTTATTTGCAATTGATTGATGGTGATTTTGTCAGTGCTGATGGGTTCAAGTAATACTCCAAATGTTTTGGGATTGCATCCAAGATGTTTAGTATTATTGGTAGTATCTTTGCTTTCTTTTGCCACAGTTGTTCTATTTCTATTGTCAGCTCTTTCCAAATACTGCCACATTCACTACCCAGACTTTTTTGTTTTTCTTATCAACAAGTGTTAAGTGAGGAGTGCCATGTGGCAGGCGCTTGTCTGTTTGAATTCCAACGTCTCAAAACACCTTAACTCTTTTATTTTATATTACTTTGTCTATTTTACCAGTTCTTGTTTGAATGCAAACGGTATTTCTCAAGGTTATTCCAACACATCATTGTTACTATTTTGTCTGTGAGATCATCTTATAAGCAGCTAACTAGTTGGTTGATTGTTTCTTCAGCTTCTTTGCGGAAATGGCACATGCCGTTTGTTGCTTTCTTCTCAATTCTGGTTTTGTGTGCATATGTTTTTAAGGCTTGATCTTGTGCAGCCAGAATCAGCCACTCTGTCTCTTTTTTTCAATTTTCATGCTCTTAGCTATTGCTGATTCTTGTCATGCTTTGCCTGATAGTGTGTTAGTGTACTGGCCCTGCAGTGCTTTGCCTTGCCATGTCTCTTCACTTGGTCTTTCCTGTAAGCCAGTTTGGTCTCTCCAGTACTCATTAAGCTTTCATGGTGTACTAGCCTCAGTGTATTTTCTTCACTGTCCTTCAGATATTTTTCCAATGCCCATTTTCTTCTTCTACTATACTTCGAACATGCCATAGCCAGATGTGCTCCTTGTTAAATAGTTTGTCAATGTTGCTGCATGGATGAAGGGCATGATTCATTGTCATTATTTCTCTAGTATGTCTATCCCAAGGATCTTCAAACTTGACTAAGACTTGTGGACTTCAACTCCCAGAATTCCGGAGCTAACATGACTGGAGGAGGAATTCTGGGAGTTGAAGTCCACAAGTCTTAAAGCTGTCAAGTTTAAAGACCACTGGCCTATCCAGAGCGTCTACTTCAGTTTGAGTCCAATCCACTATTCTAGCTATATATCTAGCAACTGGAATTGCCCAGATATTAATCACCTTGATATTATTTCTGCCACTGAGTTTCAACTTTAATATCTTCTTCATTCCCATGATGTATTCACTTCTAACTTTCTTTTTGACTTTTGTGTGTTTGATGTTGTCAGCCTGAAGGATGCTGAAATATTCGTAGTAATCATCTTCATCCATTTTATGTTATTTCCATAGAGCATTTTGATTCCTTCAGTTTTCACTATTTTATTCCCTGTTGATGCGGGTGACACATTCATCCAGTCCAAACTGCATGCAATGTCTTGGCTGTATATATGGACAGAATTGAACAATGATTCCATTTCAGGTGGTGTTTTTTTCTATACAGCCACAAATAGTCCATGTGAAGAAGGTAGGATAGCCTGACAGATGATTTTGATGTTTGATAGTCATGGCCTGACTTGTTCAGTATAGTTGATAGGGGAATCAGTGAAGCTGAACTACATCAGCTATCACATCACTTAGCAGTTTGTTGTTGGTAAACAGGAGATTGGCTTGAAGTTGCCTGGTGCTGATTCTTTTATTGGATCGTTCATTAATAGGTTTGAGGTTTTGTCCTCAGATATTAACCAATGTTCAGTTTCACAATATTTTGTTAAACATCTTGGCAATCAATGGGTGCATACCTATTAATTATTTCAACCAAAAACCATGTACCTCATCTTCACCTGGTGCTGCCTTTGTGGAACTTTGAGTTCCAGCTGCAGCTTTTCAATGGTAGGTCTGCTGTAATACATTTCTCCTTATCCATAATTAAATGGTGAGAGGGAAGATCTGAAGAGAGGAAAGTTCTCCTTTTTTAAAAAAATAAAGTTTTATTTGGGTTTTCACACACAAAATACAAGTAAAACATCTTTTTTGAAAATAGCATGGTCCCGGGTTGAACTTCTTTATACAGACACAAAACTCAATTTCATGCTCCTTTTTGTATTCTATTCCATATCTTATACTATTTTCCATTTTCTATATAGTTTTTCCCCTCTTTTAATTTTCTCAATTTTATTTTGATTATCTCATCTCAATTCAAATCATTATATTTATACTTTTGTCTGTTCTGTTTCAATTTCATATTATCTTTTCTCATTAAACAAATTTTCTCCTGTAGTTACTAATTGGAGTATGACACCTTTATATCTTTTAATTACATCCATTCAACTCTTATTTAAACTTCAATATATACCTTAAGGTTATGACCTTCAATATAATACATAATACATAACTTCCAATCAAATTCTGCTTGGTACATTCTTTTAATACACACTATATTCTTTTAAAAAAAAAAGATTGTAAATATATGTAATTATAAACCCTCATTCCATTCCAGTTCAGTTCTATCATTAATAATCATTAAAACCATAACATTTTTAACACTTCTTTTCAATTAAATATCATACTTCCTTAAAAACACATATAATCTCCATAATTAATTTTTCCCTTATTTCTCTTCACATATGTTTTATAAATCATTAAATATACCTTTTGTTACATTTATTTATTGACAAGCATTCCACTGAATTACGATAGCTATTTTATCAGACATTTTAATCATACATTGTTTCATATTTTCTAAAATTATTTCTGCTTCTAATATAACCATACTATCTTATGTACCTTTGCAGAATCCCTTTTTCCATTAAGTTTTAAGTTCTTTTTTAATTCAAGGCAGTCTCCTCCCTTCCAGATCCTACCCTTTTATTCTTTTTCTCTCCTTTCCTGTTTTTAAAAGCTTTTAATTATGCAGAAATCTTTATTATCCCTTTGACTTTTTATTTTCAGCATTAAATGCCTATTGATGTCAAAGTGGATTTTTTTCCATTTTCTTGCTTAAGTCTTTTAGCTGTCAGTATAGGAAAAGGAGAAAACCAAATCTTTTCCCTTTTCTCTCTCCTTTTTAACAGTTTCAATTCCAGGGTACCTTATTTGTTGCTTTTGCTGTTTGACCCGGTCAACCAAAACTTTCTCTTCTTATCTTCCTCCTGCACATTCTTTTCCGGTGGAGTTCTTCTTTGTGGTGGCCATTTCTGACCACCACTGCAACCGCCTTTGGGAAAGGGAGTCATGGCCAGCTGGGGAGGAGAGATGCGGCTCTTCTCAACCCTTCTGGCAGTCTCCCCCCTCTTCACCACCTCTATGGGGTGGCTTAGCCCCGAAACCAGCGGCAAGCATGGATTGAAGCCTCGCAGAGACGAGGTTTCGGTCTGTCGCTGAAGAAGCTCAAACCGGAAGAGGAAAGTTCTCCTTTTGATAATGTGCCAATCCAGGTTTGAGGTTTTGTCATTAGTAGCTTCTTATGGCAGAGGGGGAAGGATAGTGATTGCCATTTGGAAGGCTCTGCCTGTGTCAGCCCCCTAAACAGATCAGACCAGGAAGCCAATTATACAGGAACAACTTATTGGCTGCAGTAAAAGAATCTTGAAAGTCTGTTTGTGCCCTTCCTCCTCCCCTCTGTTATAGTTCATTGAATTAGAAAGGTGACTGTCTGAGTCATTTCCAAATACTATCTTGTTGTTCTGGACTTAAAAAAATGTTTCCAACTCTTTTGCTTAGGTGACAGCTCCTGCTCATCTCTATTAAGGTCATCTTTTCTATTAAGATCACTTTCTATGGCCAGTTAACAAAAGCTCTGATCCATATAAAAATGAATGTGAGGCCTTATTCCTGAGGGTGGTTGTAAGTGACAAGCTGAAACCATAGCTGATGTACTGTTCTTCTGATGTGCAATTGCACCCCATCCAAACTGCTGGTTCTGAGTGGTGTTGATTTTCTCAGGTTTATTTTTTCTGGGGACTTTATTTATTGATTGATTGATTTAGATTTGTCAATCGCTTACAAGATAATAGGTATAAGTATATACATAGTTATGAATACATGAAATGGGTACATATAAGAAAAATAAAAGAAACAACAGGACAGGGATGGTAGGCATGTTGGTGCGCTTATGCACGCCCCCTACAGACCTCTTAGGAAAGGGGTGAGGTCAATAGTAGACAGTCTAAGGTTAAAGTTTTTGGGGTTTGGGGAAGAAACCACAGAGTCAGGTAGAGTATTCCAGACATTGACCATTCTGTTGATGAAGTTGTATTTCCTGCAATCAAGTTTGGTGCGGTTAACATTGAGTTTGTATCTATTGTGTGCTCTTGTGTTGTTATGGTTGAAGCTGAAGTATTCATTGACAGGTAGGACATTGCAATGTATGATTTTATATACCATGCTTAAATCAGACCGAAGACGGCGTAATTCAAGGTTTTCTAGTTCTAGAATTTCAAGTCTGGTGGCATAAGGTATTCTGCAACGAGTAGAGGAGTGGAGAACTCTTCTTGTGAAATATTTCTGGACTTTCTCAACTGTGCTAATATCAGATACGTAATGTGGGTTCCAGACTGAAGAGCTGTATTCGAGTATTGGTCTAGTAGATGTTTTGTATGCTCTAGTTAGTAGTGTGATATTACCAGAGAAAAAGCAACGTAGGATTAGGTTAACAACTCTTAATGCCTTTTTGGCTATGTAGTTGCAGTGGGCTCTAGCACTTAGATCATTAGAGGTGAGTACTCCAAGGTCCTTTACAGAGCTTGGGTCATCAACAAGGTCTTGCCTATTCAGCTTGTATTTTATTTTCTGATTTTTTTGCCAATATGTCTTCAATATGACTTCAATCTGCCTTCTTTGGTTGAAGGAATCAGAGGCAAGTCAACATAGGTTTGTCCTAGTCATCACAGACCCAATGCGTTAGAGATAATGCTTATGGTCATGATTTTTGAGTTAAGATCTGAAGGTGGGACATATTAACATCACCCCATAATCCTGATGAATCAGAATTTTGTTTCCATGGAGGTAACCAGTGCCACTGACCTTTGCAAGGAGAATAGTTCTATTCAGTCTGTCCCGCGGAGCTTATGGATCCATTCACTTCCTAAAGGTTATTCAGGGGTTGGTTTGAGTTAGAGGAGGGAGACTTTAAGTTCTTCAGCATTACACTATAGGGCTCCCGATAGTTCAGCTCTCTTCCATCTCCTAATTAATATCCCCAGTATATGAAGCCACTAGGAGAGGTTATCTATTACAGGGGTCCCCAACCGCCGGTCCGCGGACCGGTACCGGGTCGCGGAACAACCCTTACCGGGCCGCTGGTTGCTGGGCGCCGCCATCTTTTTTGGTAAAAAGCGCTTCTGGTGAGCTTTTCCAGGTAGAAAGCTCACCGGAAGCGCTGTTTCGTCATAAAAGATGGCGGCGCTGAAGCCTTCGTGAGCTTTTCCCGGGTAGAAAGCCATTTCTACCGAAAAAGCTCACCAGAAGCGCTAGCGCCGCTTATCTTTTATGACGAAACAGCGCCTCGTGACGCCACCGGAAGCGCCGCCATAAAGATGGCGGCGCCCAGTTGACGCCGCACCGGGCGCGCGCCCAGCTGATGTCGGAACCGGGCCGCGGCGCGTCGAAAAGGTTGGGGATCCCTGATCTATTACATTGTGGGTTTTAATCAACATGCTGGTGATACCTAATTATGAATCTCCACTCCATTCTGAACAGGAGATCTTGTAAAGTTTCCATTTCAGTGCCTGGAGTTTGTTAGAATCAGGAAAAACAAACTTAAACTTCGCTCCAGCAAGACTGTCTATGGATTCAGAAACCAGGAGATTCCAGTAAAATGCCATCATTTGGGCCTGTATGGACTTTCTGTGCAGAGCTGGTCCACAATATGGTATCCACGTAGCCGCTTCTACAAGCAACTTGGAGGCATGTGATCAGGAGGATCTTAGCACATCTACATAATTTGCACTAAATTGTAGCCATTCCTGGAGTTGGAGGCTTTGTTGATTTTTACTCTTGTCTTTGTCATTTCATAGTTGGACACTTGCAACTTATTTTATCTGTCAACAAAGAAATGGAAAATTAATTTGGTACAGAATAACCTGAATAGAAATGGGCTCCATTTGGTTTGACACTACTACTCAGGGAGCTATACTGGTTGAAAGTTCATGTAGTCCTCAAGTTACAACTGGAATGGCGTCTGTCTGTTCCAATCATAAATAGTAACAGTCATAAAATGAGCTGGTCACATAATTGACCCAATTTTTAACATTTTTGGAGAGGTTGTTAAGTGACCATAGTGGTTGTAAAATGAATGCCACAGACATTAAGCAAACCTATTGTTTTCTGTAGCACAGTTTTGCCAAAACCCAAAAGTTAGTGCCCGTTTTTGGTAAAACCTTGTAAAATGTGTTCCATGACCACGGGATGAAGTAAAATCTAAGACTTGTTCCATGTACAAGTTGACATCAAAAAGCCTGAGGATGAGCATTCCTTGTACAGTCTCCTTCTTTGGAACACCAGATCCACTGAGATAAAGGTGTACGCTTTTAAAGGAATATCCAAGGGGATATTAAAAACTTTCTCTTCCAAATGGTTTGTGGGCATGCCATAGAGCAGGGTGGGCAACTACGGCCCGCGGCCACATCCGGCCCGTTGGTCTGTCCAATGCGGCCCGCCCTGAAAAAAATAGCTGCCATTGGTCTGTCCAATCTGGCCCGCCTCCTGAAAAAAATCGCTGGGCATGGCGTATTGCCCTGTGCCGCGTGGCCCCAAAGCTGCAAAACAGTGCGGAGCGATCTAGGGGTAGGAAAGAAAAGAAATTTGCAAAGGCCTCGGCTGGAAGTTCGAAATCACCTTCGAGTGCGACCTCTCCGAAGGTGAGTCCCCGCTGATCCCCTTTTTTTCCAGGGCTTCCAGGCTTAAACTTTGTAAAGGAAAAGCTTGCAGGCTGGAGCGTCCTCCCGCCGAGGAGCGGGAAGGGTTCCACCTGGCGGGCGGGGCGGGCTGCTTGGAGCCACCTAAAGCTAGCCCACTGCTGGTGGAGCCTTGCACTGCCTTGGTGCCCCGTTTCCCGGCTCGCTCTGATCCATATAAAAATGAATGTGAGGCCTTATTCCTGAGGGTGGTTGTAAGTGACAAGCTGAAACCATAGCTGATGTACTGTTCTTCTGATGTGCAATTGCACCCCATCCAAACTGCTGGTTCTGAGTGGTGTTGATTTTCTCAGGTTTATTTTTCTGGGGACT
The DNA here is from genome assembly GCF_049901735.1 of Notechis scutatus. Classification (NCBI taxonomy): domain Eukaryota; kingdom Metazoa; phylum Chordata; class Lepidosauria; order Squamata; family Elapidae; genus Notechis; species Notechis scutatus. The sequence goes on along the minus strand of NC_142010.1, from coordinate 164,586,046 downwards.
TTATTTATTGATTGATTGATTTAGATTTGTCAATCGCTTACAAGATAATAGGTATAAGTATATACATAGTTATTAATACATGAAATGGGTACATATAAGAAAAATAAAAGAAACAACAGGACAGGGATGGTAGGCATGTTGGTGCGCTTTATGCACGCCCCTACAGACCTCTTAGGAAAGGGGTGAGGTCAATAGTAGACAGTCTAAGGTTAAAGTTTTTGGGGTTTGGGGAAGAAACCACAGAGTCAGGTAGAGTATTCCAGACATTGACCATTCTGTTGATGAAGTTGTATTTCCTGCAATCAATTTTGGTGCGGTTAACCTTGAGTTTGTATCTATTGTGTGCTCTTGTGTTGTTATGGTTGAAGCTGAAGTATTCATTGACAGGTAAGTCGTTGCAATGTATGATTTATATACCATACTTAAATCAGACCGAAGACAGCGTAATTCAAGGTTTTCTAGGTCTTAGAATTTCAAGTCTGGTGGCATAAGGTATTCTGCAACGAGTGGAGGAGTGGAGAACTCTTCTTGTGAAATATTTCTGGACTTTCTCAACTGAATTAATATCAGATACGTAATGTGGGTTCCAGACTGATGAACTGTATTCGAGTATTGGTCTAGCAGATGTTTTGTATGCTCTAGTTAGTAGTGTGATATTACCAGAGAAAAAGCTATGTAGGATTAGGTTAACAACTCTTAATGGGGTTTAATCAACATGCTGGTGATACCTAATTATGAATCTCCACTCCATTCTGAACAGGAGATCTTGTAAAGTTTCCATTTCAGTGCCTGGAGTTTGTTAGAATCAGGAAAAACAAACTTAAACTTCGTTCCAGCAAGACTGTCTATGGATTCAGAAACCAGGAGATTCCAGTAAAATGCCATCATTTGGGCCTGTATGGACTTTCTGTGCAGAGCTGGTCCACAATATGGTATCCACGTAGCCGCTTCTACAAGCAACTTGGAGGCATGTGATCAGGAGGATCTTAGCACATCTACATAATTTGCACTAAATTATAGCCATTCCTGGAGTTGGAGGCTTTGTTGATTTTTACTCTTGTCTTTGTCATTTCATAGTTGGACACTTGCAACTTATTTTATCTGTCAACAAAGAAATGGAAAATTAATTTGGTACAGAATAACCTGAATAGAAATGGGCTCCATTTGGTTTGACACTACTACTCAGGGAGCTATACTGGTTGAAAGTTCATGTAGTCCTCAAGTTACAACTGGAATGGCGTCTGTCTGTTCCAGTCATAAATAGTAACAGTCATAAAATGAGCTGGTCACATAATTGACCCAATTTTTAACATTTTTGGAGAGGTTGTTAAGTGACCATAGTGGTTGTAAAATGAATGCCACAGACATTAAGCAAACCTATTGTTTTCTGTAGCACAGTTTTGCCAAAACCCAAAAGTTAGTGCCCGTTTTTGGTAAAACCTTGTAAAATGTGTTCCGATGACCACGGGATGAAGTAAAATCTAAGACTTGTTCCATGTACAAGTTGACATCAAAAAGCCTGAGGATGAGCATTCCTTGTACAGTCTCCTTCTTTGGAACACCAGATCCACTGAGATAAAGGTGTACGCCTTTAAAGGAATATCCAAGGGGATATTAAAAACTTTCTCTTCCAAATGGTTTGTGGGCATGCCATAGAGCAGGGGTGGGCAAACTACGGCCCGCGGGCCACATCCGGCCCGTTGGTCTGTCCAATGCGGCCCGCCCCTGAAAAAAAATAGCTGCCATTGGTCTGTCCAATCTGGCCCGCCCCTGAAAAAAAATCGCTGGGCATGGCGTATTGCCCTGTGCCGCGTGGCCCCCAAAGCTGCAAAACAGTGCGGAGCGATCTAGGGGTAGGAAAGAAAAGAAATTTGCAAAGGCCTCGGCTGGAAGTTCGAAATCACCTTCGAGTGCGACCTCTCCGAAGGTGAGTCCCCGCTGATCCCCCTTTTTTTTCCAGGGCTTCCAGGCTTAAACTTTGTAAAGGAAAAGCTTGCAGGCTGGAGCGTCTTCCCGCCGAGGAGCGGGAAGGGTTCCACCTGGCGGGCAGGGCGGGCTGCTTGGAGCCACCTAAAGCTAGCCCACTGCTGGTGGAGCCTTGCACTGCCTTGGTGCCCCGTTTCCCGGCTCGGCGGTCCTGCTCGGGCGGCATTTTAAAAGCCTGCTCCCAGCACCCGAGCAACTTCCCAGCAACTTTCCGCTTCGTTTTAACTCGCGGGCGCTCGTGCCTGGCCCCGAGCCGCGCGGGCGGAGGGGAAGCCCGGCGGGCGGGCAGGCGGGCTGCTTGGAGGGGGTGACCAGGCGGGACTCCGGGCTTCCCCTCCGCTGTGCGGCTCGGGGCGAGGCGCGAGTGCCCGCGAGTTAAAACGAAGCCGAAAGTTGCTGGGAAGTTGCTCGGATTTCCAGGGCTTCCAGGCTTAAACTTTGCAAAGGCAAAGTTTGCAGGCTGGAGCGTCTTCCCGCCGAGGAGCGGGAAGGGTTCCGCCCGGCAGGCGGGGCGGGCTGCTTGGAGCGGGCTGCCGTGCGGCTCGGGGCGAGGCGCAAGCACCCGCAAGTTAAAACGAAGCCAAAAGTTGCTGGGAAGTTGCTCAGATTTCCAGGGCTTCCAGGCTTAAACTTTGCTCGGGCGGCACTTTAAAAGCCTGCTCCCAGCACCCGAGCAACTTCCCAGCAACTTTCGGCTTCCTTTTAACTCGCGGGCGCTCGCGCCTGGCCCCAAGCCGCGTGGCGGAGGGGAAGCCCGGCGGGCGGGCGGGCGGACTGCTTGGAGGAGGCTCCGGGCTTCCCTCCGCCAGGCACGAGCGCCTGCGAGTTAAAGGAAGCCGAAAGTTGCTGGGAAGTTGCTTGGGTTTCCGGGCTTCAGGCTTAAACTTTGCAAAGGCAAAGTTTGCAGACTGGAGCGTCTTCCGCCGAGGAGCGGGAAGGGTTCTGCCCAGCAGGCGGGCGGGCTGCTTGGAGCGGGCTGCCGTGCGGCTCGGGCGAGGCGCGAGCGCCCGCAAGTTAAAACGAAGCCAGAAAGTTGCTGGGAAGTTGCTCAGATTTCTGGGGCTTCCAGGCTTAAACTTTGCAAAGGCAAAGTTTGCAGGCTGGAGCGTCTTCCCGCCGAGCAGCAGGAAGAGTTCCGCCCGGCGGGTGGGCGGGCTGCTTAAACTTTGCTCGGGCGGCACTTTAAAAGCCTGCTCCCAGCACCCGAGCAACTTCCCAGCAACTTTTGGCTTCCTTTTAACTCGCGGGCGCTGCGCCTGGCCCCGAGCCGCGCGGCAGAGGGAAGCCCGGTGGGCGGGCAGGCTGCTTGGTGGAGGCGACCCGGCGGTGCTCCGGCAGCAGCAACAGGCAGTTTCGCCCAGGCTCCGCTCAGGTGTCCGGCTGGGGCTGTCAGGAGTTGCTACCGGCCGGTGCAGCTCCGTGCGGCTCCAGTCCCGCGTTGCCTTGGGAAGGAAAAGGCAAAACCAGGAGCCACTGAGCCTGAGCCTCCGGTGCCGCTGCTCCCGTTGCAAAGCACCGCCGCGGCTCTTCCTTTTTGCCTTTCCCTTCCCGAGGCAACGCGGGACTGGAGCCGCGCGGAGCCGCGCCGGTGGTAGCAACTCCTGACTCAGGGGGCCTCCGAGGGAGGGGAGCCTCCGAGGGAGGGGAAGGAGGAGAAGAGGGGGAAGGGGGGCGAGGGGCGATTCCCAAAAAATCTTGTGCTGACCCGGCCCGTCTGTCAAATTTTAAAAGTCAATGCGGCCCCCGAGCCAAAAAGTTTGCCCACCCCTGCCATAGAGGGTGACTCCTGAAGATGCAGCAACATATATTTTTGAGGGATTAGAAGGGTTTTCTAAGGACAATCGTATTTGGAGATGTTCTGCCTTCAGTTTAGTTATTTTGTACCTACTATTTAGCCTTAATTGTTAACCCCGTTCTGAACTGTGGGATGCATGTCATTCAGAGTCATTTCTTATTGGAGGGACATACAAGCTCATAAAAAGAAAAGAAACTGGGAACATAATCAATCACTAATGTTCCCCTGAGCGATCACATCTCTTTAAGTATAAAACCCTCTTTTGCTTCTTCTCCATAAAGAAAGGAGAGAAATGTTGCCCCTGCTCTGTATTTTCTGTACATGCTGTGTGCATTTGTCCGGCCATTTTCAAAAGCGCCTGACCCATTTGTACAAAGACAACAATCCCTGGATGTCAAGAGGCCATTCTTCCTGCATATAAATTCTCACTGAAAGCTGTAATTTTGGCACAGCCAGGCACCTTTCCAACAGTTCCAACCATGGTTGCAGGTTGTAGAGCAACAGTCTCTATGTGTGTGTGGAGTTGGGAGAACAGGTAATGGCTCACCCGGTGAAGTAAGAATTCAGTGCATCTGCATTTATAAGCAGGCAAACCCAAACCAGGTAGATTTTTTAAAGGGTCTAGAAATTTACTAGAGTGATTAAGAGATTCATTGTTAAGGTTGTCCAGTAAATCCACTTCAAGTTCAGTACATGAACTACACAGTGATCTATGTCCAAGTCCCATGGAGTTCCTGTGTTACAAGTAACAAAACAGAAGTTTTACAATTTGAACAGGGGTGCCGCAAATCCAGAAGAAAATTGTCTTGAGTGTCTAAGAAGATTGATGGCATAGGTTCCCCAGGCCACACTGCTAATAAAAGAAGCAATGCTATGGGAAAGGGCCCATAATAAGAGAAGAACCTCATATAATAATGCTTTTCAGACTTTTTGGTTGCCTGTTTGAATCTTAATCTAAGTTGGAGAAGGAAGGAATCTTGTTCCGGTGGAGCAATTTAGATAGATAACCTTTATTATCATTTTTACTGTGGGCATATTGACACACATTAAAAATGAAATTCTGTTGCCTGCTCTCAAAATGTACACATATGTAACACATGTATATACTTGCTATACACACAGAGAGAGATACAGATATAGGTGTGTGTGTGTGTGTGTGTGTGTGTGTGTGTGTGTAGTAGTAATGCTTCCAAACCAGGCTGTAGTGCAATATGACAGGATGCTCTTGATCCTCCCTCTATAGAAAGTGGTAAGGATAGGGGAAGGAAGATGTACTTTTCTCATGTGACGCAGAAAATGTAGGCCCTGCTGTGCCCGCTTCACCAGTGTCTCACTGTTGAGCAACCAAGCCAGCCTACTCATTAGCTGCATACCCAGAAACGTGATGCTGCTGACCACCCCCACAGGTGAATCATTAATACTGAGAGGTGTGTGGCTCTGCCTGTCTGAAATCGACAATGATTTTTCACCAAACCCTCTACCTCCTCGCGATAAGCACCCTTATTATCATCCTGAATAAGGCCCTCTACAGTTGTATCATCTGCATATTTCACAATATGATTGGTGATAAACCTTGCACAACACAAGTTTCGGATACGATTTTCCCACTAGGCATGACTTGTCCTCTTCTTTTCATAAGATTTACTTAGAATTTAGCTCAGTGTGCATTACATTGGTAATATTGTGCTCATTCTCTCACTCCCTCTCCTCTCCCTTTCGCGCTCTCTCCCCTTGAAAAACGACTTCAGTCATGGTTATTGGGATCTCAAGTTTTCTTGACTGCGGTATTTTTTACCCTTTTCTATTACTGTGAATTATGGATGAAAGGGAACTGTTTCTGCAGTGAGGGCTTTTATGTAACAGAAGATGCCACAGTGCTCTGTGAATGTAATTTAGGAGCACATCCTCAATGGTTCGCAGGACTAGAGATTATGGTTGTGTCCTTCTCCCCCATCTGAAATGGGCTAATTTCCTTCCCCTTGCAATCTGAACTTTGCCTCCTTCATTTGGAGGGTGCCAGGGGTGGGATTCTACCAGTTCGGCCCAGTTCGGGCAAACCGGTAGCTCCAAAGATTAAGGCAGCATTTTAATGGGAAGCCGTGTTTGCTATGTTTTCCCCTTTCCCCCTAATCTTCTGACTCTAGCAGCTATGGAGACAGGACTGCTAAGCTTGTTATACAGGTAATCCCTAGGTAATGAGCATTCCCTTAGTGAACATTTGAAATAAGTGCCCCCTAATGTTTATGAACTAATCCCGAAACTACAAATCCTGTAGCACCATGGCAGTTGTTCACCCTTATGAACAACTGCAGAGGCTCTGCAACATTCATCACTTTGCAAACCAAAATAGAAGTTCAGAGGAGTGTGTGTGCCCTTCCAATGCTCCATTTTGTCCTGAAAATGCGAGGTCTATGCAGGCCTAAATGGAGCTCCATTTTGGCTGGCAAAGTGCCAGGCGAGGCCTGTGCAGACCAAAACGCAGCTGCAGAGGGGCGCACACAGCTGAGAGGCTGGAAAGGAGACAGCTTGCTAGAACTTCACACAGTAGAGACCCAGCATGGCAGTTTGGATGGGGGGGGGAAACAATTGTGGGCAGCATGAGGTATTTTAGTGGGTCAGGGAGGCCTTGGGTGGTCTCCATCTCCAGCAGGAGACTTGTTCCATCACTAGGCCCCCTATGGAAAGTACAATTTGGGTGAAGATGATGTTTGCAGTATCCACAAACAGTGACTCTCATGTAATATAAGCAATATAATTGAAACCGAGGTGTTTGGTGAAAATACAATATTTTGATTAATTGTTAGCAAAGAATGAATGAGTAAGATACAGCTTGCCTTAATGAACTGGATTCATGAATCATGGTGTTTTGATTGATCAACTCAAAGAACTGGGTGTTGTTACTTTTACCTACAGGATGCTACCAGAACTTCACATTCTTTTACAAGTTGTTTAATGTGGGGCTGTCGTGCACAGATTCAGATAAAGTGTTATCAGTATATTGGTTATACCTACTATCATTAGTCTATTCTGTTTGTATCAAGAGAGGCTGCACAATTGCTGATCTAGCATTTTCTGCCTACAGTGATGCTTTGGATGATGGCCAGTACATTAAAGCTGAATAGGGAAAAGAGAGATTGACTGAAATAAGATAGTTCTGGGACTTAAATAAAGTACATGTTCTTGATGTGTTTTCCCTTTCTGTGAAGGAATGGGCCTTTCCTGCCCAACTGCCACAATGAAAATATTTCACCAGGCACATAGGTGGCTTCAGGAGCATCAACATTTGTCAGGTATAATCCATTCTGTCTAGCTACAGTTTCTTACATTAACAATTTTATAACTATATTACTGTCAGCATTTGCAACCAGTCACAATGTCATGCATACGGTGACATCATCATGTAGATGATGCAGTTATACACGTGCACCTCAATGTCCAACAGAAGGGTTTAGTTCCTGAAATTTGCAGGGTGATGTTAACATTCGTGTTTCATCATCTGCATCCTTGCTCCCCATGCAGATGTCCGTTACTGTCTTGCACCCTATAAGTATAAGTATATGATTGTAAGTCTATTAAAATCGTATATGCAACTATCTTTTAAAAAAAATACATCCAGAAGCTGCAGCTCACATGAAAGGCTGCCAGAGATTTAAGTCAGATCATGTTTCACTAAGCCTTAAATCATTATCCTGTAAGCTATCAGTTCTAGTTGCTTACTAGTCCAGGAAGTTGTTACCTGTATATAAAGTATCTCTACTGTCATCCAGTCGATTACTATTCCCACCCATTAAATCAAGACTTCTCCTTACTTGGCACGCTGAAAGATAGATAGAGCTAGTTGTCATCGGTGAATTGATAGATGTTTCAATGTATCTACTACAGAAAGGACTTCAGCATATTAAGGAACATTGAAAAATGTTTGGATTGCCACCCTGTTTCCTTGAATTAATATGCTTATTAAACAAAATGAAGCAAATAAATTACGTTTTAGCTGCCATGTTGAATAATAGTGCTTGAATCTCCATGTTTTCAAGGATACAGAGGAGATAGAAAACCATGCATTGAACTGTTATATTTTATGTAAGATCTGACTTCCAGGAGGATATTATTTGATTCTTCATTATCTGAATTCTGATTCATTTTGCTTCATATCTCTGTTTGTTATTTCCTCTTAGGGGATGAGACAGCTGAAGAAAAGGGATAGCCGATAGTTCTTATCTCCTAGAACAGTGTTTTTCAACATTAACAACTTTAAGATGTGTGGACTTCAAGTCCTAAAATTCCCACATGGTGACTGGAGAACTCTGGAAGTTGAAATCCATGCATCTTAAAGTTGCCAAGGTTAAGAAACATTACCCTATATGTAATGATGTGGCAAAATAATTTTGAGAATTTCACTGTGAATTTTCACCAGAAAGAAATCTGAGAGAACTAGGCTACCTCTTCATTTTTGGAGAATTGCCTAGGAATACCTTCTGGTTTGGGCATATATATCTCCTCAAATAATTGTTTTTAATAACCAGGCACATGAATATAAGTTTTCCATTAGATTTCCTCTCTACTGAGGGGAAACAAAAGGGGAAAAGAGAAAAAATCAAGAGCAGTCAATTTATGGCCACAGTACAGTCTGTAAATATTGTTGACAAGATTAGATTAGATTAGATTAGATTAGATTAGATTAGATTAGATTAGATTAGATTAGATTAATCACATTATAAATAGCAAATGATTCTTGTGCTGCAACACTTCTCCAGCATAAAAGAAGTGGGAGAAACGACTAAGGAAGTAGCAACTTACTTATTTGGACAGCCATTTGGACCCAAATGTAGGGGTCTCCTGCTTGAGCAATGGGTTGGACTAGAAGACTGCCTTCCAACCCTGTCATATTATTACTGTTACTTACAAGACAATCACTTTCTAGTTGTTTCTTACACATTCTGGTTAGAGTGGCATGTTGTGGCTATTGTTAGTTTAGCAAGGTTAGCTGATAGGATCTCAAAACAGGCTTCTCTAATGTGGCACACACACACACACACAAAAACCTTCCTCCATCCTAAGGTGAGGTGGTCTACTGGCCTCCATTTTGCAGGGCCATATATCTACTGGCCTCCATTTTGCAGGGCCATATACCTTTTGATTCTGAACACCAGATTTTGTGCTTGAGCCTGGGGCCCTGGGTGCAAGATGCTAGCCAATATCTGGCTGTGCTAAGAGCCTTGTATGATTCTCTGTGACCTATGTTTTTTATTTTTGTTTTATTTTTAGTAATTGTATGCATTTTTCTTTATTTTTCTTTATGGTGGCTAACCCAGGGCTGTGTTTGTGAAATGGGTGACCATATAAATCAAATAAATAAACCACAACAAAATAAAACTCTGGCAAATTAAGTATCTAGTGGCAAAGAAAGATGGCAATGAAGCATCAATGTCATTGCAACTACTTCTTTTCCCTTCTTTTTCTTTGTATCTTTCATTCTTTTCTCTGACACAGATTTGCAGACAACTGCTTCTTTTAAAATTAGCTGTGCATTATTGGCTAAAAATGGTGAATGAAGTGCAACCATTGTGGTGTTTATTTAAACATTCTTTGTGAAGAAATTGGGAAGGGAGATGACAATGAAGAATGTCTGCTTGTCTCAGCTGAGAGTTTTAAGAATTGCCCATTGCTAAATGTTCCATTTCCCGCAGAATTGTTTGAATGCTAGTATTCTATGCTTTTCATATGATAAAAGGTGTGTGTGTGCATCCATCTCTCTCTCTTTCTCTCTCTCTCTCACACACACACACATTTTAACATCTTATATTAAAGATAATACAGTCTATGAATAAGGAGCAAAAATGCAAACAGAAGGTAGCCCCTAAATCTGAAAAAAAACATTTTTCCTCTTTTTTCTAAGAAAACAAAAATGGAAAGAGCCATAATCATCACCCAAGTTGATGATTAACCTTTGTTGTAATGACGAGGCAGTCGAGTTGCTTGATCATGAACAACTGAATCATGATCCTCTTTATTGGAGTCTAGTCTTGCATTTATACACATTTTTAGTTATCCTCCATCATTGGTTAACTTTGGTTACTGCTTAACTTTGGTTACTGTTTAGCACAGTAATTAATACAATTAATTATCTCTAGTTAAAGTCTAACATATGTTTACTTTCTCTCTCTAATCCTCCTTTAGATAAGTGACTTTATTTGCCTGAGTTGTATTTGCTTGGAAACATTCTTTATCTGAGGTTTGCCATCCGAGATTGGAACATTCCTGCAATTACAACTCTACATATCCTCATTTTTTATTTTAAATGGAGGATTCAAAGATTTATGAATGTATCACATGTAGAGGATTAAGAGAGAGGGAAGCAGGATGAAACAATGCGAATAAATTTGGAATACATTGAATAAAACAACAGGTTGCAATTAGTACAATGATAATAATTATAGCATAAAAGAAAAACTGTCTGAGCCAAGACCAATCAGGGAGCCAATTGGTTAGCCAATCAAAAGGTGAGTAATGAGCATGGATATTATTTTGAATGTATGATTGTAAATTGGCAAGCTCATCCTCAATAGTTTTATTCAAAGAATGAAAATGCACAGCACATCCATGGTGTCCAACTAACATACAGAACCCTCCCTGACGGGCTAAAAGATAGTTTATGGCAAAACGCTGCTGTAAGACATCTTGATTTAAGTCTTCTATTTCATGCTGCAAATCACGAATAATAGCAGCGGTATCATTGATGGATTTTTCAAGTCTGCAGGTGAGACCAAGAATAGATCGTCTGTTTTCTCAAGCAATTATGCCAGGATAAGAGCCTAGAGTAAGGACTCCTGTAACGGCCCCTGCCAATGCACGGCCAAATGTAGAACCAGAAGACAATTGTGTGTCAATAATGACTTCATCATTACATGTAGGCCCCAGAGAGGAACGCCGCTGTCGAGTTGATGGGAGCGTACCTATTTGAACAGGTAGAGTAAAATAACCTATAGTTGCACATTGATAATTCTGAGGATGAACATTAGTGGCATATTTATCAAAAAAGAACCACATATTAGGATCCTTAAGCTGCCAACCAGCGCATATCGATCCTGTATTAGATTGATCAGAGGCATTAAAAATAGGAAAATTGTCAGGATACATATCAGGAGCTATATTAATTCCATGCAAAGAAGAATTAAAGGTATCTGACAACCAATAGTAGTCAGAACAATAACTATAATTCCCTAGCTTTTTAAATATGTGCTGGGCAGCATCATAATCAGACCAATTATGAAGCCAAGTGTGTTTAGCGTGACAACAGAAACACAGACCCCTTATAAATTGACTAACTTTCAAGTAATGCCAACGGACAGAATTCAATTGCATAGGGGGTGTAGAAAATAGCCAGGAGTGTGAAATAGATTGTAGTTGTGAGACAATAAATGTAGAAGACATGATCAAGTTAGGGGTAAAAGAAATTTGACCAAATGCCATTGGGGGCTCATAGTATAAAGTAATATTTGTGCCATGGGTCATAAACATGTATTGGGCATGACGAACCCACAAATTAGGGTTAAGACGAACCACAGAAGTGTCATTTTGTGCAGAAACACCATTAACCATAACAAGAAAATACAAAGTAAAATGGTAACAGAGTTAGCAGTAATAATAGCAAAAACAGTAGCAACAAGATTTTCAGGAGTCTGAGGTAATGAGGCCTGTTGCAGTTGTTGTTGAGCTTGATATGTAGTAGATTTAACCTGGCCCCAAGTGATGGGTTGCGGGCGCTTCAACCTTGGAAGCTGGACTTCTGTGTTCAGATGAAGATTGAAATCCGGAATCGGGTTGTGAAGGCCCTGATGCCATGCCATGATACAGACAAACACAGCGCGCTGGAACCCACATTGCTTGTCCAGTAGAAGGATCTTCCATGGCAGCGTAACCACAACCCCAGGTGATCAGCAGTGTAGGGCCTTTCCAGGTTGGATCTGGAGCTTGGCGATACTTTACCAAAGGCCTTGCTAAAGATTCAGTAGTTCGAAAATGCAAATTAACAGGTGAGTCTGCAAGAGAATCTAAAAAGGTTAAATAATTCCAAGTATATAATGCTACAGCAATGAGATTTTGAATCTTTCGCAGATGGTAAGGGCCAGACTCAGTTTGTAATTGTTTCTGAAGCAATGCCTTAAAAGTACGATGAGCTCGCTCAACTATAGCTTGACCCTGAGAGTTGTAAGGAATTCCGTGCACTAAGGTAATATTCCATTTCTGACAAAAGGTTTGAAATTCCTTACTAATATAAGCGGGGCCACTGTCAGTTTTAAACTGAGAAGGCCGACCCATTACAGCAAAAGAGGATAGGCAATGAGAAATAACATCTGAAGTACGTTCACGTTTTGAAGCAGTAACCCAAAGGAAGTGTGAATGAGTGTCAATAGACGTATGAAGATAACAGTATGGCTTAAAGGTTGAAAATTGAGTTACATCCATTTGCCAAATTTGATTAGCTTGGGTTCCTCATGGGTTGACACCCACTGGAAAGGGAACTGCCAGTTGCTGACAAGCTGGACAAGCACGGACAATATCCCGGGCTTGAGATAATGAAATTTTAAATTGCTTTGCAAACGATTTGGCATTTTGATGAAAATAAGAATGACTGGCAACAGGATCAACAAACAAAGACGCAACATCCTTTAAGTGTTCATCTGCCTTCTGATTTCCTTCAGTCAAGGGAGTATGACTTCAAATGTGTTCTACATGCAAAGAATACAAGTGAGTTTCCAAACTATTCTTTAAAGATAAAAACAAGGATAACAAATTCTTATCCAAAGAGAGAGCACAATAAGAAAAGGGAAGAGATTGCATAGCTAAATACACATATTGAGTATCAATGATCAAGTTAATAGGTTGGTCATTGAACAATCGTAAAGCCAAAATCACAGCAGCCAGCTCAGCATGTTGAGCTGAAGTCTGCGTGGCAGTAAATTTAGAATACCATTGTTATTGAATCTGCCAGACAACCACACCCCTTGTAGGTGATCCATCAGTAAAGACTGTAAGAGCTTTAGAAATAGGATTTCGCACAAAAATGGAAGAAAAGGCTGGATTTAAAGTAGTACTAACCACTATTCTAGGATCCTTGGGTAAAGAATACAACAAGTTTCCCACATATTGAGAAAAGGCTATCTGATATGATTCTGAAATCATCATCAAATGCTCATGTTCAACTTTTGTACGAGTGAAAGCTATGCTAATGAGATCCTGTCCTGTAAGATGTAAGGCTCGTTTACGACCTTTAATAATCAAATCCTCTAATGCTGATTGATAAGGATAAATGTTTCTAGGTGGAGTAGCTGACAAATTAATCCATTCATGAATGTTGACTGCTTGTGGGGATGCATTAGAATAAAGCCATCTTGTGGGTAAGGGTGTAGTGGGAAGAATAGCTAAGCAAAGTCCTATTGTTAAGGATATTATCCTGTCCACATATCGATGCTTAAACTTATTCAATATTTCTTGAAGGCATGTTCTTTGAGGATCAGTTAATACAACTAGATCTCCTGGTGATTGTGCTCCCTTCAAAGACTGAAATAAGGGCAACATATCACCAGTTGTAATGTAGAAGAATGGGCATGCCCAATTAATAATGCCAAGTAATTTTTGCCATTGTACTAATGCATATGATTTCTGTACTTGTAATTCAGGAAGAATTGGAATGGAGGAATGCAACATTCTATGTCCTAAGTAGGTATAAGGTTCTACCTTTTGAATTTTGTCTGAGGCAATATACAATCCCTGTTGTGCCACAATATCCGTTAACTCTTTTAACAACTTAGATTCATCAAAATCCGGGGCTGCTATCAATATATCATCCATATAATGATAGACTAAATAGGAAGGAAATTTATTCCGAAAGGGTTGAAGGGCATTATCCACGAAATATTGACAAAGTGTAGGGGAATTAAGCATTCCCTGAGGCAACACTCACCAATGATATCGTTTTGTGGGCATGCTATTATTAAAAACTGGGACAGTAAATGCAAATTTTTCTTTGTCTTGAGGCTGCAAAGGTATAGTAAAAAAGCAGTCTTTAAGATCAACTACCAATAATTTATAAAAATTAGGAATTAAGTTAGGATTTGGTAGACCACATTGTAAAGGACCCATGGGTTGGATACATTTATTAATTTCTCTTAAATCCTGCAGGAGACGCCATTTCCCATTTTTCTTTTTTATAACAAAAACAGGAATATTCCAAGGACTAGTAGAAGGTTCTATATGACCAGCAGCCAATTGTTCTTGAACCAATTGTTGTAAAGCAGCGAGTTTTTCCCTTGATAATGGCCATTGTTCCACCCAAACCGGTGTAGAACAGAGCCATTTAAGAGGAAGAGCCATCATCAAGAATCAAATGGGCATTAAGAAGAGAAAGGATATCACGGCCCCAAATATTACTATGAATATCTAGAATGTATGGTTGTAGGAAAAAGGACTTACCAGCAGATGTTGTAACATTAATTTCTTGAACACTCTGCCAAGCAGCTGTAGAGCCTCCTATTCCCCACAATGAAGAAACTGTTGTTTTTGGCCACTGTACTGGCCACTGTAAAGAGGAGATGACAGTAACATCGGCTCCAGTATCCAATAACCTTTGAAATGGTTGTTTATTAAGGAAGAGCATTAACAAAGGAAGAGAGGAGTTCAGTTGATGAAGTAAGCCTACAGATAAAGAAGTTGATCCAAATCCTGCATCCTCACGATTACCTATACCAGGAGATGGATTTTCATATGGAAGAAGAAGCAATTGAGCAACAGAAGAATTACAAGGAAGAACTTGAGGAAGATTCACCCAAATCTGAATCATGAGGATACCAGTGTAATCTGAATCTATTACCCCAGGCACAACAAAACAGCCCTTTTTGTGTGCAGAAGAACGAGGCAAAATTAAGCCAACTAATCCCGAAGGAAGAGGACCTTTAAATTGAGATGGAACTATTTTAACTTCCATCGGAAATTTAAACTCAATTTCCTCTTGAGTGATTAAATCGATCCCAGTGCTACCGGCTGTGGCTGGGGAGGAGTGAGAGAGACTGCTGGAGGAGTCAAGTAATATTTGCTTCCAATATTCAGGGATCGATGTATAACCATTTTTTATTCCTTTGGTTTACAAGTCCTCTTGTAAAATTACCACTAATCCTATAGTCTGTAACTGCCTTTTTAAACTCTCTTAAGATCTGATAAGGCAGACTCTCCCATTCTGCTACTTGCAGTCCAAGCTGTGGTCCCTGACCAGGATGATATTGTACTGGACAAACAGACAATAATTCTGCAAGTTCTGTTCCTGAGACAGAGGCATCCCTTTTACAAGTTTCAACCATTTTCTGAAAAGAAGACTGAACAATAGAGTCAGGAGGCTTTTGCCCTGTATCTGCAGGAGCTGAGGGAATTGAAGACATATATTCAGGTGAAGAAGGGGGACAAATGACAGCATTAGTATAACGTGAAGGTGGAGGTGTTAAAAGAGAAAGTTCATTGTGACCAAATTTTTCAATTGTATGCCTACATAAATGCCATACTTGCAAAACTTCTATTTTTGCTCGAGGTTCAGTATGCAATGTTTTCCCTATACATTCCCAATCAGTTAATTTTAAAGACCCCCTTTCTGTGTACCATAGGCACTGAGCTGCAATCTCCTGGACCAGCCTTAAGAGATTTCTCTGTGGTACCTTGGTATTATTTTTCTTCAACAAATAGCCTAATTCATCTACATGCTTCCTTTGTTCCTCAGAAAGCGAAGACCCTATACTTACAGAAACCAAAAGGTTGAAGAAACCACAAAGGGTTGAAGGTGCACCAAATCCTTGCCGGACAAAGTAAGAGGGTCCCTGTTCGGGTGCCACTTGTTGTAATGACGAGGCAGTCGAATTGTTTGATCATGAACAACTGAATCATGATCCTCTTTATTGGAATCTAGTCTTGCATTTATACACATTTTTAGTTATCCTCCATCATTGGTTAACTTTGGTTACTGCTTAACTTTGGTTACTGTTTAGCACAGTAATTAATACAATTAATTATCTCTAGTTAAAGTCTAACATATGTTTACTTCCTCTTTCTAATCCTCCTTTAGATAAGTGACTTTGTTTGCCTGAGTTGTATTTGCTTGGAAACATTCTTTATCTGAGGTTTGCCATCCAAGATTGGAACATTCCTGCAATTACAACTCTACAAACCTTAGTCTCAAATTTATCATTAAACTTCCAATATTTCTTTGGATTCATAATTTGACTGATACCTACCCTTGCTATGACAATGTCTCTTTTCTTCAACTACTGTATGTTCAGTTTAAAACAATTTTGGAGTCTTGTGTTGATACTGGTTCTGTTCAGCTAAAGATCTGCATTAAATGTTTGTTCCCAAATCATGTAGACTGAAATATATTTTCCGTTAAATTTATTTTGAGTTAAGAGATTTATTCACTAGAGAAAAAAGTTGCAAGTGAATGCAAATAAGGTGTTTTTGTTTGAAAGCTGTGATATATTACTATAGGATATTAAAGCATGAAGGTTTTGATTTATAACATTGAATAGTCAAGGTGAACAAACAATAAATTACAGCATTAGCCCTGCTGTAGATTTTCCTTCACCAGATGTCGCACAACTTGAGACTGAAACAAAGGGTCTCCTTTCTTCTCCCTTATCATGCCCCAGTTGATAGTATTAAAATTAAAGTGGTGTTGAAAATGCATGTCCTTCTGTGAAGTGACTCTCAGGGACTTCAATGGGAATGGGGAGGGGGGAACCCTTAATAAAACTGGGTCAGACTAGTGGAGGTGTGCTGCAGATCACAGTCATCATTTTGCACTAGTATCACTTTAAGATGAGGAAAGAGCACATTGCCATTGTGAGATCCGCAGCTAAGGAGTGGATAAAAATTAAATAAATGAAGGAAGAAATCTATGCAGGAAGTGAAAAACAACCCAACATTTTAATCCTTGTGGAAAGTTGTATTATTAAATCTTCCATATTTCCTCTTTTCTTTACCAGGAATGTACATATTCTGCTATGACTGAGTTCGAGTTCTACACAATTGTTGTATTTATATAACATACTTGACTAAGCAAACTGTTTTGTAGCTTGATACGATCGCCTGTTTCACACAGTGTAGATAAACAGGGCCATCTTCCTATAATATGCCGAACCACGAGTACCAAGCCCTGTGGAGCCTAATTCAGGCTATTGCATAATGAATATAATTTATCAGTTTTATAGAAAAAGGATGAAAATGTAGAAGAATGTCAGTGAACTCATGTAGACTATCTCTCAGCAACCATAGGATTTTTTCCCCTCTGTGATATTGAGAGAGAGTTTCAACTTGGATAGAAAATCAAGAATCAGTAGCTATCCTTCTCCAGCCTCTAAGTCTGCTTCTTCCTGAAGTCAGTAAATTAATCACAAGAAAATGGGAATGCAGAAGAAAGCACAGTGAGGGTTAGCAAGGGAAATGCTACGAGAGGCTATGGTTCCCTTGGACCACCAGCCCTGTGCGTCCTTCAAATTACCATATAAGTTATGCCAATTACTTGAAGGAAAAGATATTTATTAGGGGCAAGGGGAAAGGAAGGATAGTTATTGGGTAGGGTAAATATATATATATTTTCTGTTACAGGGAGAGAATGGAAATTATTTGGGGGGGAAATTAAAATATATGTGCTATTTTTTACTGATTTCTGTTCAGTTTGCCACTTGAAGAATATGAAATGTATTATGTATATCTGGGTTTACTCATAAATGTATCACATTTAGTATACTTATTAGATATAAAAGTATACATTAATCTGACAATAAGTATCAACTATATAGGAATGATTTTATTAATTTAAAAAGCAGAAAAACAATCCACATGATAATAATCAGTTATATACTTTCTCCTTACAACTATATATGGTATGTACCTTTTTTAGAAAAGAAAACCTAGGGAAAGATACGTTTGCCTTTCAACATAGCCTATTCAGTTGCATTTTATGAGCCAATCTTGACAGCTTCTGCTTATTTGTGTGTGTGTGTGTCTGTGTGTCTGTGTGTCTGTGTGTGTCTGTCATTTGGGCCAGCAGGGTACTGCAGGAGGCCATCCAAGCAGAAAGTGGTGTGTGTGGGGTTGCCTGCCACCCCTCCGTGCCCCATTTTGGCCATCAAGGTGCTGGCCATCAAGGTGCTGGCCAAAATATGTGTGTGTGTGTGTGTGTGTGTGTGTGTGTGTCCAGGCGTGCACCATTTTGCCTCCTGCAGCCCCCCCCATGCCCAGTTGTGGCTGACAGGGTACTGCAGGAGGGCGTCCGTCCTGTCTCCTCCCCTCCCCGCCAGCCGGCCCACGGAGGACAATTACAATGCTGATCCAGCCCGCCAAGAAATCCACTTTAAAACACCCCTGGTCTAGATGTTGACTTCCATGTAGTAGGAATATTGTATAATTCAAAAGAATATGAACAGGTCTGGTCTTACAATTGAGTAATTTCTTCCAAAAGTAACAATTGTAGGGCAGTGTACAAACATGTTTTAAAAGAAGCATTAATCTCCAACATGATAATTTACTCAAGCCTTTTTTGCGATGGAGTGCAGAAGAACTGAAATACAGAAACTTGTCATTCATTCATACATAGACTTAATTCCACTAGAATACCATGAACCACCACAACCTTATAATCTTTTAAAATTAAATATTCTCCCCACTGTTACTTTTGAAACAGAGTGCCTTATTAATGTGAATAATTGGAACTTCTCTATTTTATGTGTCCCTGTCTAATTGGAGCACTTTTGCTTCTGTAACGTTTTGCTTCTATAGTAGAAGAGATGCATATATGAAGCATGCATCTCATTATCAACTTGGAACAGTATGTTGATGCTTAAAATAGTTTTAAAAATTGTAATTCAAAGTGCAAAGTAAAAGCTACATTATTGCTTGAGCTGGTGACAGTCTTGACCTTTGTATTTTGTGTCTAATCAAATGGAGTAATTTACAGACTACTAAAATGGGGAGCTTATAGACTAACTTGCAGATCGTAATTACACTAAAGTTCATAGTCTTCCTAACATTTCCAGTGTACAGATTAGAAATTTTATGAATGTCCATGTCTTTGTGAAAATAATTAGAGCCTCTAGACATTAACCTTGCACTATATTTCAGTCCGCAACATATAATTTAATTAGATGAGCAAAAGGCTTGTTGAATAATGGATGTTTTACAGACTTCCAGTGTGGATACTGTTTGTAAATTTAAAGAAAAATATTTTTATTCCTAATCATTTTAAACAATAAAGTAAATGTTTCATCAGTATCTGCTAACAGAGCATTAAAGCCAAGTTGTTTATTCCCTATAAAAATGAAGTTTCTGAGAAGCTAATTATCAACTCATCTGTTTTTTTTTAAATAAAGTCTTTACTCATAGATAAGACATATTAAATTCAGCATCTTCAAGGATTAATAGAACTTTCAACAATTCCCAGCTAGCAAATAATAAAGAGAAAAAGAAACATATACATACTGTGATGTCTCCAACATAACAACATTTTTCTGTATTTTTAATTATTTACTTTGATTTCTTATAAATATTTTCTGCTAGATTAAAACACTGCACTGCTTAGAAATGTTTGATTTTGTTTTTGTTTTGCTTTCAGGGGGTTCTATTTAAAAACAAACAAACTATTTCTAATTAATAATATATTATGAATTGAATAATATACGCATTATTCTTCTATTCATAACCCTAACCCTATTAAAAAAGCAAAGTGTTGGAAGTCCAAATCATTATTTACTAAACTTAAAGATGTGGAAGTTGCAGTCTTTACCAATCCAATTACTATAAGAAAGCATAGAGGAATTTCTAAATCAAACAGGTGAACAATAAATGACTATTACTACTGCAGGAAGATATTAAGTCAAAGTGTAAACATGAATTAAGCATTCTCTTTCAAAGGAGTCTCTAAATCCTGGTGTTCTTTTATTTTATAGTATAGGATTCTAGTCAAGCACTATGAGAAGACTATTTGTTTTTGACATCAAATAAAAAGAAAGCCAAAGAAAAGTCCTAAATAAATCAATTATAGAACATGGAATAAAAGAAGCAAAACAGAAACTGAATTTACAGAAATAATAAATAAACTTTTTAAACTGTTCATTACTTTTCAAGTAATGAATGAGATGCAACACTGTCAGGTACATCTTTTTTCATGACAAGAACTCTTTATTTATTTATTTTATTTACAACAAGGGAAATGATCCAACTCACTTACCATCCTAGAAACCTCTATTAAATGGAAATGATAACCTATGTATACTAATACTTAAAGAAAATTAAATAGATGTTTTATCTAATTTAGAATATTCTGCTGAAAGTGGATTTGTTCCAAAAAGGTACATGAAGTGGAATATCCTGTACCCTTTCAATGGAGTGTACATCAGAAAACCAAAACAAAGTGGCTGTGATTTTTCTTGACTGAGAGAAAGCCTGTGATAATTTGGAATGGTCTTTATATTCATAAGTCTGAAGATGATGAACCATGGTTCAGTATACAAACATGGATATAGAGAGTTTGTAAGAAACATGAAGCTAAAATAATGTTAAACGGACTTTTATCACACAAATAATATTCATTTGACTCTTGGTGACTGCCTGGAAAAGTCCCTGAAGTTTCCTAGACAAGATTTCAGAAGTGGTTTGCCATTGCTTATTTCCCAGGGTAGAGAGAGAGAGTGACTATATCACATAAGAATAAGATTCAAATCATTACATAAAAACAATATCTAAACTATAAGGTTCCATATTGTATTTAAATCAATTAAGCTTCTGCAAATTTACTGAATTAAAAAATGATTTAGGAATATTTTTTGGAAAAATAGAATGGCAAACATTTTAATATGGAGAACATTAAAATTGTTCTCATTAGGAAGAGTATCAGCAGTAAAAATGAATCTCTTACCAATGCTCAGTTTTCAATTTCAAATTTTCCAAATAAGAATTGAAGACCAGTATTAAATGAGTGACAGAGACAAATAACTAACTAAATGTGAACAAATAGAAAAATGAAAATTAGGCTCAGTACAAGTGTTTTACAATACCTGAAAAAATAAGGTGGACTGGTAATACCAAATTTATTATCATCTCAACTTCTAACTTGTGTCACAGAATAGATATTATTACATTACTTCTTCTAGATGGTTTGCATAAATACCTTTCACTTGATACAAATAAAAATGCACAGCTTATAAGAAATCACTCAGCCATAAGCAATGAATTAAATACTTGTATGAACACTATCATCACCCCTTGCCTCAACATTAAATATTTATTTTCATGAAGGAATATCCACAAAAATATAATACAAACCAGTAAGACCTAATTCTTCATAAAACAAAGATGTAATAGTTTGAATTTTTTTATTCACAATGGTCTGAATGATCTACAAGTTTCAGTAACTTCAAATATGCAGTATACCTCAAAAGAAATGACACAAAAGGAATGACACAAAAATGGGGGGGGGGATTTATACTTAGAGACCTTGTGTTCTGGATTCTAACGGGTGTTAAGGAAAACAAACTAAACAGAATGTGCAGCGAAGTCAGATAGGAAGACAGGTAAATGTGTGAGATAAGTTTTCTAGTTAACACGCAGTAAAAATACAGATACGCTTGTGCTATCAAAAATTATAATTTATTCCATTTAAGAATTATAGCATAGTCATTATAAACAGTCCATTAGTCAAATACCAAATTCAGTCAAGTCTTGTCGAGGATACTCTTATTGCAAAGTCCGTGTCGAATAGCCAGTGTCAGTACACATATAATAAATCAGTCCAATCTTCTCTCCGTTGAGAAATATCAACACAGTAATCCAACACTTCTTCTCCTCCCCGATCCAGCAAGAATGCAGTCTTCAATAAGCCAGCCAGTAAGAGCCAGAGAGTGCCTTGCTGCTTATATAGTACTTTTACAGCTGCACCCTTAATTACATTCCTTTAGCTTAAAGTCACATACACTTTATCTGACAAACCATGATTCATCATTTTATTATCTTTACCCAAAACAGTTAGGGTAAACAATGTTATCCCTAACAACCTTGTGTTATAAGTTGAAAAGACTGATAACATAGAACTCAGAACATTTGTTGAGGCATATTTATAAGTTGCTATTTGCTATTCAAAAACAGAACTAAGTTGAAGAGTTCAGAATTTAAATAAGACAATAGATATATAACAATGGGAATATCACTTAGGGAAAATTACTACAAGATGTTTTACTGCTGGTATATTGCCTCTATTGAATAACAAAACAGATAACTCAC
The DNA here is from genome assembly GCF_049901735.1 of Notechis scutatus. Taxonomy (NCBI): domain Eukaryota; kingdom Metazoa; phylum Chordata; class Lepidosauria; order Squamata; family Elapidae; genus Notechis; species Notechis scutatus. The sequence continues at coordinate 164,563,953 of NC_142010.1, read as the reverse complement.
TTTCTAAAACCTGTTACAGATATAATCATAGGTCAGATCATTTTTCACATTTGGTGAAAATACTATACAGCTCAACAATTTTGTAAGTCACTTTATGATACAATGAAACAAACATGAAAGGATGAATTCATTTTTCTGCCATCTATTTTTTGTTACACATTATTAAGCCTACTATCCTCACAAAGAACACTTAAGTTACCTGTGTATATGATTGTGACTGCCAGAACGCTTAATGCTTTTTATTGAAAATTACTTATAGTTTCCTTTCAGAATGGCAAACCACCTTATCTGAAGAATGATAATTAAACTTGGAAACCATTTATAGATTATAATTCTACATATAACAGAATAAAAGAGTTGGAAGGAACCTTGGAGGTCATCTAGTCCAAACCCCTGCTCAGGCAGGAAACACTATACCATTTCACAGGGGTGGGATTCAAATTTTTAACAACCGGTTCTGTGGGCGTGGCTTAGGCAGTGGGCGTGGTTGGTGGTCATGTGACTGGGTGGACATGGCTTGGTGGTCATGTTATAGGCTGGGTGTGGCCAACTCAATATCACTCACATCGAGGCATGCATCTCCTCGCCTGGCCTCGTGACTGGGGATGCTGCAACAGTCGTAAGTGTGAAAAATGGTCATAAGTCACTTTTTTCAGTGCCATTGTATCTTTGAATGGTCACTCCACACAAGCAAAGTACCAGCAAAGGAGGGGGGAAAAACTCCAGAGACATTCCTGAGACAGAAAGTCTAGTCCTGCCAAGAATGTAATAACGGTCAATGGAGAGACAGTTTCTGTAAGCAACACCAGAATGTTTCCTTCCTGCCTTCCTTACAGGATTAGGCCAGTAATTTCTTCTAACAACCGGTTCTCCAAACTGCTTAGAATGTTAACAACCGGTTCTAGCGAATAGTTGCGAACTGGTAGAATCCCACCCCTGCCATTTCAGACAAATGGTTGTTCAGCCTCTTCTTTAAAAACTTCCAGTATTGGAGCATCTGTAACTTCTGGAGGCAAGTTGTTCCATTGATTAATTGTTCTAACTGTCAGAAAATTTATCCTTAGTTTGGTTGCTTCTTTCCTTGATTAGTTTCCATCCACTGTTTCTTGTCCTGCCTTCAGATGCTTTGGATAATAGGCTGACTCCCTCTTCTTTTTGGCAACCTCTTAGATTTTGGAACACTGCTATCATATCACCCTTAGTCCTTCTTTTCATTAAACTAAACATACCCAATTCTACAGGGGTGGGATTCAACTGGTGTTACTACCAGTTCGGTGACTACGTTTTGCATACTAGTAAATAAAAATAATAAAATAATATATTGCAAATCAATATATTGAAATGATTTATCTTTAGAAACTTGTGGAATCCAATGGTTCCCAGATGTGTGTACAATTTTCCAATAGCTGGAATAATCAGTACTATCAATCTTGATTTGGAACAATGAAACTTAACTAAATTGTTTCTCAGATACTACAGAGCTTGACTGCCTCATGGGTTTACTGGACAGCAATGAAGCTGATCAATGAATAACTAGAAAACCAGGTGGCAGGCAGCTTGATAGGCAGCTTGATAGGCAGAAAGAAACACACTAGGGCTCATAATCATGCAATAGACACAGTTGAACTTTGATTGCTTTGATTTGTTTGTTTCTAGTATTGCATAGGATGAATGGTTGTATAGCATTAATAGAATTATAGAATCTTAGAGTTCAAAGGAGACATTTAGACCATCAGGTCCAAGCCTTTCCTCAGGGCAGCAATCCCAATTAACACACGTGGAGGCAATCTAGCTTCTCGGACACATCCAAGACAGGGAGCCCATTACTGTCTAGTTCACTGGTTGAATTGCTCTTAGTGTTAGGATGTTTTTTGGAACTATTTTTCTATAATTTAAATGAAATACTTCCTGTTACTCAATAGAAAAGAGCAGATATTGACAGTCATCTATGTGGTATATTTTCTGATATTTAAATAATCTATCCTATGTCCCCCTCTACAGCTTCTCTTCTAAAGTCTGAACATGTCCAGTTCCTTCTATTTTCATAGCATTCAATATTTAACCATCAATCATCTTCTTAGTCCCTACACTTGTTCTGTTTGCCTGAATCCTTTTAAAAGTATATACTCTAGAATTACAGTTAATATATAATCAATGCTCAATGCGGAGTCAAGTGGAGTTTCTTGTAAGTTGAAAACTGTGCACCTAAAATTATATTTGCGCACATGATGTCACATTGCTAACTCAAATTCAGATTGTAATGAGCTACTATTCCAAGATGTTTTCATAATCATTACCAGGCTAGGCTCTGCTCTGGATGTATATTTTGTTACTTTTCAGACAGTTTCACTAACCTACCAAACTGTTCTGTGCTTCCTAATGTGTTATCTGTAAATTCCCTCCATCACTTCATCTAAATCATCAATAAAATTGTTATAGGGTACAGGACTAAACCTTGTAGCAACCATTTTATATCTTACTCCAATCTGATGAGCAACCACTGATGAAAATCAAAAATGATTTTCAAATCAACTATATAATACATCCACTTAATTTTCATATAACTCAGACCATATTTAACCATGTTGATAAATCAGAGTCTAAGGGTGGGTAGGCTGCCAAGCACCCACAACCCCCACCTGTGGACATCAGGCCCTCATACCACCCTCATGGAGTCTGTTTCTGACCGTTTGAGCAGCCACATGCACATTTGTGGCCCGCTGGAGGTCATTTTGCAGGACTCTGGCAGTGTTCCTCCTGTCCCTCCTTGCACAAAGGCGGAGGTAGCGGTCCTGATGCTGTGTTGTTGCCCTCCTATGGCCTCCTCCACGGCTCCTGATGTACTGGCCTGTCTCCTGGTAGCGCCTCCATGCTCTGGACACTACGCTGACAGACACATCAAACCTTCTTGCTACAGCTCGCATTGATGTGCCATCCTGGATGAGCTGCACTACCTGAGCCACTTGTGTGGGTTGTAGACTCCGTCTCATGCTACCAGTAGAGTGAAAGCACCGCCAGCATTCAAAAGTGACCAAACCATCAGCCAGAAAGCATAGGAACTGAGAAGTGGTCTGTGGTCACCACCTGCAGAACCACTCCTTTATTGGGGATGTCTTGCCTATGCTTTCCACCTGTTGTCTATTCCATTTGCACAACAGCATGTGAAATTGATTGTCAATCAGTGTTGCTACCTAAGTGGACAGTTTGATTTCACAGAAGTGTGATTGACTTGGAGTTACATTATGTTGTTTAAGTGTTCCCTTTATTTTTTGAGCACTGTATTTCTATTCATTGTAAGCCACCCAGATTCATTGAGAAGTTAGGTAGTAACTAATAAATAAATAACGATTAAATTTCTCTGAGCCCTGATTAATAAGATTTGCTAGGTGAAAAGGATATGGTTACTCCACAAGAATTCTGATCAATACTTTCACTTTCAAATTTGAATTTTAAATACAATCAAAGCTTTTTGTTTTATTTGTCTCACCCTAATGGTGTGCTGGGAATTAAAGCTGCTTCTCAGAGGAGCCAACTTTCAGCTGGCTATAGTTTACACAACAGCTATTAGCCTCTTTATCAATGTGGGAATCCATGCTTAAAAACCACACACCAATTACACTGACTGAAAACTTAAATCTTAAAACTTAAATGGACATGTCTTTGCTAGACAGCAAATGGAAATTAATTAGTTTACATGTTAAACATACTTATTTTAAAAAAAATACAGGTGGTTGTTTTTATTGTTTTAATCATATTTTAATTATTGTGTTTGCTTTTTTTAACATAAGAATTTTGACTATTTTAGTCTGTTGTAAACTGTCCTGGGCAAAGCTGCTTCTAGAAGAGCAACGTACAGATTTAAACTACAAAATTAAATAATTATCTGTGTGCCAGACATACTGAGAGATACTCACTATTCATATTCAAATCTTGGAATTTCTGTGGTATTGTAGATACCACATCTGCCCTTTGGTTGGTATAATATATTGTATGGACAAAAAGAGCAATTTCATGTTATAGTAAACAATATGGCAGATGAATGATGGATATAGGGGAAAGGACTATAGTGAACAATAAAATCCTCTATATATCAATGTATTCATTTATTTGTCTGTTTGTTTGAAATGATTCCTTTGAATGGATGCCTTTTTGAAGCCTGAATATACTACTCATGAAACTCCCATGAGGAATAAGCATTTGTCTTTTCTTCAGAAAAGATCTGTATCCACATTTGTTTCTGTGTTTGTGCCAACACTGAGAATAAATGAAAAGCAGAAATAAGTGTAATATATTAGGCTGGGAGAACAACAAGAAAACTAAATTTTCTCTGGCCAAACCTGTCAAATAAGCCATTTACTTTTTAACATGTATTTTAACTGTTGCATAATTATTCAATTCAACTACTAGAATAAACATAACTTTTGTGAATGCAATGTTATACTAAGAATATTCCTGTTTTTATAATTAAAGGCTATGTGCTAATTGGGAAGTAATTTGTGTATTTGCATGCCATATCATGTGCTATTCTCTTTTTATTTTTATAAGCCAAGTGTTTAATCAGCCAATTCTATTTAATTTGTTTTATTTGCATTAGGAACTTTAATTCTCTAACACTGCTATTGGTGTTGTGCAAGTATGCATTATTCATCAGCAGTTGGCTCAGGAGAACAGGAGCCTTTTTGTCAATTCTTCACAATCATTTTAGACAATCCTACAGTTGCAAATGAAAGATAAATGTTTTAATGTTTCATTGTAGATTTTGATTACATGTTTCTAAGTATTATAATGCCAGTGTTTTGCCAAAATTTTATTCTTTCTTTAAAAAAACCACTTCCGGTACAGATTTTATTCTAAAGAATACAGTTTATTGGAAACTAAGATTCAATCCAATCAGAAAAGAGTTGGTCTGATGCGAAGTCGTCATGAAAGTCTCAACCCAGATTGTCTTACAGGGTCTGTGTAAAGAAAAATGAGTAAAGTTCTGAATGCCATCACATAGTCCTGTGAAGAAACAGCAGGATATAAATAAATGAATTCCCACTTGCAGGAAGATTTTCCTTATGAGAGAATGTATAGAGAGCTACTTTGTAAGCATGGAGCCTCTGTGGCGCAGTGGTTAGAGTGCAAGCTACTTCTGCTGCAGCCAGCTGCCTACAATTTGGCAGTTCAAATCCCACCAGGCTCAAGGTTGACTCAGCCTTCCATCCTTCCGAGGTGGGTAAAATGAGGACCCAAATTGTTGGGGGCAATATGCTGACTCTGTAAACTGCTTAGAGAGTAAAGCACTATAAAGTGCTATTGCTATAGATGGATCTTTCATGTATTTAAACCTCTGCTTTGAATGATTTGCCTGTTTAGTTTGTGCATTGGTCCATATAACTGATCTAGTACAGGTGACTTACAACACTTTGTTTAGCGACCGTTGAAAGTTACAGTGGCACTGAAAAAAGAGACATTTTTCACCCTTACGACCATTGCAGCACCTCCATGGTCACATAATCGAAACAGGAGCATTTGGTAGCTGACTCATGTTTATGATGATTGCAATGACCCAGGACCATGTGCCCCCCTTTTTCATCCTTCGGATAAGACAAATCAACAGGGAAGCCAGATTCATTTAACAATCCTGTGCCTAATTTAACAACTGCAGTGATTCACTTAACTCCTGGGGCAAGAAAGTATGCTGTCCCGCTCATTTGCACACACACATCATGGTGGTTTAGTACATTTATTAATATTCCCCAGCAATTCCCTCCACCAAAACCCCCGGAACTGACCCAATTAAGTCCAACCAAAAGCAGACCAATGCTAGTCCATAGAGCAATAGCCAGTGAATCCACAGTGCACTTGAAAGTTTCCCAAAGACAAATCCACCAGGCAGAACTAAATCCACAACACAAGAAGTCCAGAGTTCACCAGGCACAATCCAAAGTCAAGGTAGGGTGTCAGTCCAAAGCAAGACAGGAATCACAACGTCCAGGAAACACGCAGCTAGGAAATGATCACATTGTTCCAGCTTCATCTCCATCTATCCGCTGTGCTAAATAGCCAGCTTCTGGTGCATCCCATCAAGAGGGACGAGACTGCCACCTTGCAAGTAATTGGGATGACCTTTGCTGCTCCTGCTTTTCTCTGCCCTACATGTTCTCGGCTCAGGTGCAGAAGGCAGTTCCCCCTCCTCATCACTAACCAGCTGCAGTTGCATTCTTTCCCCACCTGAAGCCTCTGGGCTGTTCTGCTGCAGCTGTGCTTCAGCCAAATCGCTCTCAGCCAGCTGCTCTGATCCATTGACCAACTCCCATCCTGATGTGCTTGGGCCTGGTTCATCCCCCTCAGAATTATTATCTGGAGAGGTATCTGGGAATGCTTTTGGGGGAGTCATCACAGAAAAGTTGTAAATGGGGCAAAACTCACTTAACAAATGTCTCACTTAGCAATATAAATTTTGGGCTCAGTTGTCGTAAGTCGAGGAGTACCTGTATAGAAGCAACATAAATCATTTTCTCTTGACTTTTATATGTATTGATTTTTAATTTTTAATTAAAATAATTAAATAATTACTAATTATGTGCAATTATTTGTTGACCACCCTATACCAAGCATGAAAACATTTACTGGATACATTTTATATGTCAAAGCAGCGGCAGTTTCGAACAGCTCCAAATATGTCTCCAGGTTATTAGGGCTAAAATAATATTAAATGGTTTCTGAGATGCAAAAAGGTTAATTCAAAATAGAACATTCAGCAAGAAAACCATTCTGGTGGAAAATGTACATGTATATTTTTTATATTTAAACAATCTGAAGCCCTAAATAACAACCATCATGAGATGAAATCTTCCCCTAAGAATTAATCGACATTTATTACATAGTTCTGATCTGTAAGACAATTTCCTTTGGAAACCATTACTGCTGAAATTGTTGTCTATCTGAGTATTTATTCAATAACTAGTGTATTATGGATAATTTTTATATTTGAGGTATCCATTTATATGTTTGTAAACCCCTTTGTAGAAACGGCAGAATTAATATTTCCTTAAAAAAACTTTATTTATTTGAAAAGCAATATAATTTGGATAATAAAGGGCATTTATTTAGTTATTTACCGTATGGCTAATAAAGGGCAAAAGTGCATAATACTTTCAAAAGATAAATAATGGATAAGGTCATACCAACTGATGTATTTACAAATTCCTTCCTTCCTTCCTTCCTTCCTTCCTTCCTTCCTTCCTTCCTTCCTGTCATTGACTGATATTTTGACTTTTCCCTTAACTATATACAATATGTTACTCCTGGTTCCATTATAATTTCTTGAGGAATACAGGTAAACTCCCATAATGTAGTCATTCCATCTTCCCAATAGAAATGCAGTAAGAAATATCTACCATCATTCTGAACTGAAAAGCATACAACTAAAGATGCTGCACCATATTTTCTCAAGCTTTTTAGCGTTAGTTAACCTCAAGTTACCTCTTGTCTGGTAAGGATGACAAAAATTCTCAAGGTTTTTTTTTACACTGTCAGTTCTGACCAAAGAGTGCAAATGAAATATATTTATTATCCTCTTTGACCAAACTTTGCAGTAGAAAAAGAAAAATAGTTTGATGCAACAATTCTTTATTGGAAAAGGGAAAAAAACAATAGGACAATAAAGCTACATTTCTAATTAAATTATTGTAATTATAAAACATGGAGAAGATATTTGGTCAGCAAATATGTAGGGTTAGCTTCACTTTAAAAGTGTATTAGACAAGCTAAACAGTTAATAATTGACTAAATAACTAACTAATAATGCACTATGAGTTAACAATACAATATTATGGATATGATGAGTTTTACCTGACAGTAGGCCATTCTTTCAGGGAGAAAGTCTATGTGGTTACTAAGAGGTAATTCTAACATGATAGCACATCATTGCAATCATTGTTAAGTCTGTCTATAGTTATTACATTATCTTTTTGGTGGCATTGTTAGTACAAGCTCCTGACTTCCCAGAAAAAGTTCCATTGTCGATTGTAGGATACTGTAGGATGCAGTAGTAGTAGAAATATTTTGCTATTGTCACCATCTCTATAGAATAGGCTTGACAAAAAATTATTTACTTACATCCATTGTACTCATTTTCAGTATTCTGCTGCTCATGCTATAATGTTCTTATTTCAATGCCTCTAGGTTTCTAGGAGATGAAATAAAATGAAATTCTGTTCATTTAGAGAGGCTACTTAAAAAATTGTCCACTGTCTGAACTACCTCAATCTGACACATAGCTAAGGCTGCAACAAAAACTCATTTTTAAAAAATGGTAGAGCACTTATGAAACATGTGATTCATCAGCCTTTGTACAGTAGCACATCATTCTATATTTTTTTTTGTAAATTTTATTGGTTTTTAAAAACAAACATAAACAAACAAAACATAAAAACATCAACCTTTCTTCCATAAGTATACAAGCAGTGTGCCGGTTGGTTTACAAAAAATTTTTGTGCCTCCATTTCGTAGTCTTCAGTTATAGTTACATTGCATAATAACTCATATTATCAATCAAAAATTGAATACCCTAGTATCATTATTAATCAATCATTTGACTATAATTTTATTCATTCATATTCTACGAGATAACCATAATTTACTTAGTTTATTTTATAACAATTCATATAATCCTTTCAAATCTATCCTAAAAGCATTTTGTAGATATAATAAAAAAAATACATCTTTATATATTTATTATTTTCTAAAAATCTACATATTTCATTATTGTATTTTATTATCTAACCATTAATAGAGAAGGTCTCAAATTTTATAAAATTGTTTATCCTCTTCTCTAATTTCAAATGTCAATCTACTCATTTCAGCACATTCCAATATTTTCTTAATGATTTCCTCCTGCGATGGTATTTTCTCATTTTTCCAGTTTTTAGCAAATACAATCCTAGCCGCTGTTAATACATTTACAATCAGGTATTTCAAATCTTTGCTATATGTATCAGGTAAAATTCCCAATAAAAATATCTCTGGCTTCAAATCTATATTTTTTTTGTCATTTTTTCCAACCACATGTGGATTTTAGTCCAGTATTTTCTAGCGTCCGCACAAGTCCACCAAATATGGTAATATGAGCCAGGTGTCTGATGACATTTCCAACATTTTTCGGACTTATTCTTGAACATTCTTGCTATTCTTTTCGGGGGAAATGCCACCTGTAAAACATGTTATACAATTTTTCTTTATAAGCTGTTGACATTGTCATTTTATAATTTTGAGACCACAATTTTTGCCATTTCTCTAAATCAATCCCATATCCAAAGTTCTTCCCCCAAGCAATCATAGCTTCTTTAACTTGTTCTTCTTCTAATTTAGTTTCTAATAAATATCCATACAGTTTTTTAATCACCTTTTCATCAGTACCTGTCAAAATTGAGTGGCACATCATTCTAATTGACAATGCAATATTGCAGAATAGAAATTCAATATCAAAACTGTTACCTATATGTGCAGGGGTGGGATTCAAATTTTTTAACAACCAGTTCTGTGGGCGTGGCTTAGTTGGTGGGTGTGGCTTGGTGGTCATGTTATTGGCTGGGTGTGGCCAACTCAATATCACTCACATTGAGGCACGCATCTCCTCGCCTGGCCTCTCATGACTGTGGGGATGCTGCAACAGCCATAAGTGTGAAAAATGGTCGTAAGTCACTTTTTCAGTGCCATTGTAACTTTGAATGATCACTCCACACAAATAAAGTACCAGCAAAGGAGGGGAAAAAACTCCAGAGAAGTTTCAGAGGCAGGAAGTCTAGTCCTGCCAAGAATGTAATAAGGGTTAACGGAGAGGCAGATTCTGTAAGCTACACCAGAATGTTTTCTTCCTGACTTCCTTACAGGATTTAGGCCAGTAATTTCTTCTAACAACCGGTTCTCTGAATTGCTTAGAATGTTAACAACCGGTTCTAGCAAATAGGTGTGAACTGGTAGAATCCCACCCCTGTATACGTGTCTTGCAATGGTCTGGAAACCCTGATGAGGTGGCCTTGGCATGAATTAAAGCCCCCTAAAGGCAACAAGGGAGATCCTCAGAACTAAACATATCAGTGTCCTCGGGTAGCAGGAATGTAGGGCAGCAGAATAAGAAGTCTGTTAACTCAGCCTCTAATCTGCCAAGTTACTTTCTCCACATCATATGAAATTACACACATACACACACACGCACGCACTCACACACACACATAAACACACTTAGTGCCTGATATAAAAATTATATGATAGAGCAGTGGTGGCTAACCTTTTTGGACTCCTGTGCTAAAAATTTGCATGCACGCTCGTGCACTTGTGTGCCAGCACCCAGAAGGCAATGTGTGCGGTTCCCCCCCATGCCCCCCCACCCCTTGGGCATGCATTCCAGATACTTGACAATCAGCTGTCGGGTGGCGCGCGCATGCGCAGTGAGGCTTTTCCGGCAACCTCTCGCATGCCGGCAGAAGTGGCTCTGCGTGCCACAGGTTTGCCATCACGGTGATAGAATATGCATATAAAATCTTACTTAACAGTCAAACAGTGCAATCAACTAACTTTTATGGAAGCTTCTTAAATACATGCTAAAATTTGATGAAGTGGCTTATATTCTAGTTTGTGTAGTATTTATATATTCCTTCACTGTCTCTGTTGCTATAAATTCCACCTCTATAGGTTAAAATTCAGCATTAAAGTCTAATGCCACATAACCAAAAAAGAAACTTGCTGAATAAATCTTATGCTCCTTTGATTCTCAATACATCCCCATGTAACCCCTGAAAAGATTCCCTGGTAGATTAAGAGATCTACCAGATACGGTAGACTGCATCCTTTAAGTCTGAGTGGGAGAGAAAAACAAATGTTGCAATTGAGATTCAGTATGTCTTATTTGTATTAAAAGCATGAAAGAATACTCTCAGTCTCTCCATTCTCAGTTGTTTAGTTGAGATAGACATTGTTGGAGTTTTTTCGGTGTTTTTTTGGAACCAATATAGATCTACAGGTAGTTCTCAACTTACAATCACAATAAGAATTAGAAAATTCATCATTAAGCAGCGTGGTCATTAAGTGAGGCATCATGTGATTGCACCCAATTTTGCGACCTTTTTGCTGTGGTGGTTAAGTGAGCCATATGGTCATTAAGTGAGACATCACATGACTGTGACTTGTAACCTTCCATGCTGGCTTTCCCATTGACTTGCTGACATGCTGGCTTCCCCATTGACTTTGCTTGTTGGCAGCTATCTGGGAAGATTGCAAATGGTGATCGTGTGATTGCAGGGACAGCGTGCTGATTGTAAGTCACTTTTTTCAATGCTGTCCTAACTTCGAACAGTCTCTAAATGAATGGTCAAAAGTCGAGGAGTACTTGTAATGGCATTTGAATGAAAGAAGAAGAAAAATGATGTCATTATGAGTTTTACTTCTGTTATGAACTGTTAAAGAAAGTGGAAGTGTCTAATCAGAGGTGGTTGCCTATTTATCTCCCCTTTCTTTTGCAGAAGGAATAACACAAAGCCAAACAAAGTTGCACCTAATTTTTATTTCAGAGGGTTCTCTGGTGGTAGGACTGAGAGATGGGGAATCTATATCTGGAAGGAAATCCAATTGTTTGTATATATAAGCCCTTTAATTAGAACTAAAAATGATTTCTATTAAAACAACAGCAAAAACAATTGTTGAGACAAGCTTCCATATGATTTCTAGGTAACATTTATCTTCCAATACCATGCATTTCATGAATGGAGTGAATAGGATATTTGGCCAAAATATCTGCATAATTAACTGCTTCTGTTGATTTTTGCTTTATTTTCTTCTAAAGAATTGTGGATTTAAATTGATAAGCAGGTGAGTAATTTTTGTTTTTATTGATTTTATTAGGAAATAGCTTACAGGTTGTCTAGATGTCTTCAAAAAGAGGAAAATCCAAAACTGAGAAGCAGTGTCCATCAAGGCACAGCGGTGGTGGCAGCAACGCTATCTTCTCTTTCATCTACCGACGAAGAAGATGAAAGGGTAATGTTTTATTTGAAATAAATGAATAAAAATATTATTGTAGATATAAAAGAATGGCAATTTGGAGGGATATGCTTTAAGTGTGTGCTGATTAATTCAAACCAGAATTAATAAATTAGAAAGTAGTAGCTCCCAATTAACGGACAAGCAATCACATACTGAAATGCTATAACAAATTTACAGAAAGCTAATCAAACGTTACGAACGAAGCTTACATACTTGGAAACACAATCATACAAAAACTTTGCTATGAGCTGCTATTCTACTCAGCCCTCATTCCATGAGAGCATCAGTGGTCCTCACTGAGTATATTCCCCTATGTGAGTACACTGCAAAAACACATAGGCTCATTTTTTCATCTTCATTCAGTATTATAGACAGAACCTTGGTTCCTGATGAGGTGTCACTTTATTATCAGATCTTCTTCTAGGTAAGAAGGTTGCTACTCTAATAGTTGTATCAATCACAGAGATAGTGATGAAGCGACCAACCTATACCTGCACTTCATTAAACAGTCATCCGTGAATCCACACAACTGACCCTTCTACCTTGCTTGATCTTAGATGATCTCACTATTCCTCAGATGTATTGTGTTGAACTTAGAAACTGAAAACATTCAGTGGGTGCTGCATCTAGGTCGCTTGGTATGTGTATAAGACAAGCAATTTTTAGACAGTTCTAATGGGCTCTGCAGAAATGTGTTGCCTATGTGAATGGAGTCATAGGTGATCATTCAAAGAACTGATAAATTGATAAATAAATAATCCTTCAAAAAGCTAAGAAGCAGCAGGAGCTGGGTTTAGTCAAATACTTTTTCTGACCACAGAAAGATTGTGCAGCATTGTTCCTTCCATTCCTAAAAGGTAGCCAAAGAAAGAAATGCTCAGTATCATATTAAATGTTCTATTTTCTACTTGCTGCCAGAATGTTGGTAAGGTATTCAAAAGCCTGAAGCCATAAAACATTTTTCTGGCTTTGATCCAGCTCCATTTCTTCATAAAACTTAGAAGTGTGTTGAAAAAAATGCTCAGCAGAAGTAGTGTTCAATGTTTTCTTTAATTAGATAGCTGGAGCAATCTCTAGGGAGAAGGAACATATTAATAGTTATCTGGATCAGAAAAAGTTGTTAATTTTTTTTAGGAGAGGGGTGGTTCACCCATTTCTACCGTCCCCCCCATCCCCCCTCTACTTTTGAACTATAACAATAATTACTCTTCTTTAAAACTTTATGAGCAGTTCAAAATTGTAAATGTTGGTGTTTTAAAAGGTTATTTTTTGTGATCATGATCTTTTTTAAAATAATTGTATGCTTTGAACATTGTCTTTTGATATTTTGCTTGTGTGTGTATGTATATGTGTATATATTATATGTATTTTTGTATGTGTGTATCTCTTGGAATTAATGTGTTTTTGAAAGTGTGACTTGGTACATTAGGGATCTACACAAAATATAATAACCTAGGGCTTTTTTGTTTTGTTTTTACTAACTTTTACAAGCTTAAGAATAATATGTTTTTTGCAAGAAAGAGTTTTGTATAATAAAGAGGGAAAATGACAATGTTAACAGACAATGGTTTGACTCAAACACACACACTATATTGGTGAGCCTTGAATCCTTATACAGAATGCCAAACTGAACTCCAACTTATGTTGACAGAATTAGAATAAAAGTGTCACATTCTGCTAACCCAAGAGGAAATAAAGTTAAGGCTCCCAGCTGGCCATGTTCAAGAAACTAAGAGGTGAGAAAATAAATGAAGGCAAATGTAATGTTAGTCTTCCCACCTCAAAAGAGTTTTGATAGGCAGAAGGTTTAGTGAGATGATAAAGGTCATTCTGAGAATCCATCACTCCGCTTAGCTCATCTTTTCAATCACCATGTATGGAACTAAAGTTGTCTGCAATGATATATAATTCCAGGATTACCCCAGAGACAACAGAAGAGCCATTTACTTGCAAAATACTTTGTAAGGCTCTTTTGAAGGTTCCTAATTTAACAGTGCTTTAAAGCAGGCCCTTGTTTTAATTCCAAGACCTGTTCCAATGAGGTGATTCAATGGAAACTTTGCCGAATTGAGAGAAACTTTCACCTCACGAGAAGTAGAGGAAGAAATAATGTTAAGAGAAATGGGACCATTCAGTTACAGTTACTTCTACTTTTATTTCCTCAAACACAAATAGCCTACATGGGCAATCCCAGAGCTATGGAAGAAGCTCTAAGGGTTTTGCACTCCAACAGGTGAATCAAAATGTTGTGACTTTCATGGGCTTCAGACTAATAATTTCAGAAGCTATGGGCAGGTCATAGTCTCAATTTGCTATTTGTTCTGAAAAGGAAATATCATATATGAAAGACATAGAAGTGGAAATCTTGCCATGAGTGGATCAATACTTGATAAGGATTTTATTATTGCAACATATTCTTTTTTATTCAGGTAAAGGCAAGATTAGATAAAGTAATCCCCAGAGCATGATAGATTATAAATAGTGTTGGGTGAAGTTTTGTTTTTTTAATCTGGCTGGCCATCCTGTCAACAGCTTGATGCTTAGGAGTTACCATGTTAAGTACCAGAAGACCTTGGTACCCAATTTATAAATAACAGAAGGTGTTTTGGGTACTTGACATGGTAATTTTTCCATTATCCCTTGAAGGGTGCTATATAAAATAATTGTGCATGATGAAGTGTAAGGGCAAGCTTAAGCAAGTGTCATGGATTTGACCCCGTGAGGCTCAGAGAGTGCTAACCTGATGGAGGCAACCTCAGCTGGGTCGATCAGACAAATGACAGGCTGAGGCTGAGCAAGGTGAGCTGCAGCTGCAGTGAGTTGGCCAGGAGGCTCCAGGGAAGGACCGGAAGCAGTTAGTCCCCATTAGTGACAAGGAGGAGATGGAGTCTACACCTCCACCCAATCCAAGAACATGTAGGGCAGAGAGGAGACAGGCACAATGCCGGTGAGCTAGGCTGCACATGAGGAGACAACCTCACCCTCTTGAAGGGCCGCACCAGCATCATCTACTTAATCCTGCCCTAAGGACTTGAGTGTTGGTGGAGCAACGTGCCCAGTTCTGTGCCTTTAGTGTTCATGCCATGCATCCTGACCCAATTGACTCATGGATTGTTTCCCTGGACTTCCTGTGTGTCTGTTAGACTCGTTTTAGCTGGGGACTCTTGCCGTGCTGAGCTCCGAACTGAACCTGCACAATGTAGGTGCTTTCTGAGGACCTGTTTTTTTTTGGGGGGGGGGGGTGTTGAATAAACACCTTTAGAATTCTCACTGTGTGTGTGTGTGTGCGCGCGCACACGTGCAAAAGATAGTGGGGAGCAGGACAGCACAGCAATCATGGTATAGATCCAAGACTGAATCTGATTAAGTGTGATCCAGGCAGAGGCATAAGATATCTTCCTTAATTAGAATGGCATAGTAGAGAAGCTGGGACTATTCCTTGATTCCATCCATGAAGAATCACCAAAAGAATCCAATGTTAGAATGTTAGATAATCAAAACAATGACTTCATTAGTTCCAGTAGCACTCAAATCCATTAGCTATGAAAAGTTTCAGAAATAAAATCTGTTCCGTTTGTACTGTTTTTATATTATTTAGTAGTTAATAAAATCTGTCTGAGCCTGTTAAATAGTTTATCTCCAAGGAATTAGAGAAGCTCTTGGATCTATCTGAACTGTTACTGGTACTTATAAATTGAACCCTTCCCCAAAACTTTATATAAAGAGCCTCCAAGACTCTGTGCTGCCAATGATCATCTGCTGTTATTTCTTGAAGACAAGCGATTCTTTCATGCTGCTTTAAAAAGAGGCAGTAGTGAAGCTATTGCTGAAGAGTCCACTTAGATCTACCTGCCAATTTGAAATATTTTTATATACGCAATGTGATAAAGAAAGTAGTGGCCTGCCATTCCCAATTTTTAGGTTAAGGAGTTGCACCTTCAGTTTGACATGTACAAATTCTGTGTGATATGCTGAAGCTCATAAAGCAACATTGGCCAGGATCATATTTCATTTTACTGTTTTAATTTAAATTATGTTATTATTTCCATATTTCTATAATAGTAAAATTAAAATTACCAGAAGCTTGAGCTGTTATTTTCATCAGTAGTGATATTGAATCTTTCCCTCTTTACCACCCTCCCTCTATCTCTTTTAGCTTATATCTCCCTCTACTGATAAAGAGAAAATAGTGCAGCGTTTGGGTTGTGTATGCGTGGTTGTTTTTTTTAAACAGATGGAAGTGGAACTTGAAGAGAGAGGTTAACAGAATAGCGCTACTTTTTTCTATGAGGCTTAAAGCACCCATGTTATCATTTAATTTCCTTCAAACATCACAATTCAAAAAATTGAACGATTTTATCTTATGCATTCTGAAGAGCTCAAGATCCTTACACCAAACCCCAACATGCTATGCTGTTTTTGCACTCTTGAATTGAATTAGTGGATTATCTAAATTATTTTCAACCTGGTTTTATATCTGGATTTACAATGGAGGAAGTCTAGTTGTTCTAATGGATGATATACAGTATATTGAGAGTTGAGAGAGGAAGTAGAAATGTGATCCTGTTAAATACTGCTGGATCCCTTTGGTTACCATTCAGTGTGATATTTCTTTGGAGGTCTTGCCATAGTAGAGGTTCAAATTGCCACATTGCAGTAATTCCTTTCATGTCTCTACTAGCAGAATTATGCTGGGTGTTTTTGATGCATTCCCTTGGGAAATACCCTGGAAAGTGTCTCCCATGTTGTTAGTAGATATGTGAAATAGTTGGAAGGGTTGTCATGAATGTGATGATGATAATCAGTGATGCTCATCTTTCCTGTGAGTTACTGAGGTTGAACGCCTCTGAATATCTCCTGCATGTGGGAGAATGAAGGTGGACAAATGTTAAAGGTGGACAAATGTGGTTTCAGATTCTGGGTACTGAAGGGTATGGAAGATATACCTGTTCATGTGGATTGCACTTCTTCTTAAGGATCAGGTTTGCAAAATGTAATGTTCTCCTAGAAAAAAAATGAAAAAAGAGACAAAGAGATCAAATTAGGAAGCCCAGATAATCACTTTGTAACTATCATCTTTGCAATGAACGTTGAACATGTGGTGAAGATTTTTCAAAGATTTTTAGTAAGATTTTTCCCCCAAAAACGTAATAGCTTATTTAGCAAGGCTGATTGTATTGGTTTCCTTTGAAAGTTGTATTCCTTATTTCCCCCCCCCCCCTATATTTCTTTCTCCAAATAAATCCCATTTTTATATCTAGAAATTTGGTTTGTAGGCTTAATATGAAAATTACTCAGTAACACTCCCCCACTGCCAGAATCCAAAACCAATTTGGGCTAAGGGGAAAGATTGGCCTAAAGTCACCCGACTGGCTCTATTCCTAAAGAAGGACTAGAAACTGGGTCTCATCTCTCCTAGCATTTAACTTCTTTCCCACAGTAGACCCATAAGTTATACCTATGGCAGAATTTATAAATAATGGGAAGTAGTTATACTTTATTTGCTTCGGTTAGATCAATTTATTTTGCTTCGCTGAGCAATGTATCTGGTTTTTGAACCCACAATTTGGAGAATTCAGAGAAACTAAAGCAAGTTTAGAGAATGACACAAGGATAATCCAGGGACTAATAATTTCATCCTATGCAGAGAAAATAAAGGGGAAATCGTGAGAAGATAAGACTGCAGGAGAATATGATATCACTCTTCAAATGCCTGATAAAATATCACATAGAAGAAAGTCAAAGCCTCTTCTGGCTCTGTGTAGACTGTAGGGTGTGGAATAATGGACTCAGGTTACAGAGGAACAGATTCCAATTGAATCTGGGGGGGAGAGAATAACTGTAACAGCAGTGCAACAGATGGCTTCCTCTTCACTATTCAAGTCGAGTCAGAACAACTGTTTGTCCTCAATACTTATATTTACATTCTTGCACTGAACAGAGAGTTGGATTTGATGGCTGGAATGGTCCCTTCCAGTGCTATGGTTCTGTAAGTTACTCAACAACACCAGTTTCTCCACCAATCCACTCAAAGCATGAGATCCATGAAGCTGCATGAAAATAAAAATTCAAGCATACATGTCTATTTTAGAAAACCACCATTGTTCTTCTGATGCTACTAAGAAGAGAAACAAATGAGTGAGATGGGTGGTCCCTAAATGTAAATGAATGAATAAACAAATGAATGAAAGAAACTGAAAACAGGCAATCGTAAACAGGCAATTTCCTATCATTATTCTAGTTTAATGAAAAGAAGGACTAGGGGTGACATGATAGCAGTGTTCCAATATCTCAGAGACTGCCACAAAGAAGAGAGAGTCACCCTATTCTCCAAAGCACCTGAAGGCAGGGCAAGAAGCAATGGATGAAAAATAATCAAGGAAAAAAGCAAAAGAGAAATTTCCTGGCAGTTATAACAGTTAATCAAACTTGCCACAGAAGTTGTGGATGCTCCAACATTGGAAGTTTTTAAGAAGAGTTTGGACAACCTTTTTCTGAAATGGTATAGGGTTTCCTGCCTGAGCAGAGAGCTGGACTAGAAGATCTCCAAAGTCCATCCCAACTCTATTATTCTGTTATCCTAACATCTGATGCAAGAATGTACTTGCACTTCTCTCCTTGTCAAAAAACCTTGCCAGGACTTGCCCAGCAGTTGCCAGAAGTCAACAATGATTTGAAGGCAGACACACAACACCAACAACCTCTACCAAAAAGAGGAGAATCACTCTATCTTTGTTCAGTGGAATACCCATGATGGAGATATTTTTTTTAAAAAAACCTTTTCACTATGTTGATGAGCTTTTGTGTAGTATATTTTATTGTTTCTTCATCTCTCAACCTTGTCTGGAGGACAAAGGAGTATTACTTGTATTAACTGAATGCCACTTCTCTGTCTTTTGTCTAAAATCAAGGGTAACTGAAATAAATACACATACTTCTGGGAGTTAATTCCACTGAATACATTGAGACTTATTTTTGAGTAAACCAAACAGTTTACTCAGTTTTTGCAATCATGAAGAACCTTATTCAAATCCAGGATTATACTGAAAGAATGAGGCCTTGGCAATTATTCTTGAAAAGGAAATTTAGAAGATAGTAGCAGTTATTTAAAGATGATAATTCTCTGTCTTGTCACTCCATTTTATCTTAATGCTTTTTCTAAAGCTTTGAAATTGCTGCCTTCGCATAGAGCATATAAAAGAAAAACATATAAGGTCTTTTCTAAATGATACTCCTATTGGATTTGCAGGATGAAAGCAGCAAATGAAAAGTAAATCTCCTTATGCCTTAACACACACCTGCTCATTACTCATTTAACAAAATATACTAATGTATATGTGATGTATAAGTTTGAATTGTTCTTCTGGGAAGAAGAGACGAATATTAGTTTATGGAATGCTATTTCTTTTTCCCATTCCATTATTCTTTCTTAAACTTCTAATTTTGCAGTTCACCATCACCTCCTCTGTTAAGAAAAGCAAGTGCTATTTTCATTGTAATTTATTTTTGTGTGTGTGCAGGGGGGGTGGCAACCAGTGGGGTACTTTTTTGGAATTTCTGTCTAATAAATCAATCCTTGTGGAGTAAACATTAAAAATCATGGCATTTATGCCTGAGAAAACAGGTTTGCATTACAACCTCCACTTACAGGTCTTGAAAAATATATTGGATTAAAGGTAAATATTTATCATGGACACATCACATATATCATACAATCATTCAATAAAGAAAAAAAATTGTTGACTTCTTTGTTAACATTAATGAGCAATACGTTGGATATTCAATGTATTTGCTAGTGATGCAAAAGAATTTCTAAATGGGAATGAAAGGAACTGAATTAAATACTTTTGAAAACTTGTGGATTGTATAGATCCAAATATTTAATATGCATAGTACATGGGACAAATTTAAGTATGTGAATGCAAGTCTTGGAAAAATACCTATTGCCTGAAGCAAACAACTTGCCAATCTGTCACTCAGTTTTC
The DNA here is from genome assembly GCF_049901735.1 of Notechis scutatus. Lineage (NCBI taxonomy): Eukaryota > Metazoa > Chordata > Lepidosauria > Squamata > Elapidae > Notechis > Notechis scutatus. The sequence continues at coordinate 164,543,941 of NC_142010.1, read as the reverse complement.
ATAAGTGGCTATTGTAAAGTACTTCATTAGCAAGTATGCTAGTGTTAATTAGGCAAATAGGTGGGAATGAGTTTCATTTATAAATGTGTTATTGATTTCTGCCTTGTTTTTATCAGGTGCTCTCAGGCAAATGCAGCAAACTCTCTCTGTAACTTAAGAGTGGGATGATGAGGGCGGGAGATGGAGTGAAACAAAGAAAAAAAAATACTCCTAAGCAGTGGCAAAGGGCTTTTTGTATTTGCTTAACCAACCTTGTAATTTGCATTTGGGTTGCCATTTTATGATGCCTTTTCTTTTATATTTAGGAGGTAATGCTGAATCCTTAGTTGTTTTGAAATCTGAACTATACACATCTGACTTCTGCTCATTTCCTCAAAGGGTTTCATTTTCCTGTTTAAAAATATTTCTGCGATAAACATATGCTATGCTAATAATGACCTCCAACAAAATATGTCTATGACTTTATGTATAATTATTAGGAGTAAAGTAATTGAATTCTGCTGAAATTACTTCTGAATAAACTGCATAGGAGTGAACAATTGATACAGAAATAATTATTTTTGAATCATTACTTCCAGTGTGATAATGGTTATTCACTGTTACAATAAACATCATGAACATTATAATAAAAAAGTCATCATACTTATTTTGATACCGCTGTGGATTCTTTTCCTTCAAATGTCACATAAATTCAAATTATATCACGTATAATTAAAGAACTGTAGTTCACATAATATGGCATGTTCTAGTGTTATTATTTTGTCTTGACTTTATTTATGAATACATCTATTCATGGATTTTTATTCTGCTCTTTATAATATAATGTGTGAAGTCCTCAAATATTATATACTGTGACTTGTTGAATAAACCATGGCTTAATGCAACACGTGAATTTAGACATTCCTTTGCTTTATATATCAATATTTCATTTTCTTTTCTGGCACCAATTTTATATGTAGAAGGTGGTTTAGGCACTCAGCCACACAGAGATAATATTCCTAGATACTGCTATGTACCTGCCAATCTCTAGACATTGGAAGTGCAAGAGATCATCCTGCTCAATTCTGGGAATGATGGGAGCCAATCAAAAACTACTAGTGGGCATCAGGATGCTTCCCTGTGGAAGGGGGAAATACAGTGCCAAGAGGAAAATGACCACATCTCCTTCCCCATTTCAAGGCCAACCCTCCTGTTTGCATGAGATCCACTCACCCAATGCAGTCAGTGAGTAGTAGTGTGGTCGCGAGCAATCAAGCGAGATCTTGATTGACTCAAGGAGTGGCCTGGAGCTTGGTGAGAGGCCTGGAATTTTCAGGCACTTGCAAGGACTGTCATTATTATTTTAAAGTAAGAGATTGTGGAAGATAAGGGGGAAGATAACAAAGATGTTTAATGTAGACCCTTAGAGAGAAAGAAATGAATGTTGACCAAAATAAAGGTATAATTGTAAATAAAAATAGAATTATAAGAAATAGATTTATAGCAAAAAAAAGAAGGAAAGTCAGAAATTAAATGCTTACCTATACTATTTTAGTTTTTTCTTTCTTTTTTTTAGTATTTATAATAGTATAGTGGGGATTTTGGCACTAAATTCAAAAATGTACACTTTTTTATATTACAAAAATGTTACTTTTCCCCAACCCTAGGAAGAAGGCAATAGCAAATCACTTACCAAGAAAACTGCAGGGACTTGTCCAAGCAATCTCCGAGAATCAGACACAACTTAATGTAAAGGAACAAAAACAATGGGAAGAATATTTAAGAAAATAGTAGGGGGGGGGGGGGGGGGGGGGGGGGGGGGGGGGGGGGGGGGGGGGGGGGGGGGGGGGGGGGGGGGGGGTTTTTTTTTGGGGGGGGGGGGGGGGGGGGGGGGGTTTTTTTTTTTTTTTTTTTTTTTTTTTTTTTTTTTTTTTTTTTTTTTTTTTTATTTAATTTTTTTTTTTTTTTTTAGGGGGGATTAAAATTAATGTATAGGATAAGAACTGTGGGATGTACAGAATATAGAAGGTTAAGCTCAAACTTTCTGGTGTTTTAAAATATTTTTTTTATTTTAGACTTAAGCAATAAATAATATCAATTTTGGGAGACAAAAGCCTGTTCTGTGTGCATCTGCTGTGTTAGTTGCAAAGAATACTAGACAATATCACTGTTCCAGTAGTATTTTGGATGCCGATAGATTTGGAGGCAATAGGTATAACACTTTACACTGCATTTAAAATTCAAGGAAATTCAGTGATTAAGAGTGCTGGACTAAAATTGATTACACCCAGAATCAAGTCCTCACTCAGCCATGATAAGTACTGGCTGACCTACTGATTACAGTCTCTCAGCCTATCCTAATTAAAATTAAAACAAAAATTGAAGAGGATAAAATAGAGAAAATCATGTATGTTATTCTGAACAATAGAAAAGGCAAAGTGAGTATCAGTGAACAGTAGTAGTCTCCTCCTGCTCTGAAAGTTTCTAACTTATGGTCTATATCAGGAGTGTCAAACTCAATTTCATTGAGGGCCGCATCAGGGTTGTATTTGGGGCTGAGGGTCACTCATTAAGGCTCCGTTTTCAGCCACAATGGCTCTCCCGGGCTCTGTTTTCGGATGTGATGGCCTCCTGCAGGCATCTGCCAACAAAAATGGAGCTTGGGGAGGCTGCGCACAGCCCATCCAGGCTCTGTTTGGGCCATGACAGCCTCTTACAGCCCGCTGTCAGCAAAAACAGCTTGGGAGGGCCATGTCGCAAGAAACTGTTTCATTGGCAGAGGCACCACGGGCTGGTCCTTTGCTGTTTCCAGGGCGGGCCTGTGGGTCAGATCTAAGCACACCATGGGCCAGATCCAGCCTCTGGGCCTTTACTTTGACACCTCTGGTCTATATAATATGACCATTGTGATTTATCTGAACAAATTTTAATATGGATATGGTTAAAAAAGAAATAAACATACAATTATTAGAAAATAAAACAGAATATATACACATTCTCCCATGAGCTGTTCAGAGCATCCAGAAGTGGGAGGTGCTTCAGTCTCTTCTAGAAAGGCTGGGCTTAGAACTCCAGGACACTCCTTCTCCTCCACGGGACACCTCCCCAGCGTCCCCCGGTTTTAGCTCAGCCTTCGTGGTAAGAGGTTGTGCACTCCCTGACTGGAACGGTTTTCTGATTCAGCTAATCAAAATTCAGGTTTGCTCTTGGGTTAAATCGGCTTGTAAATTTTTCCCCAATTAATTTGGCGATTTCAAGGCTTGTGGCTCTATTAGGTCACCCCCCCGATCAGTTTGAGAGCGGTTTCTTTGTGGCTGGCGGAGCCTGCCACTCCGCAGGCATCCTGAGACGGCTGCTTCAGGCAATTAGCTTATCTAATCCCGATTGTCTTATCTCTGCAATCTTGGTGGAGCGCAACTTCTCCTTGCCGTTTCGACTGACAGAATCATTTATCTCAGGGGTCCCCAACCGCCGGTCCGCGGACCGGTACCGGGCCAGCGGAACAAGCCTTACCGGGCCGCTGGTTGCTGGCGCCGCCATCTTTTTGGTAAAAAGCAATTTTTGTCAAAAAGATGGCGGCGCCAGCGCTGGTGAGCTTTCCGGTGAAAGCCTTTCTACCGAAAAGCTCACCAGAAGCGCGCTCACCATTTTTGGCGAAAAATCACTTCGTGACGTCACCGGAAGTGATTTTCGTCAAAAGATGGCGGCGCCAGCTGACGCCGAACCGGCGCGGCGCCCAGCTGACGCTTAACCGGCCGCGTCGAAAAGGTTGGGGATCCCTGATTTATCTGACAATTTAGAGAGTCAGCAGCAGCGGCTCATTAAACTGCTCAGGCAATTAACACCGGAGATTCTGCTTTCCCACCATTTTCAACGGCTGGCTTCAAGTTCACGCCTAAATATCACAGGCGCCATTCCCTGCTTGGTTTCCCTTCTTGGGGACCAGGACAGGTACCTTCCCACTCCACTTCCCTGGCATTATTTCTCTTTTATCTTGCTGGCGTTGGATAAGCAGGCTAGTCCTTAAACAGGAATTTTTTTCTTTTTGCAATTGCTTTTGGATCATTACATTGGAGTGAAGCCGCAAGTGCCATTTCAAACAGCGGGATGTTTTTGACAGGAAAGGATCCATCCAGCCCTGTATAGCTGGTTTCCCTTGTTGGGGACCAGGGATCCAGAATATTTCTTGCTTGGAGCGCTTGGGGGTTTCCCTTGTTGGGGACCCTTAGATACTGTTTCCCATATACACAGTTTTACATGTAGATATAGGCAGAAGTTTAAAGTCTATCTTGAACCTCCTGGAAAGTTCTGTCCAAATCCTTCTGGTGGTATAGGGCAGTGATTACCAACCAGTGAGCTGGGGACCACTGGTGGTCCGCGAGAAAATTTTGGTGGTCCACAGAGAAATGTCACCCCCAAAGCAACCCCCCAAGGCAATTAATCCAGGTTGCGCAGGAACACAAGGCTGCGCTGCCCACATGGCCCATGGGAACACAAGGCTTGTGTTGCTTGCATTGTGAACAACACGAGGTAGTGAGGGGAGAGGGAAAGGGTACTTGCCCCATGTGCCCCACACACCTGACCTGGCCACCGGGCTGCTTCTTTTCACTTCTTTCTTCTGTTTTTGGCTGCATGCAAGGAAAGCAGCAAAAAATTCTTTCTCTCCCCCAAACTCCACCAGAAATGAGTCTTTGGGACCCTGCAAGGCATCCTGCTCCAAGACACAGCAAAGACTCATTTCTGGTGGAATTTGGAGCAGAGAAAGAAAGACTTCTGCTGCTTCTGCTCTTTCCTTGCATGAAGCCAAAAGTGTCTGTCTGTCTGTCTGTCTCTCTGTCTGTCTCTCTCTCTCTTTCTCTCTCTCTCGTTCAGTGTTCTTTTGAAACCGTCAAACAGAGGGCGAAGGAGGGGAGGGCTTGTCCACACAACTCTAAAGCATTGCTGCTTTGAAAGAATCCCATGGGACAGCTCTCTTGGGGCCTTATGACATACAAGGTATTTCATGTGGGGTTTGTTTCAGGGAATTATACTGTCTGATACCCCACAACAGAATGGCCCTGGAAGGGGGTGCCTAGGCACTGTGATGACCCAGGGTGGGGATACAAAATAAACACAGTCACAAAAACCCGGTGAAGTCCTTTTTATTCCTTCACTTTGCTTCCAAGCTCCAAATATTTTTGACAGAAGACAAAAAAACTCCCACACAAGCAGTTACAAGAAGGAAGGAACACAAACCAGGCAAGATAAGGACTGGAGGACATACACAGATAACAGAATACACACTGGGAAGGATGCCAAACTCAGAGAAGAACCATAAACTAGAGATATTTCCACGCTTTGTTTCCAGCGCTCGCCCGTATGCATGTCTGTCCTCTTATTCAGTTGTCACAGCTGCAGCCCATGAAGAGGATCAAGGCCCTCTCCTCCACAGTAGACCACATCTCTCCCTTATCCTCTCCTCCCTGCATGCCCTAGGCTGGAGAGGGGATAGGCCTGGGTCCTCCTCTAACTGCCCAGCCGGCCTCTGCCCTTCCCCAGCCGCCTCCACAACCTCTGGAGCTGCACTTCCACTCCCTGACGGCTGTTCCTCCTCTCCCTCAGAGTCAGTCTCCACCAGGGGCATGACAGGCACCACATAGAAGAGAGTATGTCTGCACCAGGCTGAAGTTGCCAGTGTCAGGGCATAACAGGGGGAAAGATTTCTCACACTGAGACAGAGTAAAGGGTGTCCAGTCCTAATCAGATGCCCCTGGTGTCCAATCTGTCAACTATAAAACCTGTATACAAAATCCTCTTTAGTTTTGGGAGTGTGGCTCAAGTCTCATGATTTAATTGGAATAACTGCCGGAAACCTGACACAATCTTTAATGTGTAGGCATAGAAACAAATATTACTTTCAATTAATCTTCTGGCCAGATAAGTATGTAGATGTTTTCAGACTTTTCAAAGGTTTAATTAACTTATGAATAAGTGAATAAGTGGGCTTCATTATTTTTGATATCTCCTTTTCAGTTTTTGCACTTCTACAGTTTTTCAATACCAGTGTGATCTGCCTATACACAAGATACAGTATATTATCCCTAGAATGAAAGCATAGGTTTATTATTACTTCAAAGGATGGTTTACTATCACTTTGCTATGGATTATAACAGTAGAGGTTTAAAAGTAAAATAAAAAGAATAAAAAGAGTAGGTAGACTTAACTTCAAGGATTATTAAAACTACATTGGAGACAACTTGGAGACAACTAAAATGACTTTTTCAGAGGTTTACATAAAATAAAATGTACAGGACCAAAATAAAACCTACACTGGGAATGGCTGATTATGAGGGAAAGCATAGAACTACTAGGCATTTGAAACTAGCTGGCATTACTTGCAGAGAGCAGGTATTTAGACCAAGATTTGGGTTGGAATATATGTTGCAAATTGGAACAAGTTGGAAGCTCACTTTGACACAGGGCTTATTCCAAAGTGAAGTTTATACATCTTAACTAAATCATACTGGAAAATTGCAAAAGAGTAGATTTTTTTAAAAAAAAATTATCTTAAAGTACAGAAGGTGTAATAAATTCATATGGAACAATACAGACTGCCCAATTTTTAAAAAAATAAAGGTAATGTTTTAAAGTTTTTCCAAATGTGATGGGCAAGAAAGATTACCCAATAGAGATTTCTCTATTGTTTGTTGGTTATTCTTGGCAAATGTTGTTTGAAGTGTCTCTTGGAAGATACTGGGTTATAAAACAATTGGTGAATTGGTCTTGTAGCTTTATGATAAAAGTTAATTACATTTCCTAAGAAATTACATTTCTTAAGAAATACACAGGAAGCAAATATTGACATTTTAGGATGATTCCCAAAAGCCTAAAGCAGATTCAGCAACTATTTTAACATTTAAATAGTCCCCCAAATTTCCCATTGGCTCTCAACGTTTTATTTTGCTTATTGTAAGCATGTGATTTTTCCCAGATATTATGATTAAAAATCTGATAATAACCATGGACATTATAATATTGCCATGATTAATATGTGCACGGCCCATTTATTTCTTTATGCAAGTTATTAAAAAAATTATAGCTTCCTTTTCTGATTTTTCTTCTCAGGAAATTTGGATGTAAAGTCATCAAATAACATTTCTCCTCAGAAGATCCCATTATGTAAAGAGATCAGATAATAGATGAGAATCTTGGCTGCAGTGCTGGAGACTATAATTTATTTTTAATCAAGGATAGTGTGCAGACAGCTTTTTTTCACAGTTTAAAATGGACCAAATTAGAAAAAGGTGAAAAGCTATTCCAACATTTGGAAAAACTTTAATCAGTTCCTTATTGTAAATTGTCTTCCTATTATGTGTGGTCTTAAAACTATCCCATTGATCTGCATCATATTTAGGAAGAAAATGAAAAGTTTCCATTCTCATGAAAGAAATTTGAAGCTCTGTTGAATTAGAGATGTTGGATCAACATTTCTTTCTTATAGGATCATCAGTTTGGGAAACCTGGGCCAGTCTTGCCCGGAAAACAGATAGTTTCACGACTTAAAGTTTTTCTAACCTAATGTTATACATTTCCATCCTGAACATGTCTCTTCTACTTAGCCTGCAGTGATATTTTCTATCTGGGAAAATTGATTTGTGTCTCTGCTGTTGATCCTTTATCTGAATATGAGATTCCCACATGGGGAATAATTTTCTTTGCTTTTTCGTCATTTTTTTTCAAAGCTATTACAGATATTATGAACAAAAGTGACAAGAGAAGAAAGCAATTCTTTTCTTGACATAACATCAAGGCCTAGTTTTTGTAGGATTTATTATGCTGTCACAGCCAAATTTGTGTAGGACTTTATGCTAGAATATTGTCATAATAGTAATTTCAAATGTTTCAGAGCTATTTTTTTAATTAAAGTGTCTGCTTCTAACTACACAAATTCTCTTTCCTTTGGAATCTTTTACAACCTTCATTGAGGATTCCAAAGTCATAAGAGAATACTTGTGTGCCACATTTTCAATCGAGCCAGCTTGATTATGACACATTTTTGAAAGTGATCTGTAGGGTATTTTTAAAAAACATCGACTACCAAGGGTCGAATATAGTTCTGAATTACAGTCCACTGTGCATAGGTGCTGAATAAAAAGTAAATAAAGGCTTAGGAGGAGAGCAATTTGGTATAGTGGTTAAAGCACCAGTCTAGAAACTGAGGCACTTAGTTCTCATTGCACCTTAGGTACAAAGCCAGCTGGGTGACCTTTAGCCAGCCATAGGAAGCAGGTAAGGGCAAACAGCGTCCCAAGAATGCAGTCACCAGGGAGTGACTTGGTTGTTTTTTCATGCTGTGTTTGTTGTTTTTGATTAAGATGATGATGTTTTATTGCCCATTCATTTATCGTGCCTGTCCTTTGAAATTATTGAAATCAAGTACATATTTTTGAAGAATGCTAGCAATACTTTCACACAGGCTTATTCTGTGTGCTTGTCAATTATCAAAAGCCACCAAAACATCGTGGTTTTATGTCTTCATTGAGGCAGTGTTGAAAAATGATACATCAGTGTTCTATACAAAAATGACAGGTATAATAAAGTCAACAAAAGGAGAAAAACACTGCAGTTTTCAAATTTTCTGAAAATTGGTACCCCCACAAGGGAGGCAAATAACAAACATACATTATGGACCAAAACAGCCCTATACAAACTTGAGTGTGATGTCATGATGAAAGTACAGAATGGCACAGACATCATGTCATGGCATATATTCTAACATCACTGAGACTAGCTGCAGATGCCTAAGACCGGAAGGGTTTTCGTGCAAATCTATTTCCCCATTACTCAATGAATTTATCTCATATCTATGAATAAAAATATGAAACATGGCATTTAAGTTCTATATTGTCAAACTGGGCAACAAATCTGACAAATCCAAAATAACTTTTATTGTAGGATTTTAATAAAAGATTGGAAGTCTTTCTGGAAGAAGTTTTGTTACAGCAATAATGTACTTCAAAAGATTTCTAATAACTTATTTCCTTGTACATCTCTTTAATTTTCACTTAATGTACCTGCATAGTTTTCCTATGCAGTAAAATGGCAGTAATAACATTTTTATTGTGACTGTTTTTTTCTCCATAATTTTCAAAATCTTCCAATAAATTATTGACTTATTGAAATAATTATGTAAAAACCTTCCATCCACAAAAGCACATTTCATCATTATGAATGAGTGAAAGTATTTCAACAGTACTTCATGTCGAAAATAGAAAGGCACTTCTGATTATGTGATCTCACCATTACCTAGTAGAAGATACCAGTTGTAATATTGAAAGATGAAATGATTGTGATTCCATGATGCAAACTCCACCCCTTTGATACTTACATTATAACATTGTGCACATAGACGGTGCATTCAGAAAGTACTCAGACCCCCTTCACTGTTGTCAATTTTTTAATGCTGCAGCCTGGTTCTACAGTTGTTGAAGTTCATTTTTTTTCTCATTCTCTACACCTATTACTTCATAATGACAAAGCAAAAACAAAATTTTAGAAATGTCTGTAAATTTATTAAAAAGAAAAAACTGAAATATCACATTGGTATAAGCTAGGGCTCTAGCTGGGCTACTCTAGGGCATTCACAAAGTTGTCCCTAAGTCACTGCTGTGTTGTTTTGGCTGTGTGCTTAGGATCGTCATGTTGGAAAGTGAACCTTCTACCCAGTCTGACAACATGAGCACTGTGGAACAGGTATTCATTGAGGATATCCCTGCACTTTGCTCCATTCAGCTTTCCCTCAACCCTGACCTGTCCCCCAGTCCCTGTTACCGAAAAACACTTCCAGAGCATGATGCTTCATTGTTGGGATGATATTGGGCTGGCTTCCTCCAGACATAATGCTTAGAATTGAAGCCAGATAGTTCAATCTTGGTTTCATCAGACCAGAGAATCTTGTTCCTCACAGTCTTGAGAGTCCTTCAGGAGCTTTTTTGCAAACTTCAAGTGGACTTTCATGTGTTTTGCACTGAGAAGAGGCTTCCATCTAGCCAGTCTGCCATAAAGCCCAAATCGGTGGATGGCTGCAGTGATGGTTGTCCTTGTGGAACTCTGTCCCATCTCCACACAGGATCTCTGGAACTCCGTGTTTTTAAAAACTCAGGATTTTAGTCACCTTTCTTGCTAAGGCCCCTACTCCCCCAATTGCTTCTTCCATTTGAGAATTATGGAGGCCACTGTGCTCTTAGGAACCTTCAGTGCAGCAGGAATTTTATTATAGCCTTCCCCAGATCTGTGCCTTGCAATTCCTTTGACCTTACGGCTTTTGTTCTGCTACAGATGCACTGCCAGCTATGAGGCCTTCTATAGAGAGGTGTGTGCCTTTCCAAATTATGTCCAATCAATTTAATTTACTGCAGGTGGACTCCAGTCAAGGTATAGAAGCATGACAGCACTGGTCAAGAGAAATGGGAGGCACCTGAGCTAAATTTCAGGTGTTGTTGAAAAGAGTCTGAATACTTATGACAAAGTGATATTTCTTTTTTTCCTTTTTAATGAATTTACATACATTTCTTGTTTCACTTTGTTATTATGGGGTACTGAGTGTAGAGAGAGAAATGAGGTAAAAATGAATTTCAACAATTGCAGAATCAAGCAGCAGCATAACAAAATTGACAGAAGTGAAGGAGGTCTGAATACTTTCTGAATGCACTGTACATAAGGGGTGGAACATCTCAATGCTCACTTGATCTTTCTGATGAAGTCATCCTGCTGCCAATAACCTCTGCCTGGATTTATAATGGCATATGCCATAATAGTTGAATAAAAAAAGAACCTAAAATAAATTTGTACTTATTTGATTGATTATAACAGCTGTCTGAGAGACAATGAAATAAAGAGATGCAGAATAAAGAAGATAGAAACAAAAGTACTGCTTCAATCTGATGACTGTTTAAAAATGGACATTTAATATTGGTCCATACTGATAGAGTTTTGAATTGACTGTTTAAAGATTCCCCCTAAGGCTTATTTCATTAGGATAATATATTGATAGTTGCTAAGAATCTGAACTTATCTCAAGATATTAATATAATCACTTCAGAAAGTGATTTACATATACCTAAATTAATTACTCCCTCACCCTATTCCCAACTACTTATTCTCTCTCATTTCTGGCTGTTCTCAAATCTCTTTCAGCCAAAGAGCTATGGTAATTCAAACAAATCGCATGTATTTCAACCCATCATGTCAAGATTCTCTGGAACATAAAGTGTATTCATATATATCAAGGGTGTCAAACTCAAGGCCCATGGGCCAGATCTGGACTGGCCCATGGTATCTCTGCTAGAAAAATAGAGCACTGGGTGGCGTGTCCTGTTTTGGCTGACAGAGTGCTGCAGGAGGCCCTCCAGGACAAAAATGGGGTGCAGGGGGATATGTACAGGTCTTCCACGCCCCATTTGGACTGACAGAGTGCTGCAGGAGGCATCCGTCCCTTCTGCTGTCCATCCCATCCCCGGCCAGCCCATGGAAGACAGCTACAGTGCTGATATGGCGCTCAAAGACATCCAGTTTGACACGCCTGATATATATGATGAAAGCAACACAATACTGTTTGACCTTGTCGTGTTTCTTGTTTTGATTATCCAAACAAAATAATGACAAAATGTCCAAATGTGCCATTGACTTTTTGATACAGTTTTATGTCAAATGTTTCAGTGGTTATGTTGAGCTGAATAGCAACAGTTTACTTTGCCGTTTACTATGTTGAGCTGAGTATCAACAATTTACTTTTTAAATTAATTGTAACTTTTATTTTTATTTCTAGGTTTTGAGTTTTGGACATTTGTCGAAGGTGTTGGTTTTAGAGCTAGTTTATTCTGTCCTACGCCTGCTTCACTGAATTGCGATTAAAGTGAATATCCCTGAGAGGATTACCATCAGAGACAAATCTTTATATTTTTCTTCTGAAAACTTCCACTGTTGAAGTAACCTTATATTTTGGGCCACAGTCATGTGGTCATCACAGTTGCTGCTGTTCTTCACAATTCTCTTAGTATCCACAGTCCATGGTAAGTACATAAAATAATGTTGGTTTTAATCATATGAAGTGTTTCCTGGGACTGAAAATTTCCAGCACCTTCCAATTTGCAATTAGTGGAAAAGAGTTTGTTACCATTTTCTTAAAAATAATGGGGGAAATAAAAATGTATTTCTTAAAAATAAAGGGAGGAAACTTTTTCAGATAATTTTCTTTAATTTTGTTAAGCATATCTTTCTAACCTGTTATTCTGTTAATCTAATCTAGATATACTATATTGCTTGATAACAGCAAGTGTTCTTTTCTGAAACATTATGGAGGATTTTTTATTTCTACTAAAAAAGAGATGGAGGAACAACTGATGTTTATGCAATGTTAATTGTGATCAGAGCAGATTTAATAACTTAAATCAAGGAGTACCCAAGGCTGTCAATCCCACTCTTTGAGGAGATGGATATTCCTTTTGAAATAGTCAGGATACTTATCTTTGAATAATTTTTTTTCTACTGAACATCTACTGTGCTTCTGTTGTGCTTAAGTCTTGCCTTATTTCCCAGGGAAACTGATTACCATTGGGAATATATCAATTGTACTCACTAGTAAAATGGAGGCAAGGCCAAAATGGAGGCAATAATAGATGAATTTAGAACTTATTTATTTATGAATTTAGAATGTATTTAAAACTACAGCAAATGTAGATTTAATTAGATCTTATTTTATCCTTGTCTTCCTTGATAAGAGTTACAAATGTTAAAAATAGTGAGCCAGAAACCAGCAAGCTAGGAGGAACTGTTATATAATTTTTGAGAAAATATCTCTGACCTTCAAGGCCATGATAATGGAAAAGTGACCATTGCATTGAAAGGCAGGAGGGAAAGGTGTAAAATTTAAACCTTGGAGAAAACATATGTACTGAGGTTTCCGTGTTTGGATATTTTGTGTGTATAAGGTTTGTACTTTATCTGCAGTAAATCTGATTGTGCCACATCTGTGAATTTCATGGTGCCTGGAAAGACCAGATTTATTACCATGCTTGCATGAAGTCTGAAAGCAAAACTTTACTACCTATGTTTTCAGTGTAACAAAAGAGCCCGTGCCTTGAACCAATTTGTGATACAGATAGATCAGTTTACTCCAAAATTAACTCGGTAAGTACTAGGTAGAACAAAACTGATCACTATCATAAAGTCCCATAACAATTTTGGCCCAAAGTCTGGCACTCGTTGCTAGAGCAGCTGCAGCAGCCACAAACCTTCATTACTGCATAACTATCTTGTTGCCTGAGGATTAATATTAATGATCTAGTCAAGTAAGTGACCACCAACTGTGAAATCCTTCACTTCCAATAAGGTGAGCACACAGTGCAATATTACTGACTTTCAGCTGTTAGTTTAGGATGTTGCCTGGCATGAGAAAGAGGCTTCATTTACTAGCTTGAACAGGAACTGTCAGATGTAATAATGAAGAAACCCATTCAGCGGATATCCTCAACTTCTGATATCTCTTATGTGAGGATGTAGGAAGAGGGAAGAACAAAAGTGAATAGTGGTTTCTTTCCTTCCTCTTTCTATTCTGCCAGTTTCTTAAGTCATCCATTGGTACCCACACTTGATTTAATGCAGGCCAGTGGTGGTATGGGACCTGTTCAGACCGGTTCAGCTGAACCATAGTTTAAAAAAAAAAAAAAAGCCTCTCACGAAGAGCTGAGAGAAGAAAGAAGAGAAATGCAGGATCGGCCCTCCCAGCTGCCCCTGTGCTTTTCTCTTCTTTGTCCTCTCGGCTGATTGGCACTACAGGTCTCAGCTGGTGTGGGGAAAGCTGCACATGATATTAGGTGCACGTGCACTCGATCATCGAACCGATAGTGGAACAGATAGGATCCCACTGCTGACGCAGATTGGTTGGTTATCAATGGAGGACTTAAAATATTTGTGGAGGTTTTTTTGCAATGAGGTACCCTAAAATGTTCCATATCGGGATTGTCAGAAAAAGTGTCACTCAAAAATGAGTCTTAACTTTAAGGGGCACTCAGAAATCAAATGTATTCTAGATACTATAGGAACTATAGTCAGATATTTAGGCATTTATGTTACTCTTCAAACTCAGGCAGAAATATGGTTGCAAACTCTAATAGACTCTGGCACGACATATAACTTAATTAGCATGTAACCTAAAATATTTTTGCCCTATGCCCTGTCTTCCATCTTTGTTCTGCTCCTGGAAAATTTTGGACGTTTTCCTGAGATATGGTCCACCTCGTGAGACTACTGGAAGGGAGACTTTTTCCTTATCTCAACAGATCTGTATACGACAACACTAGGACCATTATGTTGTGATGGAATGTGCACCTGCAGGAACAATGGGGGAGACTTTGGCAACACAGAACCTTCCCAGAAAGAGGTCCAGATTAAGAAACTGCACAGTCTGTAGCTGGATGAGGAAGGGGAGAAGAGGTTCAGGGTAGCCACAGGCTAGAATCTCTCAGGATATATTTGGTGGGCAAGACAGTTATAGCTTTAGTTTGGCAAGATTCTGGACATTGGATGTAAGCAAATAAAGGATTGGACTCAACTGGATCTTGCTATCTTGTCTCTGGGCTTGCACATGACATATGTTAAGGCTTGGACTGATACTGTATCCAGGTTTGGGGAGTGGGACTTCATTTGATCAAACTGGAAGAAATATAAAGAAAGGCAACAAGGGAGTTATACTATGTTGGAATGAAAGTTGGAATAAGTTGTATCTTTCATACCTTGGCCATTGCTGACAGCTGGTTCTCTGAAAACAAGCCTGTTCATATGATATACACAATTAGGTCAAGAGGATTTCCACCCGGCTGAGTCAAGGATATTACCTATAACCTGAAAATTAATCCCAGGTAGCTGATTAGAGCTAAATTAAATCTCCTTGGTTAATGATACAAATAGGGCTGAGCTGTTTAATAAAGTGTTAACATTTGTTTCCCTACTTCTAAAGGAAAGCTCCAGACAAGGCAGAACTGCTAGGTCCTCTATCACTTTTTCACTTGGTATCCACTGAATGCAGATGGAAAAGGAGCCAAAAGGGGGTATATATGCTACCAACCAACTTCATCCACAATGCTGCTAATCCCAATCCAGTTGCCAGAAGTTGTTGGATTTCTATTATTTTTCTTCATTTGCTGCCACCCCAAAAGTCAAGATTTGGCAGCTGTTCAGCTTCCATTGTGATGGCTGGGAGGACTTTGCTCCCTTGCAATTAAATGTTATCAATGGATAGGCCTAAGGGAATGGTTGACTCAGTCAGATCATGTTATTCCAATCAAGTCACAGTTTCTTCAGGGGAAAAGAACATCTAAACTGGATGGCCTAAAGCAACAATGTTAGTTAATTCACTGTGTCAGTATCAGTATATTTCAACCATCACTTTAGAATGGATAAGTGAACATCATTTGAACATGGGTAGAGTGCACTATGTGTGGCCTTTGGGCTTTGTAATGTGTATTAGTCAGTTTTCATTGACTTTAATTCCTGCATTTTACTTGTCTTCTCTGAAAAATGTGTTAGCCCTAAAACGAGGAACTTGTAGAATGTTTTCCCCTTTTCAGGAAATTACTTGGTCATTTTAAAGGGGAAAAAAGTATGATCTGTTTTAATTTTTTTCCAAGTTGACTCATTAAAGCAACTGCATCTTTAAAGCAAGCTGTTACAGTAAAACCATGAAAACCGACCAGGATACTTTAAAATGACGAATTCCCATATCTTTGTGTTTTGATCCTGTCTTTTAAATGATCTGCAAAACATTCAAGTCCTATTATTAGCCATCTCACTGACACACACACACAATATTTTGGATTTCTTGGTGCTGTTCATTTGCATGAATATTATCTCTTCTACATATATTTAAATTCAGCATGATTAAAGGGCAATCATGTTGAATTTAAATACCCTTAGAATTCTATGAGTATAATGTTCTGTATTTTTGGTGTCTTGAAATAAATGTGAATAAATAAATAGTTGATACAGTGTTGATGAGAAAGTAACAGAAATGTCTTTGGACAGAGTGGCTCAATGGCTTACAGAAACAGATGAGCACTGCCCCATATAGTTGGCAGCGATGACTAGCAGAGTAAAATATGCAGGGACTCCTTTACCTTTTTTTTATCCTTGAAATAAAACTGACCTGTTTTTATGGTAGCAATCAAAATTTAAACTAATCTGTTTTTTTAGGATCAATTCTGAAGTTACTTTTTATTGTTTTTCTTTTGTATTGTGGTTGTGTGCTTGTCTGCTTGCACAAAAATGCACAAGGAAATGATGACATTCAGGTGGATCTGTAGATCAGAGGTCTCCAAACTTGGCAGCGTTAAGACTTGTGGACTTCAACTCCCAGAATATGGGAGTTGAAGTCCAAAAGTCTTAAAGTTGCCAAGTTTGAGGACCCCTGCTGTAGATACTTCAGCCACAATCATATAACTGAATCTTCCCTTTCTCCTGCTTGTTCTGCTGCCACCATCCATTCTCTTCCAGAACCAATCCTTCTCTGGATTGGTTTACTTTTCAAGCAGTTGAGTAGTAAATGTCCCTTGACTTTTCCGAGGTGCTTAGCTTAATGGAGATGAAGAGTATTCCAAATAAGGATGAAACCAGTCACACGGTGCCTCCTGGCGGTCAAAGTAACAGAATGAATGGGTTGATTCAGTAAATAAATTCAAGCCTTTTATTATGGATAACAAGATTAGGCAATTAATGTGAGTGAAAGTCAAAGGGAGAAATGAAAACAAAAAGAAAAATGGCAAAACTAACTTGAAGAGATTTGTCTCAACTGACTGCTTTCCAGACAAGATTATATATATATATAGAGAGAGAACAAGAACAGAGAGAAATAGGAAAACAAATGCAAATAAAGAAATCAGTACAACTCAGATGATTTTTCAATATACATACTCAAAATTAAATATCTCATAGCCTTAGAGTCAGTTTTTTACTTGCTTATTATTCTATCTCCAATCCAGCATTTTTGGATTCAGGTTTCTTCCTTACCTAGCATTTATTTTTATGTAGAAGAAATATTTCTTCCTTTTAGGACAAAAAAAAATTGAAAACAAAGACAAAACACAGCTGCTATATTCTTTCTTTTTTTGAGTTCATCTGATAAAAGAGTTTTCTTGATGCTGATCGATTTTTCAGAACTTGATTTTCCAGGCTCTGATGATCAATGCCCAGTATCGGTATTGACAGTTTTAGATTGGGCTGACAGATTCAGATGTAAACTTTCCTTTAACTTTTACTCTTTTCTGTCTTGAACTTCTTGGGATGTGATTTCTTCCAATTTACAATTACATAAACAATAAAAGGACTGCTATAGGAAGAAAATATGTATATGTACTTGTGGAATGGTAACAGAAAATTAATACTGATTATCAGTACTGGAATTGATGATGTCCCTAGTAGGTAATGAAATATCTGCAAGCAAACAACCAAGCTTTCAGAGCACCAAAAACTCCATAGTTCAACCTTGAGCTACAGATGTTATCTTCTACTGGAACTAATGTCAAAATCTATATTTGCTCAATCTGATTAAATATAAGATTCAAACATGTGAGGGAATGACTTTATGTGAGAACTCTTTGAGGCAATCCAAACAAGAAACCAAAACGATGAATACTAATTCTACCCTTATTATGAGGTTCCAATCACAAAATATTGCCTCAAAGATGTCCTCCCTTCCCTTCCCCAAAAACTGGGGGAGAGGGTTGTTTCTCTTTTGAGGTCCTTTCCACAGCCCTGTTCCTTTTGCAGGATGAGGTATTTTTTGTCTGACCATTGTCTAGGCTGTAGTTCTTCCTCCTCCTGTTTCCCAAGGTTATTTTCACAGCCCATTAATTTTGCTTCTCTGTTCATAATAACACACATTAATTTTTAAAGCCATGTCCCCTAACTGGTTTAGGAATTTAGCACTGGAGGAAGGCACAGGATTTCAAAAGGAAAAACGGGAGTTTGTGCTGGGTACAGAATCTTTAAATGTATAATATATTTTAAATAGCTCTTCATTTTAGAGAAAACAGCTGTAGCATTTGAAGAATAGATCTCGGAAATATGAAAGGGGGGAGGTTTCTACTCCATTCTATGTAGAACTCCTAAAAATGTACACCCCTCCCATCCCATATTAGACAGGAAGAAAGGTGCAGCTGCAACTAATGAATGTACCTGAGTTTGGCCTCCTATACCAGGTGTGTATTTTGGTTTCTTTTTCTAACTTCTTCCTTTAAAAAAACTGTGTTCATTTTATCACAGATATTTTCATTGGCAAAAGGCATATTAAAAATTATCACCATAGAAACACTGCACACTTGTTTCTAGCAAAACAGGTCTGAATTCAAGATTATAGTTTAGATAAACATTGAACACTGAGTGAAACAATACTATCAATGGGAATGCATATTAATTAATGTTCTGTGCTCAGATAATATCTAAAGAATTCATACTATTTAATGGTCTATGTGGGACACACAGAAACAGTGCAGTTGTATATTTATGATAATGTCTGACGTAAGTATATACTGTAGGTAGTAGTACTTGCATAATATCACTTACAGGTTGACATTTAACCCCCAATGCCCATTCCCATCTCCAAGCAGACATGCATTAGTATAACTCCCATGTATCCATTCCTTTTGTTCCTTTGAAATAATTGCTATATTCCAATTATGGGAATCTTCCTACCAGAGTTCTGTTATATTTATTAAATCAAATTTGCATTTCTCTACTATGAATTTGAACACATGTTGTTTATTTCTTTGAGATTTAATGTGCAAGTAACAAATAGCTTCTATAGCAGGGGTGTCAAATTAGATTTCTTTGAGGGCCAGATCAGCATTGTAAATCTCCAAAGGCCGGCAGGGGGACAGCGGGGGGATGGGATAGATGCCTTCTGCAGCACTCTGCTGGCCAAAAAGGGATGTGGGATGACCATGCTGCCCCCATGACCTGTTTTTGGCCTAGATGGCCTCTTGCAGCACTTAGCTGGGCAAAACGGTGCGTGCAGAGGCCTCCGCACAGCCTGTTTTTGGCTGGCAGAGTGCTGTTGAAGGCTGGGGAGGTAGAAAACAGGCCATGCAGGGGCTTCGTGGGACCTTCACATAACCCATTTTTGGGCGGTAGAGAAGGCCAAAAATGGGCTGCAGGGGCCCACATGGGCCCCCCTGAGGCCCATTTTGGCTGTCAGAGGCACCACAGGCCAATCCATTCATATTTCCAGGCCAGTCCCGTGGGCCAGATTTAAGCACCCCGCAGGCCAGATCCAGCCTGTGGGCGTTCAGTTTGACACCCCTGTTGTATAGAAATAGACATAGACCTTAAATCAATTAAGAAACCCCCCCCCTCTCTCTCTCCCTCTCTCCCTCCCTCTCTCCCTTGCTCTCTCACTATCTTCTCCCACACACACGTAAGAAGAATATCTTCTACAGGAATAAGAAAATGTGTCACTAGATTTTTTTAAAAAATTCCAATTATTAGAGTACCTGAGAGTTTCTGACAACATTTTTGAAATGAAATGTTTCCTATTTGATAGGGACTTTTTAAAAAAAGGAGAGAGAAAGTTCTTTTGATCTACAAGGATGAGAAAGTATACTCTGTAGCATAAAAACCATACCATTCTTTTCAAGGACCAGACAGGTTTCCAGAAGACTGAATAGATTCATATTTTTAGCATATGATGTAAGTTACATCTAATAGTCTTATGAAATATTAATAAATTAAATACTTATTTTTTCCAAGTACAATATGAACAGGTTAAATAATATTGAAAAATAAACAGTAATAAAGGATTCTTTTCTTTCAAGGAAATATGATAGCAAGGGCTATTTTTATTGTCCCATTTTCATAAAAATAATAAGAGCTAATAAGGTAATTCATATGTTTATGGGAACTCTGGGATTTATAGTCAGTCTCATTTTATATCAAAGACTAATTTGATGCCAAAGATTCCTTTTATTTTGGGTATTTGCTGTCTTGGTTTTCTGTTGTGTACGCAGAGAAGAGATAAGCTTTGCTTTTGCTTTTATTTGGTCCTGTGATTGAGAAATGTGTTGTTGTTTACATATGTGGCAGTGAACGGAAAGGAATTTGAGAATATGTTAAAGGTGCTAATCTGACCAATGCTGGTTGCTAAATGTCCTCCTAAGGAAGTCACAGTGACAAAGAAGATGACCCTCTAGCTAAAAAGTTGCTTTTTAATAATAGATCAGTTGGGGTCCTTTCACCCATGATTATTTTCCTTCCTTCAACTGGTTGCTGCTGCATTTGGTTTACTGGGGTCATGTTGAAGTACTAATCCAGTCTTAACATTCCTCCAGGCTGAATTCCCTGGAGGAATATTTGTGTTGTTGTTGGATTGTACTAGACCAGTTGTTTATTCTGAGGTTGTTCAATTTTTAATCAACACATGCAGCTAGGCGCACACATGATTTCATATTCCTCCTGGATGAAATCTATGTGTGAGGGTGTAGGAATGCTGGGTACTTTTGTTTTAGACTGGCTATTGATATGAACTTCTGCAGAAGCAGCATAAGTTAAAGTGTACTTTGAGTCATGTATTAATAGATTTGTTTTAATTTTTACTTTATGATAATGTATATTAAGCATGTTAATCATCCTATTTGGCTGAAAAATCATTCCAAATGCTATGGAATGATTGGGAATTCTTGACTGTTTTCCGTGGCTGTTTTTTCCTTTGATTTTATTTTTATTTAATGTATAAATACATTGCATTGCCATGAATGCATGAAGATACTAGTAGCAGTCAAAGATGTTTGGAGGTAAAGTTTCTTCAGTTTGCTGTTGGAATTTAGTTCTCTTTTTCTGGTAACACCTGAATCAGGAGAAAACTATGAAAATTCTGATGTAGTGACTAGTGCCGTTACATTTAATGAATGAACAAACTACGGTTAAATTATGATATCCTTTTGAAAGATGGAATTGGAGAATTTATTGTACGACTGATTACATTTCTAAAGAGAAAAACAGTTTGGAGATGCCCCTAAAGTCACTATTTTCTTAGTAAATAAGAAATCTTCTCTATTTACTTAGAAACCTAGTTGACTTCTGTGGCAAAAAAAGCGTTATCATCTTCTGGTAGTGTATTAAATATAAATTTTTGTGGCATGAATAATTTCGGCATTGGAAAACTCATTTAAACCCTACAATGTGTTTTATATGGGCCAAACTATAGTACTGCATAATTGTACTGACCTTTTTATATAGTCATCAAGACTATAAAGTCTTGCTAATCATCCAAATTACCAAGTAACCCAGTTACTTAGCAACTTGCTGCCCTTATATTTATATTTGTATGCTCTTTACACAGATCACTGAAAAGGGCCTTGCTTTATACCGCATTCTATAGACATGGATAAAGAAATGTGTACTGTATTTCACAGACTTCCAGTCCAATGCTTTAATACTAGCCTTTTTAATATATCTTATTTCCCAGTGTTATATTTCATGACTAAATATCATCTGTAACTGTCCAAACCAATATAAATGAATATATGATTTCTTAACTTTGCATTGTTTATGTCATGTGTATAGTGGTTGCAAGTACAGTGGGAGAATATCCAATAATGGATTTTGTTTCATTTAATTGATAATAGTGGAATTAATATTGAGCTTTGCTGTGGAAGTCGTTATGGTCATTACCCTGCAGATATTAAGCCAATGTTAAGAACAGAGTTATTTTTTTGTACATTTCTTTTACAACTTCTCAGTTTATTTAGAATATAATGCAATCAAGGATATAGATAAAACCAAAAAATATTCTATAGTTTCTATAGTATATCAGTTTTTAGAACTGATTTTAGATTTCTACATGTAATTTTTTCCTTATAATGGAAGGAAATAAAATGAAACATGACAACTATTAAAAAGAGTCAGTAGAAAGCATCAGAGAAGCAAATTGGAGAAAATTCTGGTGTGTAATTTAAATCATTACATGTATATGAAATAGAGCACACCCTTCCTGAATATTTAGAGTAAAGATGATTTATGTTGTATTTTATGTAGTTAGTTTCAGGTTGAACTTAGTGACCTGAGCAAAACTACTTTCTGGCTGCACTCCATTATACTGACGTCGGAGAAGTCATATATAAAACAGTAATCCAGGTTCGAGCTACATAGAACATCAAAAATAAAGACCCAATTTCCTCATTGTGACACATTATTTATTGTGACAAAAATACACTAAGGTATATCTTGAACTGTTCTAGTATTATACAGTAGCTCACAATTTTTCTAATTGGTTAGATTATTTTCTAAACTGAGGGTTTAATTGAATACATGAAAACTCTCACTAGCAGCTACTATTAAGAAACCTTATCTTACATTGGTTGGTAGAAGGTATCTCATTTGATTAAATAATGTAATGTTTTTCTCAACACTTGCTTTTGATATGATTCATGTTTAATGTTTTATAAACTAAATGTGTTAATCAGTAATCATATTACTAATAATACAGTTTACACGTACGAATGTATGCATTTCACAAGAACTGTCATTGTGCCATTTCCTAACTTGCTCTCATCTGAAGCATTTTCTTTTCGGAAAATATTTGAAAATGCCAAAAATTAGTCCAACCACTGTCTATTGATTAACCACTGATATATAAATCAACAAGCTCCTAAGAATGTGAAGATACCAATAGTAGTTCAGGGTTGAAATGAGGAGTCCTTGATGCTCTCCGATATTGTTTTCTTGCAGATATTTCAGTACCCAAGCTAGGTAACATCACTTCCACAAATACAACCCAAAATATGGAACAGATATGTAGGCAATACCTTCACTGTAATAAAAAAGGACCAATAAGAGAACACCCACAGAATCATCAATAACATATTCAAAGGAATCCAATTTACCAGAGAAGAAGTAAACAATAATTTACTACTTTTCCTAGAGATCTTGATCAGCAGAGACCACAATGGCAAACCAGAAACACAAGTGTAAAAAAAAAACCACCCACACAAACCAAGTGCTCCACTCCCAAAGCAACCTCCCACAAGAGAAACTCTTTAAGAACTTTATTCAAGATGAGCACAAATTCACTGCAACAACCTTGAACAACAAAAAAGGAAATAGCATCTATACAATGTATTCCAACAAAATGGATATCCATGCAACTTTATCAAAAAGTATCTGACCACCCAACCCAATACAGCACAACCAACACAAGCCCTAAAAATAATAACATTGCCATGCAGAAGAACATATCAGAAATCACCAACAGATTACTACAACCACATGGAAACAGGACAGCACACAAGACAACTAAAGCCCTTCAAAACATTGTAAGTAAACCAAAAGATCTAGCAGCCTCAGAAGGAAAAACAAGAATCATCTTCAACATACAGTGTAATGACTGCAACAAACACTACGTAGACAAACAGGCAAAAGTCTGGCAGAACGCATCCATGAACAGCAACTAGCAGTCAGAAGAAATGATGAAAGCTCTTTATTTTCATAACACATGGACAGACTTAACCATAGTTTTAATTGAGAAATTGTGACCATCCTAGACCTAGACCAAGCCAAGTCCAAAAACACTAGGGAATTTCTAGAAGCTTTGCACTCTGACAAATTGGCTATCAATGGACATATGTACATAAGCAATGTCTACATACTATGCAAAAGAGACAATCAACAAGCCAAAAAGAGAACAAAAAGACCAAAACAACTCCTCACCAGCAATCGGCACCCAGATGAGCATAGATTAAGTCCAAGCTTAATATCAGACTAACAATCAAGTAAACAATATCCCAATCAAGGAACTGCCAAAAAAACCAACAATAAATAGTCCAACCAATGAACCTCTAAAACTACCCCCACCAACATGAAAGGTCAAGCCACTAGAATATAAACTGAGAGCAAACCCCTTCCTTCCTCGAACTGAGGATGTTATCTGGTTTGGGTAATGAAATGTCTGCAAGAATATAATCAAGCTAAGAGAGCACCAACAACCTCTCATGCGGAGATATATTATATAATAACTTAGTTGTTAATTAACTTAGTTACAGGTCTGTACACTATAATTTCAGATGGGGTTTGTGTGTACAGTATGTTGTATTATTGTCATAATTATGGTTGGTTACATAGCTAGATAGATTTAGCATTTTTTCCATTTATTGAATCCTTCACAAGTACCTGGGATAGAAGGTAGATGTTATTTGATGGTGTTAAAGGATGTCACAGGATGTAGGCCGTTCCAAATAAAGCTGCCTTTTACAATTGATCGAATGTGATCTTGCAATGCTGATTCTGCCCAATCGATGTTTTGGGATTACACTCAATGCACCTATAATTATTACTCTTTCTCGTCTCTTCTGCTGTCTCCAGTTTCTGCCATATCCACTATCCATGCTATTTTGTCTTTCTTATCAACAATTGTTCAGTCTAGGGTGATATATGGCATGGACTTGTCTACTGAATTCTAAAGTCCAAGAGTACTTTAGCTCCTTCGTTTTCTATTGTTAGTCCCTCCAGTTTTTGCTTGCAGTCAAATAGTATTTCTTATAGATATTCCAATGCATTGTTGTTATTTTGTCATGCCATTGTTGTCTGTGCAATCTTTGTCCACATAATTTTGAGCAGCAATTCTACATCAGATAGTATTTTCCCATATATAGAATACAATTCTATCTATAATACTCTATAATAGAACATTACAGAATATTATATCATAATATATATCATTATAAAAATATTCTATAATACCCTGTCACCATCTGATGTAGCATCTACAGCTTCAGATTGTCCATGTAAAAAAGGTGGGATAGCCTAGCAGATGTTTTTGTTGTTTGATAGCCATGGCCTGACTTATTCCATATTGTTTACAGAAGAATTGGTGCAATGACAAACAGTAGTGGTGATACTGAGTCTCCTTGAACAATTTCTTTCTTGATATTAGCCTCGCTCAGCCTGTCACCACCCTTGACCAACAACTGTGTCTTCCATTGTGCCATTGATCTTTGCACAAAGCTTCTGATGTTTCTACTGATTCCTGTTATTTTGATTATTCAAAAACATGGCAGGGAGTTGAATGCTTTCTTGTAATCAATACAAGCTACATTCAAGCTGGTCTTCCATCATTATCATTATATTCTGAATACTATTATTATCTTCATTAAAGGTTAAAGACAATTTTCCACATTGATTCAGTATTGTAGATAGATGTTTGTTGACTTTGCAGCCTAGGACTGAAAGATGGAGACTGGTCTAAGGTGATGGCTAACGAAGGGCCAGAAGCTGGGGATCCCTTGTTCCTAGTCAGCTCCTTAAATTGAGCAGCCGCATCAGAAATTTAGTAGCCATCAGCTATGTTGTACAACCCAAATTACTGTATTTTGCAATTTACTATTTTAAATTATTGTAGTACTAATGTAACAAAATAAGATGATAGAAGGGGACCTGGGGAGGTTTTTTTGTTAGTGAACAGAACTTCAACACAAGAAAGCAACATTCTTTTGAAATTGCCGGTTAGAAACTATTGATTTGCCTGAGAGAGAAGTCGATTTTTGATCTTAGTAAGTCTTAGTAAGTCTATGATGGATGAACCTAGTAGAAATGAAGTCCCTTTCTTTTCTTTTTCTTTTCTTTCTGTTCTTTTCTTTTCTTAAGTGACTCAGGCTAACTGCTTGTTAATTGTATGGTCACGTAGTATTCCAATATACTGTCTCCCCAAAGGTTGGAAGGGGAAGGAAGGGCTTAAACATTCTGACTACACGCCCAGCCCAAAAAATCATATTCTATTCCCCTTTTTAAAATGTAGTTATTTTTTATTTTAAAAATACCAGACACAAGACTGCAGGAAGAAACACTGCTTTGTCCTATACAACAGACAGCAAAACAGATTTTACATCTCTCTATAGCAAATTTGTTCCAATCCTAGACAAGTATCAGTATCTGAAATTATACGATAAAGTATAATTTTGAAGTACAGTGATTCAGTTAGTAAGACATCACATGACCCTGCTGTCATTAAATGAATCACTGTGGTTATTAAAGGGGCCATGAGACTGCAACTTGAAATTTCACTGCATGTTTCTCTGTTGACTCAGCTTGTTGGAAACCCAGGAGTGAAGCACCCAAATCTCAATTATGTTACTGCAGGAATGCTGTTATGGTCGTAAAAGTTACCTACTTGGCACCATCAAAATGTAGAATGATTGCCAGACAGGGCAGTTCTTAAGCAATATAATGTGTATGTTTCCTGTTTTATGTGTATGATTTCTTATTTTGGTCCTAAAGTTCACCTCTTCATTGGCAAACCAACAGTTTTCAGTGAATCCTGAGAAGTTCTCATGGTATCTTATCTCAATCCCATTTGCTATGTTTGAGATGACATGGCCTAGCCAAGAGTAGATAGGGAATAGTGACAGGAAACCTCTTAGACATATCTTAAAATCAGCTATGTATTAATGGTGGAGACTCTCTCCAGGTGATGAAATGCATCACAATAATAAAGCTTAGGGTCATTTAGTATGGAATATTAAGAATCCAGTTTATCTTTAAAAATGGTGTTGGTCTATGGAACTGAATTACCAGATCATAGCTTTCTTTAAGTTTCTCCAACTCCAATCACACATTATATTGTACATCATATTCCTTTTCAATAAAATTTCATTTTCAAGGTTGAATGTGATGTAGAATGCACAAAGAGTATTACAGACAGATTTATTTATGTATTTATTTGCACTAACAAGACCACATGCCCACCTAGAGTAGTTGTGGGAATCTTAGCTACTGCTTATATTATTATCCTTGCAATTGTAATTTTAGTATCATTCATGACTATATTTTTTATTAAACTTGCATAACTGCATAATTATATTTTATGCATTCAGTCCAAAGCTTGCTTTCAAAAGCACAAGAAAGCAAATAAGCAGTGAAGGGTTTTTCTGTTTGGTTTTCTTTATGAATTTATATTAACAGTTCTTTAATTTGTGCTTCCTTATGCCTGCCTTGTTAGATAGTTGTGTCATTGATTTTGAATCTGTTTGAGTATATAAAAGCAGTGTTGATTTTATACATCTGAAATTACTAACAGCTGATGTTTAAACCAAAGAAGTAAAACTGGAACAAACATTGATAAAACTTACCATTTTAAATACCCACCCCTGAATAGTTGTCACAAAACACAGATGGCCATTGGATGCCCCAAAGCATAATCCAGATTGCCAGAACAGCTGGCTGACAAACAGAGCTGCGGAATCAAGCCAAAGTACTGATTTTGATGTAATGCTTCATTTTGCCACTTTTTTTCTGTCAACCACTAAGGATCTCTTAACACAAGGAGGAGAATGAAGAGGGAAGTGAGATATATTACATGGTTTGGAAGGGCAAGATGAATACGATGACTTGAAAGCCATCAGGTTACAGCTCCATGAGGGAAATGGTTGTCTCAGGATTTCCTCATGTTTGTCCCAAACCTCATGGCCTAGCTTCCAAAGCTCACCGTCTTGCTCGTCATGGAACATGGTAGGCTCTGCCAAATAGAGTCAGCTCTGGAATTGAAACAGAATCAAAATTAATTTGCTCATGCTTCCAACTTGTAAATATATGGTTATACTCTTGATGCTAAGTCAATAATGTTGCATAAAGAGGCTGAACATTTCCAACATTTCAGTTCTAATTTAACTAGGAAAAAATAATTTGTATGCCAGATGCTTGATTGTAATATCAGTAAATCTGCCTTAAATGTTCTGTTCTTTATTCATTTCATTTTTAAAGTTCAGGTGGGAAAATTAATTTTCCTTTCCTTTCCCTTCCCTTTCCTTCCCTTTATTATTCAAGGTAGAATAGTAGATTTCTACTGGCTAGCATTCTTGGTTTAGTTTACTGGTCTTCCCCATGTTGAAGTTTTCTGGCTACCTAGACTCCCAAAAAAAAAAAAAAAACCTGTAGTGGATGTTCCTTATGAAACACCTTCCCCTGAGATTTGGATAGTCCCTCCTTTCATTGCCTTCCAGAAGACTATTAAGAACTGACTCTAAGTGAGCCTAATATTTGTGTTTCTGAGAGGATGTGGGTAATAGCAATCAATGGTGTCCAAGAGATTTTTTAATCTTGTGTATTTCAGTGTACCTAATATCTATTAGCTAGTTTGTGTTACTTTATATAATATGGCCAGCCATATTTTTTTAAGTAAATGAATAAATAAACATGACGTCCCTTGGGTCATCATTAAAGTGTGGAAAGCACTGTAGAACACTGAAGAGATGATTATACACACTGAAATTGAAGATATTCATACACACTTGGCTACTTTGTAATTATGCTATTTTGAGACCATCACAGTTCATTTCATCAGTCATCAAAATTTTACTAAAAGTCTCTTCTCCTTTGAAAGATATGTTAAAAGTACATTCTTTTTCATCACATTGACTAAGAAATGATAGAGAAAGGTGTAGATTTTTCTCTATATGGATTCTAGAAGTATTTCATCTTGTTCTACGATCACACAGATAAGATTAAGATTGTCCTTTAAATTTTCAATGATTGTACATTTTTCTAGCTAGATTGTTCCAATTTTAATAGTTAGAAGGTAAATAAATAAATATACTATACTCCCAGTGATTCTGGGCAGTTAAAATATTTAAAAACAAAAAACAATACAAATATACAAAAACAGAACAAACATATTTTCTTTGTTACATTCTGCACAAACCTAACATAGATAATATTTGTGAGATTTTCTAGCTTGTTTATAAACCATCTCATTTTTGAGATTTCTTGGAAAAAAATACCTTTTCAGTTCTCTCGCCTGTTTTCCTACCAGAATGTCCAAAGTTATGGTGAATGGATTTATAGCTCTGATTTGCACCTTCATTGTTGTTGTTACTACTACTACTACTACTACTACTACTACTACTACTACTACTACTACTACTACTACTATATTATGGCATGCAAATTAGCTGTCCTTATCGGCTTGGTGAATCACAATATGTTTTTTTTAACCCCAAAATATATTATTGAGCCTCCTCACTTGCCCACATACCTTCCATATTGGTCTCTATTGACTTGATTTTGTTTTACTTCGTTTTGTTTCTGGGCAACTTGTAAGCAAGGCTACAGCCATTCACCATTTTATCTCTGCTGTTTATTGGAAGCTAATGATATTGTTCAAGATATAGGCACTTTCTGAAGCTGGTTTTCTGCAGCATACTCCCTTCTGTGATGGGTTGAAAAAATCCTAGGACACTATGACACCCAAGGATACAATTTTGGGACAGAGGACAAAAATTGTTTGATTTAGTCTTAGTTTACAATAATGTAGAGACTCATCCTAAGGAAAATATCAAATGCCATTATTGGGCAATTATTTTTTTCTCCAAGGGTAGAGAATTAGTTCCTGTTGCCAAGATGGCGCCGACAACGGCTGCCTCGGTGAAATGCTCTCTAATGATTTCTTTATTCCTTATTATTATCTGCAATTCACTGTGGATTTCATATTCACAAGACCATCTGCTAAGAATTAGGCAATGTTTCCTTAAGGAGCAGCTTTCTGATTCCCCACCCCCACCTGTCTTTGCAAACGTGGAGGAGATTCTAACCAATTCCCCGGTTCTTAACGAATGTACCTTTTCTTTATGTATACTGAGTATTTACACCAAGACAAATTCCTTGTGTGTCCAATCCCACTTGGCCAATAAAGTATTCTATTCTATTCTATTCTATTCTATTCTATTCTATTCTATTCTATTCTATTCTATTCTATTCTATTCTATTCTATTCTATTCTATTCTATTCTTAAACCTTATAAAGCCAAAACACCAGTTCTGATATTATTCATTACTCAGATGGGAATCTATGCAATGAAGAATGCCATGAAAGTGCTACAAACCAATTTTTTAAGAGCCATTCTTGCTGCCCCTAGAAGATGTATCCCTTGCCACTCTTAGACTTGAGGTACGGATGCATATAATAGAGCTGAAGGCCTGGAGCATGAAGATTAATTATTCTCCAATGGTCTATTAGCCTTATTATTCATGGAGGACTATTTTCTTACCTGGAGGGGTGCTATAAAGTCTGAGTAAGGCTTCTTACTCTGAATTATGAAAAAACCAGGCATGTACTCTCATAATGGATAGATGTTATAGAGGTCATTAAGATGCCCCAGACAGTAGAGCTGGATGTCAAGGACACTTTGGTTGCTGGCCAAATATTAAACATCTCTCACATTCCCTGGGCTGAGGAAAGATTAATACATTATATTCAACACTCGTACTGAATAGATATGCCAATCCCTTTTATCTGAACAGGTTTGCCCTTGTGGTTGAGAAGATATCAAAGCAATTGTCCATGTACTGCTGTACTGCAATTTCTAAGGGCACCGTGCCAGCTTAAGAATATATGATGCCCATAGAGCTTGGTGATTGATGGTGCCCATCAATCTGAACACTTGCATTTAGAATGATTTTGAAGCGGTGTGTGTGTTAGTGCTCCCTAAGCAGCCTAGGTCACTGCCTACTCTTAATCTAAAAGCAATCCTGGCAGGCACATATGGAATTCCCTACCTGTAACAGTATTGTAGAAAAACAAACTTTGATTAAATAAAACTCCTGGTTTCAGGTTCCAATGCTACCGTTATTAGTAATGGAGCTAAATTCTGTATTGCTGTGCTTGGAACATGCTATCAAACATTGTATCTCCAATTACTATGATTTTATATGTTTGTATGTGGATCATTGATCATCATCATAATCAGGCAAGGACCACTGAGGTGGAAATGTCAAAACTGATGAAGAGTTCTATTTTCATGAGGTTTATAAGTCCAATATCAATTCTCTGCAACAAATTGTCTGTTTCAAGCACCACTGATCCTAAAAATAGACACTTTCCTTACAAGTCTCCCTCATCTCCAAGTATTTTCATGTTTTTTAGAACCCTGCTCTGGCGGGAATATTCTTAGGTTATTCCTGGTTTTATTAGGGGATCTAGTCTTTAGGGGATTTATCTTATTTCATTTTTGTTACTCTCCTAGCCCATTCATAATAATAAGAAAAAATTAAGATTCAGTATGGATACAGAAGTACAATATGTGTTCAATATCAATGTTATGTTAACTTTATATTATGGATACACCTTATAATGTGAGCTGTTTAGAAATGCAGAGGGAGTTTAATTGCCCTCGTCATCTCAGTTTTTTGCAAGCATCTCACCAGCTATTTGAGAAACAGAATACTGGACTGGTGATCGTTTGGCTTGATCCATCAAGTTTCTAAATGAAGTGAACATTAATTAACATGTATTATATTATATTGTCTTCATTTTGGATGCAAAAAAAGCCACTTTTCCAAAAATTGTAACTGTCAGAAAAATTGGAATCTTGTGATGAAGACAGCAACAAAAGGAAAACATAAATAATATATAAATAAATAATAGCTATCAAAAGGGGATGAATGATGGGGACTGAGGAGAATATTTTTTATTAATATTTTGAAAAACAAAGGGTTGTGGGCTTAGTTGTGATAAACAAAAAAACCATCTTTAGAGTTAGGGATGTGCAGTGCTTCGGATTCAGTTCTGAAAAGTTGCTTTGGAGTACATAAGATTACTAGAATAATGTCATTTGCTGTATTTGAATTCCTATGTACATTGAAGCACTGCACAGTCCTACCGTGCTTCTAAATTCTTGCCTGTTACATAAATAAGTTTCTCCAGTTATTCATGGGTGAGTGGAAGACACTCTTCATGTGCTTAGGTTCATGTGATAGGTTTGAAAGGCTACAAATCATTTGATTTGACACTTCTATAAACTATGGGGAATATTTTTGTTTTAGATGCTTTGGTATCTACTAAGCATCTCTCTTATTTCCACAGCTTTTAGTCGTGCTCCTGTTCCTATGGCAGTGGTCCGGAGGGAACTCTCTTGTGAAAGCTACCCAATAGAGCTCCGTTGCCCAGGAACAGATGTTATCATGATTGAAAGTGCCAACTATGGCAGGACAGATGATAAAATCTGTGACTCAGATCCTGCTCAGATGGAGAATATCCGCTGTTATCTGCCAGATGCTTATAAGATTATGACTCAAAGGTA
Source organism: Notechis scutatus (assembly GCF_049901735.1). Taxonomy (NCBI): domain Eukaryota; kingdom Metazoa; phylum Chordata; class Lepidosauria; order Squamata; family Elapidae; genus Notechis; species Notechis scutatus. The sequence continues at coordinate 164,511,876 of NC_142010.1, read as the reverse complement.
AGGTTTGAGCGTTCTTGCTGGATGGGTTTTGCTTTAATCTTGCTTGCTATTTATGAAAGTCTGTTATTGTTTGAGGTTGTTAAGGTATTTGCAATCTGTTTTCATGCTTCACAGCTATGGTAGTGTAAAAATGAACAAAAGAGTGAGTTACAAACCACAGAACTTTATTCAGATCTTTGGAAATGATTTAAAACTAAACTCAGTATTTATTGTACAAGAACCTCAAGTTGTTATGACCTTGATTTAGACATGTTTCATCTGTGGTCCCTTTATAGTTTCTCATTTCCTTTTATCTGGTGCCTTTTCTTTCTTTTTTTCTATTGACTTGCCACCCTAAAGCACATATTTTCTCTTGTCCTAAATTTTCCAGGGATTAGAAACTGGTCATGGAAGTATGTATTACATTAACTTCAAATGTGACTAGAAAATATTTAGAAGTGGATTTTTTTTTACTGGAATCCTTACAACTCCGTGCTTTGTTTTTTCCTTTTTTCCATGTTTGAACTTAGTCCCACTTTTAATTTAGGCCTTTGTAGATGTCACAGATGCTTCACATATGTTCGCTCCATAGTCCTTGCCCAGCCATGTAAGGTGAGTTGTAGATGAGGGACCTGAAATTGACTGACAGAGCTCTAACCTACTGAGTTAATGGCAGACGCTAGAATTAAAGCAGGATTCCTTATTTAATAGTCCATTAATTTAGACAGTACACCACACATAATCATAAGATGTATGTCAGGATTCCAAGTAACTTCCCCAACAGAATAAAAACTCCTAGGCAAGCATATTCCTCAAAGTACAGACTTATTAGGCATGTCACATTGGCACACCTGGGGAAACCCGAATCTAAAGTCCCTCGGGTTTCCCTCTAGTAAAAAAAAACATTTTCCCTCTTCCTGCTTCATCAGACCATCACATAGCCCAATCAGGCTGTAGTCCAAAGTTCATCTGGACTCACAGCCCACCTCTTCACACCTGGTGGGAACATCCTTGGTTCACAGAGGAAAGAATTTTATTTTGGTTACAAAGCCCTCACTTTCTCTACCTCTCCCCATCCTGTTTCCCCAGCTCACCCAGCCACTGCTGTGGCAGCCCTGGAGACACCAAGGAAAATGGCTCCAGGGCTGAAAAAGTACTTCAAAATTTAATCATTCCTTTTATGAGATTCTCATCCTCTATTCTGCCCTCTGGTCTTGTTCCTTCTTTAAAACAAACAAGCCAATCACTTCTGAGTGTGATACTCACATTTACTTCCAGCTGCAAATTAGTATATAATCCTCTTCTTGGTAGCTAACATTGCCTACTTAATCTTGCTTCCCTTTAAATGTATATGTGCAATATTATAATCTCTATTGGAACAAATATATTTATGTCAGCTTTGAGTTGGCCTTTTCTTTATATAAGTATGTCATGATCCTGACAGAATATCTGTCTTATAAAGAAGCATCATCATTCAACAAAATGTTCCTAAATTTCACATATGACCCCAGTGTTCCCAGAGATTATCCACAATTTATTTCTGAAATACTTAATGTCTATTTTTGTTGAAAAGCTTTCTAAATATCCAACCACATTTTTTATCATTTCATTTTAAATCCTCATTAACATTAGCTGTAGTAAGCATTTATGTCCAGAAAATATAAAACTAAATGCATTTTTAGCTTGAAAGCTAGCCTGGCAGGCTTTCATCTTAAAATAATAATTGATATTTGAACCTGTAATGGAAATGATGGCATACATTAACTATTATCTGTAGTCTCCCTCATTTCTGTTATATAAAATGCCTAGTGATTGTTTAACTATGAGATTATTTATTTCCTGTTTATTTGTTTACTCTTTTAGAGGCATGCAAGATTTTCAACTTTATATGCATTATATATGGTTTTCACTTTAATGAAAATATGAAGTTAAAACTGCAGTAAAGCTGGACTGTTTATGTGCAAGAAATACAACTAACATATTAAAATATTATACTGTATGTCTAGTACTCTTGTCATTTGAAAGACTGTCATTCCTATATTTCTTAAGTGTCTTCTGATTGAAAGAGTACTAGTCTGTAATGTATCTCGGAACAATATGTACATTTTTTGCTAAAACACAAACTTAAGATAAAGTATATAAAAACAAATTAGAGTTAGAAAAAGGAGAAACAAAATTGAAGAGACCCCCCTCTTCCCCATTCCTGTATACAATCTGTAGCAAAAAGTGTCATGGGTTGGACAGTAAGCAACTCCCCATTATTATTTCTGCTATTGTGGTTGCAACAATCCTCCCCAAACAGCTTACAGTCAGGGACAGCTTGTACAAACAATTATACATCAGAATACAATAAATACTACTTAAAAACAAATGAATGTTATGGCATCTTCAGAGATAGCAGTTGCTACCAATGGCCCTAGGAGAGGAAGAATCCAGCTGAGCTGCCTTCTGTGTAGTCTTTGTTGTCTGCATTTCTCCCTCACTCTGATTTTCTAATGTGATAGCACAGTGTTAAAAAATCAAGGGAAATACTGTTTAATCCATACTGGGCATTAGAGATTGGTGGTGATCCTCTTACAACTCTCCTAGTGGGAGATCCTTTTCAAGAGCAAAATCACCAATCCATTAGTCTCTTCCTTACAAATTGGATGTAAGCCAAATTCACACATACATGATATAAAAAAAGAGAAGGGGGGGGAGGGAGAACTATTAAATTCCTCTTCTGGCTCAGTTAGAAAGAAGAGATGTGATTTGTCTGACTGAAGGGGCAATATTCCAGGTCCAACTCTATTGGAAACATGGTCAGAGATTATTACTGACTTTAAAAAAGTTTAAATCTCCTGAGGAGATTAATTTTATCTTGGGGGACTGAGGAAGATAATATAGTCAAATCTTTTTTGTTTTTGCTTTGAGAAAACGTGGAAGAAGTACCAGGTGATTGAGGAGAGTCAATAACCCTACTTCCAAAAGGGATTAGAAAACCTGTGACCCATTGGGTCATTGTTTCAGAACTATTCCCTTACTTAAACTGAGAAACAGTCTGACCAAGGGCAAAAAAGCAGTGGGAGCAGGAGCAACTTTTGATTTCCTGCTGCCTTGACTGCCTTTTGACAGCCAAAGTTAGGATTGGTCTACAGCAAGGGTGTCAAACTTAGGCTTAGATCTGGCCCAGGGGGCCTCCCTGGAAACAGCAAAGGACTGGCCCCCAGTGCTTCTGTCAGTGAAAATGGATCTCGGAAGGCCTGGGCGCGGCCCTCCTGGGTTCCATTTTTGGCCATGACGGCTTCTTGTAGCCCTCTGCCAGCAAAAACAGAGCTCAGGGCGGTCCCTCTGAGCTCCTTTTTGCTGGGAGAGGGCTGCAGGAGGCTGTCGCATCCAAAACTGGGCCCGTGGGGGCCACACAAAGCCCCCCCTTGAGCTCCATTTTTGCTGACAGAGGGCTGCAAAACAAACTAAAAACAAAAGGAGAAATATTTCCCCTTTTACCTTTGAGCATGCAAGAAAGGGACAGGAAAGGAGAAAGGGAAAGAGGAAAGGGAAAGAAAAAGAAGGGAAGTGAGCAAGGAAGTAAGAAGAAAGCAGAAAGAGAGAAGGAGAAAGAAGAGGAGGGAAGGAAGGAAGATTATAATGAGAGTGAGTGATGTACTTGTGATGTACCTTAGTACTTGGCCACCACAGGTGCTCCCCCACATGAGTGACATCAAGCTTACCATGCCTCCACCCCACCCCCACAAGGTCAAACACAACCCTGGTGCGGCCCTCAATGAAATCGAGTTTGACACTCCTGGTCTATAATCCCTAGAGCCCTCTGGAGAGTTAGGACAAGACCAGCCTATTTGATCTCTAATGGATTAAAGAGCAGGAGCAGGAGGACTAGGGCAGGCCAGTCTACTAAACTTCTGAGTAATGATGTGACAACATTGGCAGCAATGAAGGAATCACAAATTTGCCAAATTTCAATTCCACAGAAGTTTTAGATCCCAGATTTTGGATGCTTTTTGTAAGTTAACTCTTTTGAGATATCGTTGTTCAAACTCTGTTTCCCTATGATGCAGGGGTGGGATTCTACCAGTTCGCACCTATTCGCTAGAACCGGTTGTTAACATTCTAAGCAGTTCGGTTGTTAGAAGAAATTACTGGCCTAATCCTGTAAGGAAGGCAGGAAGGAAACATTCTGGTGTTGCTTACAGAAACTGCCTCTTCATTAACCCTTATTACATTCTTGGCAGGACTAGACTTCCTGTCTCAGGAACGTCTTTGGAGTTTTTTTCCCCTCCTTTGCTGGCACTTTGCTTGTATGGAGTGACCATTCAAAGTTACAATGGCACTGAAAAAAGTGACTTATGACCATTTTTCACACTTACGACTGTTGCAGCATCTCCACAGTCACGAGAGGCCAGGCGAAGAGATGCGTGCCTCGATGTGAGTAATATTGAGTTGACCACACCCAGCCAATAACATGACCACCAAGCCATGTCCACCCAGTCACATGACCACCAAGCCATGCCCACCACCTAAGCCACGCTCACAGAACCGGTTGTTAAAAATTTGAATCCCACCCCTGCTATGATGTACTGTTTTGCCAGGGGTGGGATTCTACCGTTCTGTCTGGCTCTGTAGAACCGGTAGCTCTGAAGAGCAGCAGATATAGAACCAGTTCTATGTCTGCTGTTGTTTTGGCCCACCCACCCGCCCGCCTGCCCGCCTGGGCCCTTACCTGACCTTTATTTCCTACTTTTTCAACCTCAGGTGCTTTGCGCAGCACAGCTGTGGTTGAAAAAGCAGTAAAAAGGTGCTTTTTCAACTGCTGTGCACCCGCGCTGCTCAGCTGTCCAGGCAGCAAACTGACGACGATTCACATGCGCGCGCAGTAAATTGTAAATCACCGAACTGGCAGGAAAATCTTAAATCACCAAACCGGTAGTTACTACGGTCAGATCCCACCCCTGTGTTTTGCCCAGCTAAGGGTTACAGACAGGGGTGGGATTCTACCGGTTTGGATCGGTTCTATAGAACTGGTTGTTACGGTTCCCATTAGTTCGGAGAACCGGTAAATTGAGCCTCTGGCTGGCCCCACCCCTCTCCACCTGCTTCTCTGCTACCTGCCCAGTCAGTCCCTATCACGCAAGCGCTACATCATGCCTGCAGCCTGCTTGCCAAGCCAGCCTTTTGCTGCAGCCCTGCCTGATCTGATTATCTCCCTGGGTGAGTGCAAGACCCGGTTGCCTTTCCGCCACCACCACTTGCCTTTTGTTTTGCTCCTTCCCTCCCACCACTTGGAAGGACCAGCCCTCCCCGGACCTCCCCTCCACCGCCACCCCCAGGCCTTGCCGCGCCTCCCCTCACCAACCCGAGGCCTCCCCTCACCAACCCGGAACTTGCCATGCCTCCTCTCGCCGACCCAGGGCCTCCCCTCGCTGACCCAGGGCCTTTGCCAAGCCTCAGGGTGATGCAGCGATGGTGGCAGCCAGACTGCTTGCTTCCAGTAGCTGCCGACTCGGCCCTGCCCAGTGCCACTGTCGCCTGATGAAGCGAGCAGTCCCAGGAGTTCCTGCCCTCCCTTTCAGAGCTCCACCACCACCTCCTCTGCCGCCCAGGAGAAGCAAGCGGCAATAGAGGTACTTCAAAAGGGAGGACGGGAACTCCCGGGGCTGCTCACTTTCTTGTTCTCCCGCTGCCCACTTGTGTGTGTGTGCTTTGGAATGCCTCCACCCAGTACCACCACCATCGCCAGATGAAGTGAGCTGTCCTGAGAGTTCCCTCCCTCCCTTTCGGAGCGCCGCCACCATCAACTCTGCCGTCTAGGAGAAGGAAGCGGCAGCAGAGATGCTTCAAAAGGGAGGATGGGAACTCCTGGGGCTGCTCGCTTTCTTCTTCTGCTGCTGCCCACTCGTGGAAGGAAGGAAGGAAGGAAGGAAGGAAGGAAGGAAGGGGAAGAAGAAAGGAAAGAAGGAAGGAAGGAAGAAAAGGAAGGAAGGAAGGAAAGAAAGAAAGAAAGAAAGAAAAGAAAGAAAGAGCAAGAAAGAAAGAAAAAGGGAGAGAGAAAGGAAGTGAAAGGAAGAAAGGGGGATGAAAGGAAGGGACAGAAAGAAAAAGAAAGAAAGAGAGGGAGAGAGAGAAAGAGGGGGAAACAGAGAAAAAGAGAGAGAAAGAGAAAGAGGGGAGAGAGAGAGAGAAAGTGAGAGAGAAAGAGAAGGAAGAGACAAGAAAGAAAAGAAAGAGAATAGGGAAAGAAAGAAAAAGAGAGAGAGAAAGGAAGTGAAAGGAAGAAAGGGGAATGGAAGGAAAGGACAGAAAGAAAAAAAGAAAGAAAGAAAGAAGAAAGATAGAAAGATAGAAAGAAGAAGAAGGAAGAAAGGAAGAAAGAAAGAAAGAAAGAAAGAAAGAAAGAAAGAAAGAAAGAAAGAAAGAAGAAAGAAAGAAAGAAAGAAAGAAAGGAAATAGAAAGAAAGAAAGAAAGAAAGAAAGAAAGAAAGAAAGAAAGAAAGAAAGAAAGAAAGAAAGAAAGAAAGAAAGAAAGAAAGAAAGAAAGAAAGAAAGAAAGAAGAAGAAAAAGTGAATGAGATATATGGATGGATAGATAAATACATGGAAGGAGGGAGGGAGAAAGAAAAAAAGGAGAGAAAGGAAGGACACGAACCCTGGCTTCAGTAGACTCTTTGAAGCAGCACGGCAATCTAGAGCTGGCCTGCAAGGGATCTCAGAGGTCATCTAGTCCAACCCCCTGCTCTAACAGAAGATCCTTACAGAATCAAAGAATAGCAGGTTTAGAAGTGTTTGTGTGTGTGTGTGTGTGGCTGTCAAAACTTCAAAAACAGGTCAAATAGCTCTGAGGAGTTCAGTTATAAATTAGAACACTTGCTAAGCAACCGGCCATTAAGCGAGGGCCACTTGTGTTTGGTTTGCCAGCCACATGGCCACCAAGCCATGGCCGTCTGGTCATGTGACCAACAAGCCACGCCTACCCAGTCACACGGCCACCAAGCCACTCCCACAAATTAAGCCAAATCAACAGAACTAGTTGTTACAAAATTTGAATCCCACCCTGGTTACAGACATGAGAATTTCAGTAGTATATAGATAGTCTGATGCTGATATCTGGGAAGATTCTAAAGTAAACAATAAATGTAGGTTTTTTAAACTAAGAAGGGAATTGTGTTTATCAACCAATGGTTCCTTCTGACTCTAATTTTAGTCTGTGTATCTGTGTTATGAATACTTTGCTTCCAGATGTGCCTGATAACTTGTGATTTATGGTTATCTATTTATTTATTACATTTTTATCATTTTCTTTCCCTAAATTGGTTAGGGCAGCATTTAGATGCCCCACCTTTATAAGAATTGGTAAGAATACTGAAAAATAATATCCAAATATATTTTCAGTTGATATTTTAGAATCATTTAAAAACCATAATCAAACCATCCTTTCAGTCAATCAAAACATTAACATGCTAAATACTAGAAGGGGGGAAAATATTACAAGAATTTTAACTATGTTGAAAAGTCCCAAGTCTGCAGGTTGTAATTTTTTCCCCAACTTCTGGAAAGAAAGCCTTTAGTACACTCCTCAAAAATCAAATGTTGTTCTTTTCACAAAAATTTAGCGCATCCCTTCTACACAATCATCCTGCTCAATTGTAGTTGCCATCTGAAATCCTGTTCAGTAGTTCATTACAAAGGAGTTCTTTCTCAATGTCAGTATTAAAGCTTGAGGCTACATTTGATTATTTTTAGGTGGATTGCTAAGGCTTCTTTTATCCCCTTACTTTTAAATTAGTTTAATCATTGTCAATCATTATTCATGTTGTTTAGTTTTTATTTATTTATTTGTCCTTTTGAGTCATTGTTAACTTCCGATGATTGTCTGGGCTAATCCCAAAAAACATTTTCTTCACAATGTTTTTGGAACAAGTTTGTCCTTACTTTTTTCCTATATCTGAGAAAGAGTGACTGGCCCAAGGTCACCCAGTAGCTTCATGCCTATGACTTAACCAAAATATTTATTGGGGGGGGAGGGAGAGAGAGAAGAACATTTAAGAACCAAAACATTTATTTATTAGTCACATTTATATAGCCCTTCATCTCACAGCTCTGGGCAGCAAACAAATAATAAGAACAAACAAAAGAAACAATACAAATTATAAAATCCAGATTCATTTATTATTTGAATTTATATAGCTACCATATTTATTTATGTTCCCTGTTACAAAGAATCAGTGGTATTCCACTATATTTTCACTTTAAAAACTGCATCAATTAATTAAATAACAAAAGATACAGATGGTATATGTAAATGAGTTAGTAAATTAATGCAGAAGGGAATAAAGAAAGAAAAGGAAATGTATAATATATACTGTATATACTCCAGATAAATTAATTACAGTGGTACCTTGGTACTCAACTGTTTTTGAAATTCATCGAATTTGGTACTCAATGCCATGTCAATGTTTTGACATGAACATTTTTAAATTTTTAAAATCACATCTCCAACAGCAAGGCAACTGGACCCAACTTTTATTAACATTATCCAAGGTGTCCAGTATACATGTGTCCCAGCTGAAGCCAGTCCTGCACTTGAGCCCTATTCCCCTCAGAGATTGTCTTGAGCATGAACTCTTCGAACTCCTATTGAATTTATTGTCATCACTGCTATCAAATCTTCCCTCACAAGAGGGCTATATGGGTCATTTCTCCCCTCCCCCCATCCAATAAATTCTGAAATGCTTCCGGTTATATGAGACTGCAAGACAGTTTTACTTTATTGTATGAATTCAGAACCAAAGTGAACATGAGCCCTAGTTTACCACTTACCATTAAAACAGCACAGTTCTACAACTAGGTTTATACAGATACATAAACATTAGAATTATTTTATGCAGTGGGTGGTAATGCAGCCAAACAGAAAGGCATTTAGTGCAGGAAATTTTTGGCTTATAAAAAAAAAAGTTTCAGTATTTTATTAGCTTCAGGGTATTTTTATTCTCAATTATTTGGACAGAGTTCAGAGATATTTGCACAGTGCTGCTGAGGCCAAAAAAATTCTTATCTTCAGCTCCTGCTCAAATCTCATTGGAAGATTGCAAATGTTCCATGTTCTGTGTTTCTGCTTACCACCAACTTCAGGCTACTTATCTTTACTTTTTAATTAGACTTTTCTTTGTTCTATATAATTGACCTTGCTAACAGAAAAAAAATGTTGAGCAATAATCTCTTTTCCAACTGTGATTAACTTTTCCTTCCCCTTACCCTCATGGTTTTTCAAGCTTGCTGAAAATGTATTTGGCAGAAATAGTGTTTTCTTTTTTAACTTTTCTATCATGTTGGTTTACACAGTACTATTATGGCTAATAAATATATATTTAGTGCATGTAGGAACTGTTCAAATATCGGCTGCAATAACTAAGGCAGGTTGGGAATTTGTATGACTCAAGCACAGGCTTTCCAAAACTATTACTTCATTACTGTTTTCATTCTTTTTAGAGGGTGTAACACAACTTTAAATCCCATTTTAAATTATAATACTTGCCCACTAAAATGATATTTTTGGATTCCTTATATTTTGCAGGAGAATATATATAAATCTAACATGGACCAGTATTTGGCAATTTGTTGATGTTTTCCAACATGAATACTCACTCCTTCTTTCACAAATGCTCATAGGATCCCATGCATGGTCCTGCTATTATAGTGCAAGTTCTGCCCCTTTTCTATGCAGACAATCCTCAACTTAGAACCAATCGCTTAATGACCATTCAAAATTATGGAATAGTCCAAAAATGTTACTTATGGTCCATTCTCCAAGTTACAATTGATACATCTCTCCAACGAAATGATTGCATTTTGGGCGCTTGACAGCCAACTCACTTTTACAACCAGTTTGATTTGATCATCTAGTAAAATGGTTTTCCAGCAAAAAAAAAAACCAACCTTTGGAGAGTTGGATTGGGACCATATTACTTGCTTAACAACCATGGGATTATTTTAATGACCATGGGACTCGTTTAAACGACATTGCAAAAACAATTTTAAATTCAAGTCATGTGGTGACTCAATTTAAAACCACAACAACTTACGACCCATATTCTGGATTCAATTGTGATTGTAATTCAAGGACTACATGTATGTGTGTGATCTCACGTGGCATATTTCAAAATGGGGGGGAGCTTACATTGGGACAGCACAATGCTGATTTCATCATTTGTCTTCTGATGGCCCCCCCATACTTTTTTTTTGCACATAAACATTTCTTCCTTCCTTCCTTCCTTCCTTCCTTCCTTCCTTCCTTCCTTCCTTCCTTCCTTCCTTCCTTCCTTCCTTCCTTCCTTCCTTCCTTCCTTCCTTCCTTCCTTTCTTTCTTTCTGTATTCCAATAATTCTCTTCTAAAGTAAAACATGTGAGAGAGATATTATAGACCATGCTGCCACAGAATTAAGCATTAAGATCTGCCTGTCTGTCTTCCTGCCTGCTTGCCTGTCTGCCTACCTGCCTACTTACCTACCTATCTATCCATACATTCATCCAAAAGGCCTGCCTGCCCACCCAACCACCCAACCATCTATCTATCTATCTATCTATCTATCTATCTATCTATCTATCTATCTATCTATCTATCTATCTATCTATCTATCTATCTATCTATCTATCTATCTATCAATCTATCTATCTATCTATCTATCTATCTATCTATCTATCTATCTATCTATCTATCAATATATCTATCTATCTATCTATCTATCTATCTATCTATCTATCTATCTATCTATCTATCTATCTATCTAGCTATCTACGTATCTACCTACCTACTCTCTCTCTCTCCATCCATTCATCCATCCATGTTCGAAGCGCCGGCCCCGCAGGCACATTGGGAAAGTAGAGCAAAGCCAGTCCAGAAGGGAGGGAGGGAGCGGGGAGGGAGGGAGGGCGTGGGGAGGAGGAGGAGGGAGGGAGGGAGGGAGGGAGAGAGAGAGAGAGAGAGAGAGAGAGAGAGCTGATGCATCAGATTGAAATGAGGCCTAGTTTAGACTGAGGCCCTTTAAACAGGATCCATTGGACCAGATCTCCACCCTAAAAAAATATTTTTCCCCAATGTATTACAGTGCCAATTCTGAAGAAGGCAAAACCAAAATGTACTGGTAAATTACAAGGAGAACGCGCGCACACACACACACACACACACACTCCCTTCTAACCCTGCTGGAGCAAGTGATTGGACTAGAATAGATATCTCATTAGCTTTCTCCTCCCTCCCTCCCTCCTTATTTCTTTTTCTTTCTGTCCCTTCCTTCCACCCCCCTTTCTTTGTCCCTTTTTCTTTCTTTCTCTTTTCTCTTTCTTTTCTTCCTTCTCTCTCTCTTTCCCTCTCTCAGGCTTACCCCATTGACTTGGTGCACCGCTCTGCTCAGACTTGCTTGGGTAGGTCCCTCTGGTGCAGCGGGCTCAATGGGATTGACCTGTGGGGCTGGCACCTAGAGTAGAGCAAAGCCAGAGGTCGGTATTTTTTGCTGCAAAGAATCACAAAAGCTCCTGGGTTGTGCGCAAGAAGGAACACACATGTCAATGCAATTCAGCAACATAAAATAAAGAAATACAAATTTAAAAAATCAACAAGAATCGGCAAAGCATCTCTGATTAGATTCTATTCTCTACTAGAATCTAATCAGAGATGCTTTGCCGATTCCAGTCCAATGACCTGCTCCAGCAGGGTTGGAAGGGAGTGTATGTGTATGTGTGTGTATGACTGTCAAAACTCCAAAAACAGGTCAGGTAGCTCTGGGGAGGCCAGTCATAAATTCGAACACGTGCTAAACAACCAGCCATTAAGTGAGGATCACTTGTATTTGGTTTGCCAGTCACCTGGCCACGCCCACCCAGTCACATGACCACCAAACCACATCTACCTGGTCACGTGACCAGCAAGCCACACCCAACTAGTCACATGACCAGCCAGCCATGCCCTCAAATTAGGCCACGCCTACAGAAATTTGAATCCCACCCCTGGGTGGGGGGCACCGAGGATGAGTTTGTAGCACCAAGGGGGCGGTGGACTGAAAAAGTTTGGGAACCACTGATCTACACTTTCTTCTTTTCAACCACAGTTACATCTGGTGTACTATCATAGAATCATAGGGCTGGAAGAAACCTTGGAAGTTTTCTAGTACAACCCGCTGCCAAGGCAGAAGTCCTTATTCCATCCTGGAGAAATAGTTGTCCAATCTTTTCTTGAAAACCTCTAGTGATGAACATTCAAAACTCTGGGAGGCAAGCTGTTTCATTGGTTAATTGCTCTCATTGTCAGGAAATTTCTCCTTAGTTCCAAATTCAAACTTTTATCAGTTTGAATTTGGAAATCTCACAATATTTTAAACTGCTCATTCTCAACTACTTTTTCAATTCTGTGTTCCCACCAATTTTTCACTACTGACACATGATAATTTTTAAAGATGTTCCAATGAATCATTTTGCCCACTGTGTTGTATTGTTTTTTAATAATTGTCTGTACAATCTTCTTGCATGAGCTGAATATGTAATTTACTGTTACTGCTTCCTTGTAAAAACTGCACTTCGAATCATTTGATGATTTTTCAGTTGTGGCCTTGACTTCATTAATTTGAATAGCAGCCAAAAACAAGCCTTCAGTTTCTTTTTTTTTTAATGTACCATCTGTAAGCCATGCTTTGTTTTATCTTTATCTTCTTTCCCCTTGTCTTTTGTAGAAATAGACCATGTAATGCTTTTCCATACCATTTCATTATATACATTTGATTTCTTGTACATTTCTATTATAAGTTCCTATTTTTAAATGCTTGTTCTTCACTGTTTCACATAATCAGCCAATGCCTGCTTCTCTTCTTCAGTAGCTTGTTTGACTTGAAGCAAACTTCTACCTCCAATTGTGCAGGACTCATATAATCTATCAATATCACTAAAGGAATGTAATGTATAGTCAATAATTTTCTTGTTTTTCAGTCCAAACTGTCCAGTTCAGCTTATGTGCAGTTAATATTTCCAGCAGTATATCATACAGAGCCAGTTTGATCTAGTTGCTAAGGCACCAGGGTAGAAAGCAGGAGGCCATGAGTTTAACTCCTGGCTTAGCCATGAAAGCCAACTGGGTGACCTTCAGCCAGTCTAAGTGTGTGTGTGTGTGTGTGTGTGTGTGTGTGTGTGTGTACATATATAGTTATAGTTATGTAGTTCCCCAAAGTTATGTAGTCTGAAATAATATATTTAATTGATGAATCATGTGTGAATGTCAGTGCTGCATCCTTGTTTTTGATAAAGTTTTCATTGATTTCATAAAGTTAATCATTTTTTTACTTAATGGCTGCCAAATCAGAAAGGCTCAAGGCAATTTCCACTAAAAACTCTATAAAAAATAACAAGAATGTTCATGAAAATGAAATAAAACTGTTATATATACCATGGTACTTGCCAATAATGTCTTCTTTCACCTATTCTTTTTTAATTTAGCTTTAGAACTTCCAATAATTGAAAATCTGGAAATATTAGGGAACCTGCTATGTGCAAATGGTTTTGTAGATCAGCCAAAAATATCAATTCTTACCGTCATTTCACATATGTTGGTCCTCTACTTGATTAACCTATGAATTATAGGAAGTCAGGTTTCATACTACTGATTCTCTGTAATAAATGCATAAATTGCGGTTTGAGAGTATATATTTGACTTCATTGCTTTTGGCGGTATGTTATGTCAGTAGAATTCTGAACTAATGTTCTAACAAAACTCTAATGTGGACACAAATGAAGAAAGACATAGTTACTGTGATATTCCTTTGAGTATATGTAATAATTTAAATATGACCAAGTTAAATGTAAGTCTAAAGCTGATGCATATTTTAACATATTTTTATCCTTTATACTATTTCAAGCAAATTTCTAGGATAATAAACCTTTTTGAGTGGTACTTCTTAAGATTTTAACTGTATAAATCAGGGATCCATAACCCCTGACCGCAGCTTGGTCAGAATTGGACTGCAGAAATGGTGGGCAAGTGCACGCAGCTCCATTTGTGCGAGTGGCAGGTGCATGTGCCCGCCACTTGTGCAAATGGAACTGCACATGTGCCTGCCACTCACACAGAATCATCCCCTCTCCTCCCCCCTGTTCCTCCCCCCCCCTGCGGCAAACCAGATAGGTTGGAGACCACTGGTATAAATGGTATTACCTATATGAGAAACATTAAATTATTATTTTTTCAATTTCACACTTTTTATTTTATCCTTTAATTTGGCTCTCATTGTTAGAATAAAGAACTTCTCTCTGAATTCAGTTTGTAAGTTCTTTGTTGCATGCACTGAATTCTTTGTTTCAGATAATATGAGTTTTCAATTCTTAATGCATGAGGGGCAGAAAACCTAGGGTTGCAGATACAATAGATAATAAACACTGATCATTTTGCATACCAAAAACTTTCATTATAGACAATCCCGATTCTAAAATTGTTGCTTATTCTGTTTTTAAGTAAGTTAGAGTTCTGATATTATTATTTTTGACCAGTTTAATTCTGATATAACTTATGTTTTAACCTTTGTAAGACATGCCATTTAGTTTAACTAAGAGTAAGTACTTCTTGTCAGTTTATGTAAATTATGCAACCCTTTCATGGGCTTGATGCTATTATGAAATTCCTTGGATATTAAGCTTGAGAAAAAAAACAGCTGAGACTCCTAAATAGGCAATTCCTTTGGACAAAAAGTTAAAAATGTTATTATTTTTCTTAATTATTTTTTTTATTTTTAATATAATAATTCCATCTTCAGTTAAACAGTGTGTTGTCTGGGTACAAATATCTTTGTTGAATAGTAATCAAAATTTGCAACATCATTCATTACATTGGTATTTCTATAATATAAAAATTGTAATATTCCACATATTCTACAATATTAAAATAATAATATTCAACATATTAATTGTAATATTTGCTTATCTCTATTAATTTACCTTCTTTATTTTATTTCCCTGTTTCCCTGTTTTTAATTTCCATTTTTGTTATTTAACCATTGATAAAATAAATCCCATGTCAAATAATATTCAGTTTGCTCTTTCTCCTTAATTGCAAACGTTAGTCTGTTCATTTCTGCATATTCTAATATTTTCCTAATCAAATTCTCATCTGTATGTAACTCTTCACTCTTCCAGCTGTCTGCAAATACAATTCTAGCAGCAGTTAATATATGAATAACTAAATATGCATTTTCCTTACTATTTTGGGGGGGTAGAATCCCTAATAGAAATATTTCTAGCTTCAAATCAATATGCTGTTTTATCATCTTTTCCAACTACATATGTATTTTTGACCAGTGTTTTTTTGCTTTTGGGCAAGTCCACCATATATGATAATATGACCCAGGTGGCACTTCCAACATTTAGCTGACTTGCCAACCGGCAACCATGCTAGTGCAAAATGCCATCTCTTTTAACAGATTATACAAATACAAATTTTCTTTGTATGCAGTTGACATTGTTAATTTATAGTTCTTGTCCCACATTTTTTGCCATTTATCTAATTCAATTGTACAACCAAAGTTTTTTGCCCATACTATCATTGTTTCTTTTACTTGTTCATCTTCCAATTTAATGTATAGTAAGTAGCTGTATATTTTTTTTATCAATTTTTCCTCTGCTCCTGTTAGTATCTTGTTTAATTCTGTTAATTCTTTATAAAAACCATATAGTTTTGCATCTTTCTCATATCTAGAATGTATCTGCAGTTGTGAATACCATGTCATATCAATCCCCTGATTGTTGAATTCTTGTTTATTTTTGAGTTCCCCCTTCTCATTAAAATATCTTTATATCTAACAATATTTTCTATGTTAACGACATTTGGGTGAACCAGTACTTCCATTGTCGAAAGCCAAACTGGTATCCTCAAATAGTATTGTTCTCTGACTTTCTCCCATACTAACAATAATGCATTCCTAATATAATGCCTTTGAAAGTAACCATGTATTTTATTTTTCCCATACCACAAGAAGGCATGCCAGCCCAATTGTAAATCATGTCCCTCCAAAGTCAATAGTCTTTTGTTCCTCAATACAATCCATTCTTTCACCTAAGTGGGTACCACAGCCTGATATAATTCCCTATTTGGTAACCCAAAGCCTCGTCTATTTCTCACATCTTGCAACATTTTTAAATTTATTCTTGCTTTTTTCCCTTGCCAAATATATCTTAATATTACTTCATTGAGTTCCTCAAAATATTTTTCCCAGTTTTATCAGAATTGTTTGAAATAGATATAATAATCTAGGCAATATATTCATTTTTATTGTAGCTATCCTACCTATCAGTGATAATTGCAGGTTTTTCCATTTCTCCAGATTTTTTAATTTGTTGCATCAGTTTATAATAATTATCTTCTTTAATAGTTACACGTCTTGCTGTCAAATTAATCCCTAAGTATTTTACTTTTTTAGTAATCTGAATACCTATTCTCTTCATTAACTCTTTTTTCTGCATATCTGTGAGATTTTTAACTAACATTTTAGTTTTCTCTTTGTTTATTTGCAATCCTGCCATTTTGTCATATTCCTCTATTTTTTTAATTAGTTTAAGCCCTGTTTTTTGTGGATCTTCCAAAATGAAAACTAAGTCGTCTGCAAAAAAAATTTTAATTTCCATACTGTTTATATATCTTGTCTGACATTTCCATTTAATACTTCCAGTGTCAATATGAATAGTAGGGGAGTCAAAAGACATCCTTGCCTTGTGCTTTTTTAAATATCAACCTTCTATGTCATATCTCCATTTACTGTTGCTGTTTGCTTGTAATATATCACCTTAATTATATTAATAAATATTTCCGCAAAAGCCATGTCTTTTAACTGTACTAACATGAATTGCTAGTTCAGATTGGCAAATGCTTTCTGTGCGTCTAGGAAGATCGATGCCATCTGCTTCCCTGGGTGTGCTTCCTAGTACTCCAGCGTGTTTAAGATTATTCTCATATTTTATTTAATTTGTCTCTTAGGTAAAAATCCATTTTGATCTGGATGTACAAATTGGTTTAAAAATCTTTTAAGTCTTTCTGTGATTATTGAAGCATATATTTTGTAGTCTGCATTCAATAAGGATATTGGTCTATAATTTTTTATCTATTGTAAGTCTGAGTCCTCTTTTGATATGAGTGTGATGTATGCTTCCATCCATGAATTTGATAGTTTTGCTTCTAACAGTACTTCATTGAACACTTCCAGCATTGGTATACATAGGATTTTTTGCAAACCTTTGTAAAGTTCTCCTGCTAGACCATCTGGGCCCAGCTTTTTACCATTTTTTTGTCTCTTAATTGCTTCTGTTAGTTCCATCATTTTTTATACATGCCTTTAACATGGCTTTTTCTGTTTCAGGTATTTTAGGTTTTTATTTTAGGTTTTTATTTTATACTTTTTAAAGTATTGTTTTATTTTGTCTTCAGTTTCAGAACTGTCTCTTCGTCATATAGTTTTCCATAATAATTTTGAATTACTTTCTTTTTATCATCATTTTGATGGTAAAGGTTTACTTCCTCATCCATTAATTGGTGTATCATTTCTTTTTCTTTCTCCTTTTTCAAGCTATACACCAGCCATCTTCCTGGTTTATTTGTGTTTTCAAAAAAAATTGTCATTTCTAATTTTTGGTGCTAATTCTTCTTTATTATATTTAACTTGTATTTTATTAATTCCATTTGGTTTTTTAAGTTCTTTTTGTGTGTGTGGTGGTTCTTTTTGTAATACTGTCTCTAGTCTCTTATATTACTCTTCTAATGTCTTTTGGTTTTGTTTCTTCTTATTTTTCTTTCCCATATAAGTTATGACTAAACCTCTAATATATCCCTTGGCTGTATCCCATACATTTTGTAATGTGGTCTCTTCTTTTCTATTCTCTTTAATTAAAAAAATCTAATTCTTTTTCCATTAATTGAATAAATTCCTTGTCTTTTAACATTGATTCATTCAACATCCATCTTAATTTCCTTTTTTGTCCTTTCCATGTGACTGTTATTGGATTATGGTCTACCCAATTACGTGTTTCTATATTCAATCCTTGTACATTAGATTTCAGTTCAGCTGACATCCATATCATACCTATTCTTGACCAAGACATGTGCCTAGTTGAGTAGAATGAGTATTGATTTTCCCTAGGATGTATCTCTTTATTAAATGGATATAAACTGCTCATATCTACTTTGGAAGTATAAACAATATTCAGTTTGTATGAACCAGTGGTGAATGTGGTGGTTATATTTTCCAAGAGAGGAATCTTTTTTTTATTCTACAGTGAGTCCTGAACTAGATTGAGATCATAAAAATTACACAAATACATAGTAAGAATGGACAGTTTCTGTTCAACTCCCAATCCTTAAGAAGGATTAAGGACTATAGCATAGCCTCTTCCTCTGCTGAAGTAGGATTTCTGCTGAAGTGATGCATCTGATGAAGAAGCAATTTCCAGGGTCTGGGAGGAATTAACATATTAAAATTAGACATAGTCTTGCATTCATCTGAAATGAAGTTAATTGCTTTTAGTGATAAATAGATATGTTGAATTGTCTGCAATTTTACCATTTTTAGTTATTGCTTCATGATCAAAAGAATATGGTTGAGCATGGATGATGGAGCACAATTGTTAAAATATATAGATGTAAGATATTGTTGGAAATTTTTTTAATCTCCCTTCAAAAATAATTATTTTTATCCTTGATGTAGCACTCACAACTTCTGGATGCAAGAGCATCCACAAGGAGTTTGTGGATGATGCACAACTACAGGAGGCATTCTCAGGAATTCATTGTGAATTTCATTCATTGAGTTCAGGAGAAATCTTTTATATTTTGTGAAATGAATGGAATGCAATATAGAAGAAATGTGCCTGATCAATGAAGCTTAGAAGAATAAATCATACTGCAGCTATTTTCTGTTCTTTATGTATGATACAGTAGGGTACACACATGTTATCATATTGATTGCTAAATGATTGTATTGTTCTTCAAACATTGCACGGCAAGATTAAGCATTTTCTGTATTGTTATTATTTTAGTAAATATATGTTGCACAAAAGAGAAAATGCAAAAAGAAATGGACTACTAAAACATAAGCCCAAAAAATCCCTCATGTTATAAATGATTAGTGAGCTAACTGTTTGATTCATGTAGATGGCACATTATAGAAAATCAGAGGCTAGGTTATTGTCCCAAGCTGCTTCTGTTCTAGATGTTGATCTAAACTAGGAAATAGGGAAATGAAAGCTAATATCAAAGAATATGCTGCTATTTAAATAGAAAATGGAGCGTTGTGCCATAAACATAAGGCAACTTTTCAACAAAATCCACTAAATGCAAAAATGTAGCCAAGCCATATATTAACAAGAATAAAATGTAGTAAATCCTGTGGTTAAACTACTATTTAGATTGCCTTCCCTTTTCAACAGCCTTTAGTTTAGCTTCAAAGTTCCTATATTAAAAGTACTGAAGTAAAGACAGTAGAAATGTTACATGTGAGTTGATATACTATATTTATATCCCATCTTTATTATTGTTAAAAACAATTTAAACTAGCAAACATACCTAACGCTCCTCCCCCCTCCTGTTTTCCCCACAACAACAACTCTGTGAGGTGAGAAGGACTGAGAGAAAATGACTGGCCCAAAGTCACCAACTGGTTTCATGCCTTAAAATGGGACTAGAACTCACTTTCTCACTTTCTAGTCTGGTGCCTTTAACCACTAGACCAAAATGGCTCTTAAACCTATTGGAGGAATTGTTTGAATTGATTATTCATACTGTCCCAAACCATATCTCTTCTTTTTGAAAGATGGATACAATTATTTTCCCTACAATATTCCCTATACATTTTACTATGTAAAAATCATAATTTAGGGAAAGGTGAGCAGTTGTTCCAAATGGTTCCAGGGCCACTTGTTACAAATGGCATTATTATGTCTTTCATTTAAGAAAGCACATAGTAGAATATTCATATATGCCTAGGAAAATATTTACTGACATCTGAGCACAGGTAAAACAGGAAGGTTAAACGGTTTCCTTAAAATGGACTTTTATCCAGCTCAAATGAAAGTTCTCAATAAATACAAAATGTGCAAACCCAACTGGAAATAATGTTAACTTCAACAAGTAGATAAGCACAAACTTTTCCTTCATCATCGATGGTCCAGCTTCCCAACAAAAGACTACCTTGGACAATAGTGGGGCTTGGAAGAAGCCTGTAAGAAATTTTAATACATTTGTTTCTTATTGGACTATAAATAATTTTAGAGCTGGTGGTACAAAATCACCTCATTTTGAGTGGAAAATTTTGGGCTAAGGGATTCACATAAGATACTATCCCAATCACCACCAAGAAATAATTCTTCTTCCTCCTCACCCTCCTCTCCCATTAAGTGCCATCCTTTTCATGTTATCTTTGCTGAATTAAAGTGCCTGTTTAATTTATATTTGGAAAAACAACTTACTGTGCTTAGTGTACAATTCAGACTGTAGCTTTTACATATGTTTGCCTTTTGTTGTATTTGCATATTGTTTTGCTTATTTGTTGCTGAATGAAAAAAAACCAGGATAATCAGGATAAATAAATATAATTCACAATTTAAAAGCTCATTGGGTGATGGTAATATTCTCTTAGCATATCCTGGAAAGAGTTTCCAACTATCCATGGTTAATTGGATTGGAGCTGTCTCATTTCCCAATGACTTCATAAATAATTAATTGTTTTACTATTAAATAAAATACCCAAATAATGTTTTTAAATGAAAACTAATCTTTAAAAAGTGCAATAAGAAATATAAAATTATTACAGCAAAAGGCCACAATTTTTTTAAAAAACTTATAACAACATCATAATAAATAATTGTTTTAGAATGTAGAAGAAATTCACATTGTCTTACAATTTAAAAGAAAACTTCTAAATTGGTATATGACACCTTAGAAATTGTCTGAGACATATAAAGGACATAATTACTAATTAAAATGTTTTAAACACATGAAAGGACATTTTATCACGAATGGTAGACTTCTGCAAAAGTGAAAAGATACTGGATACAAATATATATCATGATGCAGAGAGTTCTAAAATTAACTTTCAGATGAAACCAGAACTTTTCTTATTAAGACTTATGGACTGTCAACTAGAATAGTCTCATGGACAATTGGTTTTATATATGACAGCTGCAGTGAGGCTATTATATGCACAGAGATGAAAGACTATAGAAACACCAATAATGGAGAAAAGGGTTTTGAAGATGGCTGAGTTTGCAGAAACACTAGAGCTCAATTGACTTGTTTGATTAAGGAGGGAACTACAACTTCTTTTATATTTGAGATATTGTAATGTCTGCAAGAAGAACTATAAACTTCAATCCATCTTAGTTTTTTAACACAAATAATTATCCCTAAAACTTGCTTGATTTATATTAACAGGAACATTCTTTTTCTTGAACAAGATTATTGATTTGCAACTAGAGTATATGAACTAAAGAAACACATATTGACATATCTTGATCTATCCAGTTACTATATCAATAGTTCTATGAAGCTTTAAGAGTGAAGAATAAAATCAGTTTTCCTCCAGGTGGTTTCCTATTTTCATGCCACTTTCAAGCTTTCCAAAATGCACCAAAAGAATTTTCTAAGACATGTGTTCAGTCTGAGTATCTATAGAGAATGGAAATTTAATTTTCAGAAAGTTATGAAAATTTGACAGCTTTTGGAAGTCTTCCTACAACTTATCAACCATAGAATCATAGGGCTAGAAGAGACATTGGAGATCTCCTCAGAGCATGGGTCTTTATTCCCTCCCAGGCAAATGGTTGTCCAGTCTTTTCTTGAAAACGTCTCCACAGCTCTGGAGGCAAGTTGTTCCAATGAGTAAGTGTCCTCACCATCAGGAAATTTCCACTTAGTTCCACTTTAGATCTTCCTCTAGCTTCCAGTTTGGAATAGCTTCCATCCATTGCTTCTTGTCCTGCCCTCAGGTGCTTTGGAGAATAAATTGCCCCCCTCTTCCCTGTGACAACTCTTCAAGTGTTGGAAGATGGCTACTATGTCACTCATAAGCCTTCTATGTTAGGCTAAACATACCCAATCCATTTAACCATTCATCATACAGTTGAGCCTCCAGACCCTTTAATCCCCTTTGTTGCTCTTCTCTGAACACTTTCTAGGGCCTCAGCATCTTTCCTGTACTGTGGTGACCAGAACTGGATGCAATATTCCAAGTGTGGCCTTACTAGTGCCATAATAAAAGGTACTATCACTTCTAGTGATCTTGATGTTGTCCATTTATTGATGCAGCCTAGGACTGCATTGGCCTTTTTGGCAGTCGCAGCATACTTCTGGCTCATATTTAAGCAGTGATCTAGTAAGACACCAAGAACCCCCTATTCTGTACTTGTGCATTTGGTTTTTCTCACCACTGAACTGCATCTTATTGCATAGGGCCGATGCTGAAGTCTGTCAAGATCCTTCTGAATTTTGACTCACTCAGTAACAATTATCTTTCACTGCTTTGTCATCTGCTTTTCTGGCCCTGAGGTAAAAAGCAAGAGATCAAGGTTGTTACACTGCAGGCTACTTTGTTCCTACAACTAGAATACTTAAATGTTTCAAATTTTGTTCTGCTGAAGCATGAAACACTGAGTCATTACTATCTAAGCAAATAACACCGCAAAGTATTGTAGGAGAGACTTGGGTTTCCATGAACTGAAGAAATCCAAGAGCTACCATAAAAAAAGGGGAGGCATGTTGTAGTGGTGGTGTTCTGTATCAAGGGAACCAAGGCAGCTATGTGCAAGCGTGATAGGATATTGCAGGAGGTATATTGTTTTCCAGATGTCTTTATATAGGATGTGTTTAAACCATTGCCAACTCTCCTCTCCTCTTGATACATGTGAAGTTGAATGAAGATGGCCACTAGCTTTGAAAGAATTATGAAGACAGCAAGATTTGGAGCAGGGGGGGTGAAAGAACTAGCGAAAGAAGTGTTTGGCACACACCAGTCTCATCAAGAGGATGTCACACTACAGACCTGTCAAACTCCAGCTTGCAATGTGATTAGATCTGGCCCGCAGGTGTGCCCTGGAGAGCCCCAACCAACCCCAGCCTGGCCAGGTGCTTCATCTAGGCACGCATACAGGAGGTGGCAAGTGCACAGGGTCTAGTGCGCAGCTGACCTGTGATGAGCACCATTTTGCCCCACAGGCTGACCATGTTTCTGCACCAGGTGGCTACCACAAAGCTGTAGTAGAGCAGCACATAGAGCCCAGCAGCAATGCCACACCTGCCCCCATGCCTCCGCCACCTCCATGGTCTGCTCGCTGGCCTGGCCCTACCTGCTGGCCCCACAGTCCATGAGCACTTCCCTTTCATTGGGATGGCCCTCGCCACTGCATGGGAAAGCCACAGCCACTGGCAGCACTGTCACCCTCCCTTTGTTCCCTCCTCCTGGCCTTCTCTTGGTTGTCTCCCATCCTTGGTCCTAGGGGGCTCCCTGGCCAACAGCAGCCCTGACGCCCTCTCCCCCTCCCCTCATCCCTTCCTGAGCACAGAGGAGGGGAGGGAGGAGAAGGAGGGAGGAAGGAAGAAAGGAGATGGGAAGGAGAAGGAGGGGGGCAAGGAAGGAGGGAGATTGGAATGAGAGGGAGGCAGCGTCTGAGAGAAGTCTGCCTGGGTACTTGGCCACCAACAGCCCTGCTGCCCTCTCACCATCTCCTTGCCCCTCCTCCTGGCCTCTCTTGGTGGTCTCCCATCCTATTGCTGAAGATGTTTTGCTTACAAACCTGTATCTTCTTGCAAGGAGAGGGAGTGGGCCTCTCTCTCACCTCCCATACCCATTATGAGCATGGCTGGGCACCCCTTAGGGGAAGCAGGACTGGGCTGCTGGGTCCAGGTACCCCAGGAGCTTGAGGACCAGGCTGGGCACTTGGTCTCTGCTGCCCAGGGCTCTGCCCACTCTGCCATCCAGGGGTCCTCTGCATGGCCTGAGGGGCACAATGAGGTTCCTCTGGTGAATGAGGCTTTGGTGCTCGCCTTGGTCTCACCCTCCTCCACTGGAGACCGTATCCCCCTCCCAGCCTTGCCTGTCCCCCAGGGATGGGATTCTACCGGTTCTGTCCACCTCTGTAGAACCGGTAGCTCTGAAGAGCAGCAGACACAGGACCGGTTCTATGTCTGCTGCTGTTTTAGCCCACCCGGGTTTTTACCTGTCCTTTATTTCCTGCTTTTTCAACTGCAGCTGCTTTGCGCAGCACAGCTGCGGTTGAAAAAGCAGGAAAAAGGGGCTTTTCCAACCACTGCGCACCCGCACGCAGTGCTGCTCAGTTGTCCAGGCAGCTCAGCAGGTCGTAAATTGCACTCACGTGACTCGTGCAACTCACGCATACACGCACGATGCAGGGCAACAGAACCGGTAATTATACCAGTCGGATCCCATCCGTGCTGTCCCCTCACAGGAGGCTGCTGCATGTGGAAGCATAGAGGAGAAAGTTTCGAGGAAGCAGTTTCCTCCGAGTCCAACTTCTGCCTTGGCAGATCTCTGGAGAGGAGGATGGGATGGTGGGGGAACTGCAAGAGGGAAGGCTGCCACAACAAGCCAGCATCCTTACCACACACTATTGGAAATGGGGATTCCCTTTCGAGAAGGGCCAGCCTCCCTCATGCAGGACCAGGGAGTGCTACTCCCCTGCCTTCTCCTCTTGCTCTCCAGAGCAGGGATCTTCAAACTTGACAGTTTTAAGACGTGTGGACTTCAACTCCCAGAATTCCTCCTCCAGTCATGTTAGCTCAGGAATTCTGGGAGTTGAAGTCCACAAGTCTTAAACTTGCCAAGTTTGAAGACCCTTGTCAAGGCAGAAGTTGGACTTGGAGGAAACTGCTTCCTGCAAACTTTCTCCCCCGTACTTCCACACACAGCAACATCGTCCTCCACCTCCTGCTTTGCTGGGAGGGGGCACCGGGCAGGGAAACACATACATACAACGTGTACACAAACACAACATTCCAAGCTTGGAGTCTTTTATCCACACCTGAGCTTGCCAATCATTCCTGGGCTTGGGGAGAAGGCCCCCTCCTTCCTCTGTGGATAAAAGTCCCCAAACGTGGAATGCAGTGTGTGCGCGCACACACACACACTTGGCTGCCATGAGTTTGAAGAGGCAAGGAGCCTGTCAGGCACTGAATGGTCCCCACATTGAGATATCCAGGGCAACTTGTTATATCCTGACCCAGCCATCCTGAGTCAGATGCACCCATTGAGTGGCATTGAGCCGGTTACGCCTAGTCACAGTGACCACCCAGCCACTCCTACCCAGCCACACCCACTTAACCACTGTGAGTCGTCACTTACATGCAATTGGCCCTTTGAGAGCAACCATAATGCTGCCCACAATGAAATTGAGTTTGACACCACCACCCCGTCACAGTAGAAAAAATGAAGAGGGTAACAAAGCTCAGAACTGAATATTCAATCAAGCGTTGGGACCATGGAAGGATGCAAAGGGAGAAGCAGGAGGTCAGAATGGGATCTCAGAGTGGGTACTCAAATCTATGGATTTCAGAGATTTCATTATGTCCCCAACTTCATTAACTGCATAAAGCTATGCTGAACAGCAGTGAGACCAAAGGATTTAACTTGTGCATTATTGCAGGCTGAATACCTTAATATGAATGACTCACCTTGTGATTCCAACAAATGAGGTGAGTGCTTTGAAGAACAAACATTGTAGAAATACAATATTTTTAAAAAAACAATAATAGAGACCTGAAAAGAGAGAATAGCAATGAATCAAATTTAAGACAGGAACTCTTGAGTACAACAACAAAGAACAAGCATTAGATCATTTCGCTCTGCATGGATATATTCCATCATTCATTTATATGACTTTACACAAGTTCTTAAACCCTAAAATTTATATGAATGCTGATGAAGCATTTGAAATATGAGCGTGCTTCATGTTGGTTAAA
The DNA here is from genome assembly GCF_049901735.1 of Notechis scutatus. NCBI lineage: Eukaryota > Metazoa > Chordata > Lepidosauria > Squamata > Elapidae > Notechis > Notechis scutatus. Next base: position 164,485,922 of record NC_142010.1, on the reverse strand, counting down.
TAACCTCTGCTTTCCAATTCTAGAAAGATGGATTCCAATTCTAGAAATATGTGTCTTTTATTGTATGATAAACTGCATAAACATTAAAATATACTTACCGAATAAAGAAAACTCCATAAATAAGCAATAAAGCCCTTCTTGACTGAAGAATATAGGAACAGAGAGAACTTTTCCTCTCCTCTAATAGAAGACTGAAGCAATAACCAAACACTAACAGGTGACCACCTGGCACTTTGGTTAGATTTTTTTATTTTAGAAAATTTTATAGCAGAGGTGTAAGAGTAGGAAAAGAAATTACACCAGGAGATTCAAAAGTGGCACATGGACAGAGCTCACTAGAGCCTCAGCACCCCATTCATGCCAGAGTTCCTGATTTTTTTTAAAAGCAGGAGTTTGTCTGATCAATATTCATGCAATTGAATAGGAATTGTTTGGTTCTTAAATTCTGGTGTAAGAGTTATTAAGTATTCTAGCAAGTTTAGGATATTTCACTGTCACAGAAATACTTAGAATGGTGACTGATGCATATTGTACCAGCAAGGAGACATGAAACACTTGGCACCACGAGACAAACTGGACCAAAATTGAACTGCAAGATGTTCTGTTTTGATCTTACTGTATAAAAAGATCTTCTGACAAGCGATACAACTGTTCTGTTTTCTCTTTTAAAATCATGTGTAAAACATACTACATTTGACTGTCTTGTTTTGATCATCCTTATCAAGGGGCGTATTCACTTTGATAGCTTCTGAAACCATTGCCAGCAATTTGTCATATTTGATTCAGTTTCCTGCTTTCAGGCTTTACAGCCATGACGACTATAAGAGATTGTTAACTCCCAGGATTTCCCTCTCTTTTGAAAACAAGCTCAATGGCACTATTTATGCTTTCTGGGGTGTGTACAATTGTAACTTAACTATTTGAAATGGAATATAAATAACACCTTCCTAACTGTTGCATGCTTTTTGTGGAGGTCCCTCCCTTCTGGATGGCCCTGCATTTGTTAGTGTGGTGTTGTTACTATTATTTTCTAGTTAGGAAAGAATATTACATGGCATTGACAGGAAGAATTAGAAAAATAGATACTTTGAAGTAGATACTCCAGGATAAATTTGTTAGAGCGGTTTTTAATAGCATTGCCCTGAAATAGTTTCAGTGAACTCAAAATTGACATTTAAATGCTTTCAATATAATGGGTAGCTTCAGTGGCATCCCCAGGGTAGGCAAGGAGGTAGAATGCAACCGCAGCAGCAGTGTGCTGCTGTGACACAAGCTCCACTCCTTCTGTATGTGTGTCATGACACCACATACATATACAAAAATGGTGGAAATGGGCGACCTGATGTTGCTTTTGCCATTTTGATGAAAGCAGCAAGATCAGACAAATGGGTTGCTTTGTTTGGCGGATAGAATACTTATTGCCTCCTTTTCTTTTCTGTCCTGAGGTAATTTTAGGAAACAGGGCTCTGGATGCTCTAAACAGGATTTGAAAGAAGTTATTTCCACCTTGAGTAAATACATGTCTCAGCTATTTATTAAAACAGACACCTCTTTTTCCAGGCTTCTATACAAACTAGGGGAAGATGCCACTGCTTTAATGAATCCAATCAATTCATCAGCATACCTTTAATGCAACTCTTAAAGAAGCAGCACAATCGTTTTGGGCTCATGTGGAAGCCAGGAAAATAATGAAAGGGCTGTTAGGACTAGCAAAGTGATGCTACTCTTGCAAAGACTTTGAAGCATTTCTTCCAAACCATTTTCAAAGTTTGCTGCTTTCATGGGCAATGCTTGCCTCAGAGCTTTTTCTCTTATGCATACCTGTTTCTGTCTCACAAAAAAAAAATATCTGAATTTTTTTGTGAACTAGCTTAGCTCTGTAACATTGAGCCTTTTCAAGCTATTCCCCATTCAGAAGAGAAAAGATTCTTGTCTCTGCTGTAATGGTGCGATTATGTAAACATGGAACAGTTTTTCTCTGACAGTGTTTCCTCCGAAAATGTTTGTTTTCATGTTTTTAACAGCTCTTTTTATTGTGGCTTCAGAGAGCCTCAGCATAAACCCCAATAATTTCTGTTTCAAAGTAATAAGGACTCCTTCTGAAGTGGGGCAGTGAATAGCTCTGTGCCAAGTGAGCCCCAGTGGTAAAGTTACTATATAAACCTTAACAACTAATACAAAACCCTGCCACCAAAAGGCACACCACTATCCCCAGGGTCCCTGCAGCTGTGTGTAGTAGATAGAAGATATATAGCTGTTGTGGTAGTAGTTCCTGTCCTCCAATAAGGTATTTTTCTTGGTTTTTACAATTTTTCTTTCATATTAGTTTATAATATAAAATACAAAAATACAAAAACAAAAAATAGGAAAAATAGGGGAGGGAAAAGGGAAGGGAAGAATGTAGAAAATAAAGGGAAAAGAAGGGAAAGAAAAGGTATTGACTCCCTTTGGTGCAGTAAAAGAAGATAGTAACATCAAGACTCAATTTTTTACTTTATATAATAGTATAAACTAGCCTTTTTTATATCAACAAATCTATCTAATCGGTAAATCCCAGAATCAAAGTTTAATTTTTGTCCATCTCAAGCACAAAGTCCAGAAGCTGTTTCCAAGTAGAAACAAATATAGTTATGTTTTTTTCCCTTTTATCAAAGCAGTCAGTTTAGCCATCTCTGCTAACTCCATCAGCTTTTGCAGACATTCATCCATTGTGGACGAAGTGTCCTTCCATTTTTATGCATAAATTAATCTTGCTGCCATCAACATATATAACGTCAGAGTTCCAAACTTTTTTCCTTTTTTCCTTTTACCATTAAAACCAAAAGAAAAGTTTCTGGTGTTATCTTTATATTCTCTTTAAGAATTTTCTGTATTAAAATATGAATCCTATTTCAATATTTCTTTTCTTTATCAAATGTCCACCACAAATGATAAAAAGTCTCTTCTTTACATTTGCATTTCCAACATTCATTTGAAGTACCTTTATACATTCTTGATAATTTATCTGATGTATCTTATCTTATCTACCAATGATACATTATCGTATAAACATTTTCTTTTAAATTATAATTTAGTGTAAAGTTTAAATCTTTCATCCACATATTCACCCATTGTTCAAGCTTTACATTAAATCCAAAGTTCCTTGCCCACTGAATCATACAATGTTTTACATATTTACTTTCCAAATTCAAATTCAATAATATTTTATAAACCTTAGCAGTAATATGTTCATCACTAGCACACAGTAGGATTTCTAATTCATTTTTAATGAAGTCAGACCTATAACTCTTTTTGTCTAATTTAAATCTTTCTTTCAGTTGTAAATATGTAAACTATTGGCAGATATGTCCTTCTGATTCTAGCTCTTCCTTAGGCTTGAGGATAGAATCACCAAGATTAAACTATATTATTTTACCATAGGTCCACCAGTCAGGCTTTGCCACCATTTCTTTTCTAAAAAAGGAAGAACACCCTTAGGGGATACCTAAAGAGGCATCTTCATAAAAAAAGCTTGTTTTATATTTATTCCAAACTCAATATTTTTCGTGGTTTTGACTTGTAAACATAGTTGGCATCTGGGGTGCAAGATATATTTTTTTTGTTTAAATAGTATAAATATAAATAAATAATATTTAAATAATATAAATAATCATGTAAAAATTCACCTATCTGGTGGTCCATTATAATCTTCATTCTTGTTGCTTAGAAATATTTTAAATTTTTTCTAAACTGAACCAAACTCCCTAAATGTCGGAGGATAAGGAGAAGCATGGAATACAAGAGAGAAACTGTGTCTTCTCCTTAATTAAATTAAAGGGAAGATAAGATAAGGATACATTAAAGAAAGCTTTCAGCATATGGTAAATGTATGTGTGGACTTCTATTTCTCTCCAGATTTTTTACCACTTCATAACATATCAGGATACAGTGCCTCCTACTCCCTAATCTTTCCATTTGATTTCCACCATTTCTTTCCTATGATCTAATTCTGGATTCAAATAAAGGAAGTGTATAGCTAAAATCTCCAGGTTTGAAATAAAGAATGAGCAAATATCTAGCCGCCATAACACCTGGGACTCACAACAAAATGTGCAAAGTCTAATCTTACATTTGGCAAGAAGGATAACTATTCCAGTTGCTTACCTAATTCTCTTCCAAACTTGAGCTTCCAGATACATTAGACTTCCCTACCTGGCATTGACAGTTCCATAGTATCTGCGGGTTATGGAGAGAAAATCCAAAAGATGTGGAAAACCTCATGATCTCTAGACTGATTTTACCTATGAAGTCAACCAAGACAGACAATTTATTAGAGTGCTAATTTTCTAGAAAATTCCATATTTATTTTAAGAACAATTTTTGAACTGTTCTTCTAAAAAACAGTGATTATAATTCTGAACCAATTCATTCATATTGTTCATATTGTTCAGCTTCTATTAAGACAGTACATGTGTTTATGTCTGTGTGTCTGTGTGTATTGAAGAATGGGTGGACAGACTGAGGATTCAGGTTGAGGAATGAAACTGCCTCTTTTTCCCCCCCATCTAGATGGTCGTCAATGTGTTGAATGCTTCAACTATCAGGAATTCCTTCAGTATAGTTCTGTCTGTTTAAATTGCTTTTCTGCTAAAGTGATTTAAATCACATTTCTACTAAAAAGAATGAACAGCATTTTTCTTTGTATCCCTGTTGTTTCTCAGCAGTGTCCCCACCCACAGAACTTTTTTTTTTTTTTTACAGTTTTGAGTTGCTGTAAATAAAATAACTTTCTGTCCCTCTTGAGTTTTTGTGTGCAGGCTTATAATGACTTTGATGTGGGCTAAGCCCTATTAGCTCCTTTTGGCTTCCTTTTGTTCCAAGTTCTCCATTCATAGCTTTCATTTTTTCCCCTCTATGCACTGTTTCTCAGTATGTTTATTCCTTGATCTCATTATCTTAGGGATTGATTTTGAGTAGGCATGAAAGAACACTTTTATTTAATGGCACCTATTTGATTCATGAGCCTAACTTTTGCTTGGTACTTGCAACTTAATTCAGGATAGCTAGATTTTTTTTTCAAATGTGAACCACCTAATGTAATCCCTCACCAGATAAATGGAAATGCAATTCATTATACATGATAATTCCATCTCAGGATGCTGTTTGGCTTAAAAATCATATACATAATTATATAAAATTGTGATATGGTTGGAAGGAATCTTGTAAATGTTCTTGTCCAATTCCTGATCAGGAAAGGATTCATTTTATAGAAAAACTTGGGAAAAAGTAATGAGAGATATGTAAAAGATGCTGTTGGCTATGATAGCAAAAGTTATGTATGAAAACAAATAGCTTTTATAGTTAAAAATGATACAAATCATCAGTGGAATGAACTAACAATTAAATACTGATACTAATGCCAACTGGATATGGATAAATATGGATTTTATGCTGTAGAATTCTATGTAGATGTATTATTTATTGGGGGAGAGAGGGAGAAAGGATATTAGTGGAAATCTGTAAGCATATCTGATTACTGTGGTTCTTATATTTGTAACTCAATATCAGATTTATCTGTTACAAAAATAGACAGTCATCTTATATTACCAGAAATCATCCCATAAAATGTTCCAATGTTCAAACTGAAAAACTGTTTGTTTGTTTTAGAATTAGGAGTTGTGATGTTGAGGCATTCACATTTATTTTTTAAGCTTAATGTGACTCTGTTCCTTGCATGCTTATTTATACACTAATACTGAAGCAATCACTTCCAGCTACATTTAAGCAAATGCATCAATTGATTTTTGTCGTACAAATTCTCTGCTTTTTTGAGTCTATCACATTGATATGCAAGACCAGGTTCTTGACATAGATAAATGTGAAGTGCTTCTCTGAGTCAGGGACTGTGCTCATTAGGAAGTGCTTTAGCTGTCATGTGGTTCAATATAAGATGGATCAGCTAGCAGAATTTTATATTGTATAGTTCTCCAGCAAGTGAAGATTGGCTTGTCCAGCTGGAAGCAAGACATTTGTTATCTTAATACAAGGAAACCCATTCACATGACACTGTGCTGCTTATAATGGATCACCTACAAAAGTACCAGATTGGGGGCATTTGGCCATAAATGCAACTAGTAGAGATAGAATTATTCTAAGATTGTAGTTCAAGAATGTTCTCTAAGATAGCTCTATAGGCATCCAGGTTTTCAATGTCTCAACTTTTAACAATTCTATAATTTTTACCAGTATTCTCCTTATATTTTACTTTTTGATTTGCCTTTCATTTCAGTCAAATTAAGAGCAGCTGGTGCACAAAAATAAAGTGACAATGGATGTCACAATAAAAGTTTCAGAAGAAAAAGAATAGGTACTATCACTGATGAATTGGATCCCAGGCCAAACAAACCATCTCAAAACTACAGCTGATGACTGATTGAACCATATGTAAATCCTGGGATTATCTGTTGAAAGCCTTGATTTCTTGGCATTAATTGTAAAGAAAACTCATTTTGTGTGATTGAATGTAGTCACCGAACCAGTAGTAACACCGGTTGAATCCCACCCCTGGTGAGAATGTACATGCTATCAATGCTTAAATGTTTATAAGTTCTACATAATACTGCACAGATAGAAACTTTTACTAGTTTTATTGTTTAGTCTGCTAAAGGAATGAAATTAATATAGAAAGTTATGGTAAGTTTCTGCTAAAGCTAAAACTCGGATGAGTTGTCTATTGAAAACAAATTTGATCAAAATAAAGAGAACCCTGGAATGCATTAGTATGATAAGACTGTTGTGACTGTGTTAGTATCATAAGACTACTATGACTCATCTCATCTCTCAAGTTCCATGAATAAGAAGCAGTGGAAAATAATCTAGTAGAAAATAATATTTTCACCATTCTGACTGTAAGACATCTTGCTAGAATAGCCAGTTAGTAAAACATTGCAGTTAGTGCAAGTTAGGTGTCAAACCAATTAAATCTAACTCACTCTTTCTTTGAATATTCTATGGAAATGATGGTAGAGTATTAAAAAAAATCCCTTTTTATGATGCTGTCATACCTTAATTAGGGGTAGAGTTGGAGCATCTCAACGGAATTGAAGTTTTACTTGGTGGCAGGGTATAATTACTAAAAATAAATAAATTATGTTTTTAGTACTATAAATGTTTTAGAACATAGAATAATAGAGTTGGAAGGGATCTTGTGGGGCATCTAATCCAACACCCTGCTCAAGCAGGAGACCCTATACCATTTCACGAAAATGATTGTCCACTCTCTTTTTGAAAGCCTCCAGTGATGGAGCACCCACAGCTTCTGAAGATAAGCTGTTCCACTGATTGATTGTTTTCACCATTAGGAAATTTCTCCTTAGTTCTATGTTGTTTCTCTCCTTGGTTAGTTTCCATCCATTCTTATTTTGCTTTTTGATGCTTTAGAAAATAGTTTGACTCCCTACTGGAACACTGCTGTTATGTCACCCCAATCCTTCTTTTCATTAGACTAGACATACCCAATTCCTGTAACAATTGTTCATATATTTTAGCTTTCAGCCCCTTATTCATTCTTGTTGCTGTTCTCTGCACTCTTTCCAGAGTCTTAACATATTTTTTATATTGGGCTGATCAAAACTGGATGCAGTATTCCAAGTGTGGTCTTATTAAGATTTTGTAAAGTGGCACCAGAACTTCAAATGATCTTGATTCTA